>NC_136262.1:32907810-33330310 GCF_964187855.1 Myxine glutinosa | reverse complement strand
ATGTGTGGATGTGGATATGTGTGGATGTGTGTGTGTGTGTGTGTGTGTGTGTGTGTGTGTGTGTGTGTGTGTGTGTGTGTGTGTGTGTGTTGGGGGTGGGGTGTGTTTGTGGAGGGGGGGGGGGGGTTGGTGTGTGTGTTTGTGTGTGTGGAGGGGTGTGCGTGTGGGGGGAGGGTGTGGGTGTGTGTGTGGGAGGGGGGTAGGGGGGATGTGTGTGTGTGTGTGTGTGTGTGTGTGTGTGTGTGTGTGTGTGTGTGTGTGTGTGTGTGTGTGTGTGTGTGTGTAGTGTGTGTGTGTCGGGGTTGTATCCAAGGGGGTTGTGTCAAAGCATGTCCAATGAAAGTGGGGTTGTATCACAAGTGGGGTTGTATCAAAAGTGGGGTTGTATCAACAGTGGGGTTGCATCAAAAGTGGGTGCGAGTAAACCGGTCATCACTGCCAGCAGTTTTAAAGTGGCAGTTCTAGTTGTTTTTTGTGAGCTGAAAAAACTCTTTAGCAACTTCGTACTCTGCCTCAATTATAGGCGATCGTGACAGGTCCATAATATGCTTCACAGCCTTTACATCAAGAAATGTATCACTTTCTGGATTCAGTGCAACAAGTGCACTCGCCAAGTGTGAGTTCCGTTCGCTGAATCTGTGATCCATCTCTCCAAGCACTGAATCAATAGTGTTGTAGTACAGTCTCCGTAGTTCTGTTTTATCGTCATCATACTTGTGCCCTGTAGTTCCCATAACGACATACTCATCCATATTCGTGTTCGCTTTGCGTCTCCGTTTAGGGATCACGGGTCTCTCAGTGATGCGCTGGCAGCCGTGGCCATGTGCCACACCTTATTAAATTCCTCATCAATGAGCAATGAGCACACTACTTCCTCAAATGTGACCTGATGCAAATATGACCAACAGGGTGTTTTTTTCTTTTCTTATTTTTGTTTTTATTTCATTTCATTTAGCGAAAAGATTTTCACTTTTAATATGATAAATATAAATTAATTAATAAAACGCAGTTTGGCGCCAAAGGCTTGGCCTGCGGGTGGGGGCACAATAACTCATTTGGGGGGGGGGGGGGTATGGCCCGCGAATGCCCCCCCCATGCCGCCGACCCTGCCGGAACAGGTATGTGATAAAGGGTAGCGAGTCGAACAGGTACGTGATAAAGGGTAGCGAGTCCAACAGGTACGTGATAAAGGGTAGCGAATCCAACAATTACGTGATAAAGCGTAGCGAATCCAACAGGTACGTGATAAAGGGTAGCGAGTCGAACAGGTACGTGATAAAGGGTAGCGAATCCAACAGGTACGTGATAAAGGGTAGCGAGTCCAACAGGTACGTGATAAAGGGTAACAAGTCGAACAGGTACGTGATAAAGGGCAGAGAGACGGACAGGGATGTGATAAAGGGTAGAGAGACGGACAGGGATGTGATAAAGGATAGAGAGACGAACAGGGATGTGATAAAGGATAGAGAGACGGACAGGGATGTGAAAGGATAGAGAGACGGACAGGGATGTGATAAAGGGTAGAGAGACGGACAGGGATGTGATAAAGGGTAGAGAGATGGACAGGGATGTGATAAAGGGTAGAGAGACGAACAGGGATGTGATAAAGGGTAGAGAGACGGACAGGGATGTGATAAAGGGTAGAGAGACGGACAGGGATGTGATAAAGGGTAGAGAGACGAACAGGGATGTGATAAAGGGTAGAGAGACGAACAGGGATGTGATAAAGGGTAGAGAGACGGACAGGGATGTGATAAAGGGTAGAGAGACGAACAGGGATGTGATAAAGGGTAGAGAGACGAACAGGGATGTGATAAAGGGTAGAGAGACGAACAGGGGTGTGATAAAGGGTAGAGAGACGAACAGGGATGTGATAAAGGATAGAGAGACGAACAGGGATGTGATAAAGGATAGAGAGACGGACAGGGATGTGATAAAGGGTAGAGAGACGGACAGGGATGTGATAAAGGGTAGATAGACGGACAGGGATGTGATAAAGGGCAGAGAGACGGACAGGGATGTGATAAAGGGGAGAGAGACGGACAGGGATGTGATAAAGGGTAGAGAGACGAACAGGGATGTGATAAAGGATAGTGAGACGAACAAGGATGTGATAAAGGGTAGAGAGACGAACAGGGATGTGATAAAGGGTAGAGAGACGGACAGGGATGTGATAAAGGGTAGAGAGACGGACAGGGATGTGATAAAGGGTAGAGAGACGAACAGGGATGTGATAAAGGGTAGAGAGACGGACAGGGATGTGATAAAGGGTAGAGAGATGGACAGGGATGTGATAAAGGGTAGAGAGACGGACAGGGATGTGATAAAGGATAGAGAGACGAACAGGGATGTGATAAAGGATAGAGAGACGGACAGGGATGTGATAAAGGATAGAGAGACGGACAGGGATGTGATAAAGGGTAGAGAGACGGACAGGGATGTGATAAAGGGTAGAGAGACGGACAGGGATGTGATAAAGGGTAGAGAGACGAACAGGGATGTGATAAAGGGTAGAGAGACGGACAGGGATGTGATAAAGGGTAGGGAGACGAACAGGGATGTGATAAAGGGTAGAGAGACGAACAGGGGTGTGATAAAGGGTAGAGAGACGAACAGGGATGTGATAAAGGATAGAGAGACGAACAGGGATGTGATAAAGGATAGAGAGACGGACAGGGATGTGATAAAGGGTAGAGAGACGGACAGGGATGTGATAAAGGGTAGAGAGACGGACAGGGATGTGATAAAGGGCAGAGAGACGGACAGGGATGTGATAAAGGGTAGAGAGACGGACAGGGATGTGATAAAGGGTAGAGAGACGAACAGGGATGTGATAAAGGGTAGTGAGACGAACAAGGATGTGATAAAGGGTAGAGAGACGAACAGGGATGTGATAAAGGGTAGAGAGACGGACAGGGATGTGATAAAGGGTAGTGAGACGGACAGGGATGTGATAAAGGGTAGCGAGTCGAACAGGTACGTGATAAAGGGTAGCGAGTCCAACAGGTACGTGATAAAGGGTAGCGAATCCAACAATTACGTGATAAAGCGTAGCGAATCCAACAGGTACGTGATAAAGGGTAGCGAGTCGAACAGGTACGTGATAAAGGGTAGCGAATCCAACAATTACGTGATAAAGGGTAGCGAGTCGAACAGGTACGTGATAAAGGGTAGCGAATCCAACAATTACGTGATAAAGCGTAGCGAATCCAACAATTACGTGATAAAGCGTAGCGAATCCAACAGGTACGTGATAAAGGGTAGCGAGTCGAACAGGTACGTGATAAAGGGTAGCGAATCCAACAGGTACGTGATAAAGGGTAGCGAGTCCAACAGGTACGTGATAAAGGGTAACAAGTCGAACAGGGATGTGATAAAGGGTAGAGAGACGGACAGGGATGTGATAAAGGGTAGAGAGACGGACAGGGATGTGATAAAGGGTAGAGAGACGAACAGGGATGTGATAAAGGGTAGAGAGACGGACAGGGATGTGATAAAGGGTAGCTACGAACAGGGATGTGATAAAGGGTAGAGAGACGAACAGGGGTGTGATAAAGGGTAGAGAGACGAACAGGGATGTGATAAAGGATAGAGAGACGAACAGGGATGTGATAAAGGATAGAGAGACGGACAGGGATGTGATAAAGGGTAGTGAGACGGACAGGGATGTGATAAAGGGTAGAGAGACGGACAGGGATGTGATAAAGGGCAGAGAGACGGACAGGGATGTGATAAAGGGTAGAGAGACGGACAGGGATGTGATAAAAGGTAGAGAGACGAACAGGGATGTGATAAAGGGTAGTGAGACGAACAAGGATGTGATAAAGGGTAGAGAGACGAACAGGGATGTGATAAAGGGTAGAGAGACGGACAGGGATGTGATAAAGGGTAGAGAGACGGACAGGGACGTGATAAAGGGTAGAGAGACGAACAGGGATGTGATAAAGGGTAGAGAGACGGACAGGGATGTGATAAAGGGTAGAGAGACGGACAGGGATGTGATAAAGGGTAGAGAGACGGACAGGGATGTGATAAATGGTAGAGAGACGGACAGGGATGTGATAAAGGATAGAGAGACGAACAGGGATGTGATAAAGGATAGAGAGACGGACAGGGATGTGATAAAGGATAGAGAGACGGACAGGGATGTGATAAAGGGTAGAGAGACGGACAGGGATGTGATAAAGGGTAGAGAGACGGACAGGGATGTGATAAAGGGTAGAGAGACGAACAGGGATGTGATAAAGGGTAGAGAGACGGACAGGGATGTGATAAAGGGTAGAGAGACGGACAGGGATGTGATAAAGGGTAGAGAGACGAACAGGGATGTGATAAAGGGTAGAGAGACGGACAGGGATGTGATAAAGGGTAGAGAGACGAATAGGGATGTGATAAAGGGTAGAGAGACGAACAGGGGTGTGATAAAGGGTAGAGAGATGAACAGGGATGTGATAAAGGATAGAGAGACGAACAGGGATGTGATAAAGGATAGAGAGACAGACAGGGATGTGATAAAGGGTAGAGAGACGGACAGGGATGTGATAAAGGGTAGAGAGACGGACAGGGATGTGATAAAGGGCAGAGAGACGGACAGGGATGTGATAAAGGGTAGAGAGACGGACAGGTATGTGATAAAGGGTAGAGAGACGAACAGGGATGTGATAAAGGGTAGTGAGACGAACAAGGATGTGATAAAGGGTAGAGAGACGAACAGGGATGTGATAAAGGGTAGAGAGACGGACAGGGATGTGATAAAGGGTAGAGAGACGAACAGGGATGTGATAAAGGGTAGAGAGACGGACAGGGATGTGATAAAGGGTAGAGAGACGGACAGGGATGTGATAAAGGGTAGAGAGACGGACAGGGATGTGATAAAGGGTAGAGAGACGGACAGGGATGTGATAAAGGGCAGAGAGACGAAAAGGGATGTGATAAAGGGTAGAGAGACGAACAGGGATGTGATAAAGGGTAGAGAGACGGACAGGGATGTGATAAAGGGTAGAGAGACGGACAGGGATGTGATAAAGGGTAGAGAAACGGACAGGGATGTGATAAAGGGTAGAGAGACGGACAGGGATGTGATAAAGGGTAGAGAGACGAACAGGGATGTGATAAAGGGTAGTGAGACGAACAAGGATGTGATAAAGGGTAGAGGGACGGACAGGGATGTGATAAAGGGTAGAGAGACGGACAGGGATGTGATAAAGGGCAGAGAGACGGACAGGGATGTGATAAAGGGCAGAGAGACGAACAGGGATGTGATAAAGGGTAGAGAGACGAACAGGGATGTGATAAAGGGTAGTGAGACGAACAAGGATGTGATAAAGGGTAGAGAGACGAACAGGGATGTGATAAAGGGTAGAGAGACGGACAGGGATGTGATAAAGGGTAGAGAGACGGACAGGGATGTGATAAAGGGTAGAGAGACGGACAGGGATGTGATAAAGGGTAGAGAGACGGACAGGGATGTGATAAAGGGTAGAGAGACGAACAGGGATGTGATAAAGGGTAGAGAGACGGACAGGGATGTGATAAAGGGTAGAGAGACGGACAGGGATGTGATAAAGGGTAGAGAGACGAACAGGGATGTGATAAAGGGTAGAGAGACGAACAGGGATGTGATAAAGGGTAGAGAGACGAACAGGGATGTGATAAAGGGTAGAGAGACGGACAGGGATGTGATAAAGGGTAGAGAGACGGACAGGGATGTGATAAAGGGTGGAGAGACGGACAGGGATGTGATAAAGGGTAGAGAGACGGACAGGGATGTGATAAAGGGTAGAGAGACGGACAGGGATGTGATAAAGGGTAGAGAAACGGACAGGGATGTGATAAAGGGTAGTGAGACGGACAGGGATGTGATAAAGGGTAGAGAGACGAACAGGGATGTGATAAAGGGTAGAGAGACGAACAGGGATGTGATAAAGGGTAGAGAGACGGACAGGGATGTGATAAAGGGTAGAGAGACGGACAGGGATGTGATAAAGGGTAGAGAAACGGACAGGGATGTGATAAAGGGTAGAGAGACGGACAGGGATGTGATAAAGGGTAGAGAGACGAACAGGGATGTGATAAAGGGTAGTGAGACGAACAAGGATGTGATAAAGGGAAGAGGGACGGACAGGGATGTGATAAAGGGTAGAGAGACGAACAGGGATGTGATAAAGGGTAGAGAGACGGACAGGGATGTGATAAAGGGTAGAGAGACGGACAGGGATGTGATAAAGGGTAGAGAGACGAACAGGGATGTGATAAAGGGCAGAGAGACGGACAGGGATGTGATAAAGGGCAGAGAGACGAACAGGGATGTGATAAAGGGTAGAGAGACGAACAGGGATGTGATAAAGGGTAGAGAGACGAACAGGGATGTGATGAAGGGTAGTGAGACGAACAAGGATGTGATAAAGGGTAGAGAGACGAACAGGGATGTGATAAAGGGTAGAGAGACGGACAGGGATGTGATAAAGGGTAGAGAGACGGACAGGGATGTGATAAAGGGTAGAGAGACGGACAGGGATGTGATAAAGGGTAGAGAGACGAACAGGGATGTGATAAAGGGTAGAGAGACGGACAGGGATGTGACAAAGGGTAGAGAGACGGACAGGGATGTGATAAAGGGTAGAGAAACGGACAGGGATGTGATAAAGGGTAGAGAGACGGACAGGGATGTGATAAAGGGTAGAGAGACGGACAGGGATGTGATAAAGGGTAGTGAGACGAACAAGGATGTGATAAAGGGTAGAGGGACGGACAGGGATGTGATAAAGGGTAGAGAGACGAACAGGGATGTGATAAAGGGTCGAGAGACGGACAGGGATGTGATAAAGGGTAGAGAGACGAACAGCGATGTGATAAAGGGTAGAGAGACGAACAGGGATGTGATAAAGGGTAGAGAGACGAACAGGGATGTGATAAAGGATAGAGAGACGGACAGGGATGTGATAAAGGGTAGAGAGACGGACAAGGATGTGATAAAGGGTAGAGAGACGGACAGGGATGTGATAAAGGGTAGAGAGACGGACAGGGATGTGATAAAGGGTAGAGAGACGGACAGGGATGTGATAAAGGGCAGAGAGACGGACAGGGATGTGATAAAGGGTAGAGAGACGGACAGGGATGTGATAAAGGGTAGAGAGACGGACAGGGATGTGATACAGGGCAGAGAGACGGACAGGGATGTGATAAAGGGTAGAGAGACGGACAGGGATGTGATAAAGGACAGAGAGACGAACAGGGATGTGATAAAGGGTAGAGAGACGGACAGGGATGTGATAAAGGGCAGAGAGACGGACAGGGATGTGATAAAGGATAGAGAGACGAACAGGGATGTGATAAAGGGTAGAGAGACGGACAGGAATGTGATAAAGGGTAGAGAGACGGACAGGGATGTGATAAAGGGTAGAGAGACGGACAGGGATATGATAAAGGGTAGAGAGACGGACAGGGATGTGATAAAGGGTAGAGAGACGGACAGGGATGTGATAAAGGGTAGAGAGACGAACAGGGGTGTGATAAAGGGTAGAGAGACGAACAGGGATGTGATAAAGGGTAGAGAGACGGACAGGGATGTGATAAAGGGTAGAGAGACGAACAGGGATGTGATAAAGGGTAGAGAGACGAACAGGGATGTGATAAAGGGTAGAGAGACGGTCAGGGATGTGATAAAGGGTAGAGGAGACGGACAGGGATGTGATAAAGGGTAGAGAGACGGACAGGGATGTGATAAAGGGTAGAGAGACGAACAGGGATGTGATAAAGGGCAGAGAGACGGACAGGGATGTGATAAAGGGTAGAGAGTCGGACAGGGATGTGATAAAGGGCAGAGAGACGGACAGGGATGTGATAAAGGGTAGAGAGACGGACAGGGATGTGATAAAGGGTAGAGAGACGGACAGGGATGTGATAAAGGGTAGAGAGTCGAGGGACGGGGCGCTGCTGCAGCTGTGACATCATCGTTGGCGTTGTTCTGTTGCAGAAGGTGGGGGCTAAATGTGGGCGGAGTTTACACACAACGTCATTAACCATTCATGCTCGGGGTAACTTCCGTGAACATTTTGTTACCTCCATGTTTAGTAACCTGATCAGGTGTTTATGTGTAATTTATATCGAATAATGATCACGTTTTTCACATTTTGTACAATAGTTTATCAATAATAAATTATCATTGTAACTGTCATCTGGCATTATTATCTGGAATAACTGTATCATTGTAACTGGCAAAAAGGGTTGGCGTCAGGAAGGGCATCCGGCCGTAAAACATTGCTTCAAAAAAGGGGACCGAAAAACAACAACAACGACCACAGTTCCCGAAAAAGGCCATGGCCAACCCCCGCTTGCGGGGAAAAATGTCCTCTAAAGGTGGTTTTTTAAATTTTTTATTGTAACTATAACTGGTTTATCCTTTCCTTTTCACAATTAACGTCGAGAGAAAACAAAAATATTCTTCATTTCGGAAGGTGAAGGTCGAACTGGGACATTTTACCTTTAGTGCATTATATGTCATGACACTCGATTTTTGGGCCAAAAGTGATTTTTTTGCAGTTGTGTCAACTTTAGGGGGTAAACTAAAAGGAGAATTAGGGGTTGAATTTTTCGCGAACTTTTCGGGTATTTTGGGGGGCCTTTTAGGGGGGGGTGACCCCCAAAAATTGCACAATCTATATCTCGGCTCCCAGACATGCTAGCTTCATGATCTTGGTGTCGAGGATAGGGTTTCTGGGTGCGCCGAGTTCAATTATGTTGTTTACGAGGTGATCTGAGGTCAAGGTCATAGGCTCAAGGTCACCACAGGGTCATAAATGGCTCCAAAAGGTAGAATTAGCCAAAATAACTGAATTATATCGTATAGTACCACTTTATATAGGTCTTATTGGGTGAGGAATTCAGTGGTGACATCTTTTTTTACATTCGAGGTCACGATCAGGTTATAAACTAGGTCATGGTCAATGTCATTTGGGTGGGTGAAAATGTGGCGAAAACAAAAAAGTCACATCTCATGATATACCGTGCAACTACAAAACATTCGTTTTGACACATAAATGCTGAGCAAGTACATATTATAATGCACCACATTCTTCATCTCATGACAGATCTATTTACACTTTGTTGAGTTACACTACGTCCAGTGTAATATAAGGTCTAATCGCACCAATATATAGGCCCTACTACACCAGTTTTACACCGTGTATGCATTAACTAAACAAATATCATCAATGTACCCATAATCAGCGATCAATTACAAAAATGGTACTTACAATTCCGATCCTTATACTTCTTCGTCCTCAATATCGAATTTCTCATGCCTGACGTTTTGACATCCTTGGTCATGGCACTTCCAAAGCGGCGTGCAGGGGAGGTTGTTCTTCGCACAAGAACGGTTGCGTGCGCAGACAGATGATTTACAGCCACATTTGATCAGTTCTAGAACCGCTTGTGGAGCAGGTAGTTCAAGACACCGTAGAGGGAAGATTGCACCATCTTTGATGACCCAACCGCAGTCTTCCAAACTAGGAATTTGGGGATGTGTAGTGACATAGGCTTTGTTCACCATGCATACAAAGTTTGTCCGTTGAATATGAGGCAGCAATGTAGCTCGAGTGGGGGGCAGCATCTCAGACTCCATGTTTTTCGACCTGAAGAGCTCCCAGCGAAGTTGGGGGAGTTTTTGTGGGCCATTGGCAGAGTAGACGCGGCACACAAAGTGTTCGAGTGGCTGCATCTCCTCAGGGAGTTTTCCGTCTATTAGTTCCGTCGATGAGAGAGGGCCATCTCCCAATCTCTGGAAGGCATCAATGATGGGATCATTGGGACCCAATTTGAAGTACTCTGTGATCCACCTCTTCTTTGTCACACCCACGAACTTACCACCCCAGTCAGCGCCAGTGAAGTTGTGTATCCCAATGAGACCTTGACATTTCTTACGGCTGATGCTCCTCACTCTCTCCACCACATCGATCTTTTTGAACTTGTTGCCATTTCCTGTGTGAAATTCCAATGTGGTCAAAGTTCCCAAACGTCCATGCGCTGTGAGGTCAATGAGGAGGACCAACACATCAGTGTCCGGAGATGCAACAACAATATGTCTGAATTCACAATCCTTGATGCAGTGAAGAACATGAAGGGGGATCTGTGAGTCAGCCTCCTCGTGCTCATGGGTAAAGAAGTCCTCTTCAAGCCTGTGGGGTGCATTGATTTTGATATTGGTGTCATATGAGACGATAAGTCGCAGATCCTGTCCCTCAAACCCCCGTAGAAGTCCCTGGGCAAGAATCCTTGCAAGCTGACCTTTGGTCTTGGAGGAGGACAAGAGCTCCCGCAGAGGAACAGTCGTGATGCTCATTTCGTCATGGACCTCATATCCAGTGCTTGAAGCTTCGTCTGATGTAGCCCTCTTTGCCCTTGTCTTCTCTTTCAGACTGAGGGGAAGATATTGATCAAAGAGTACCCTGACTTCTTCGAAACCACCCTTATATGTACGCTTTTTAATGGTATTTATGAAGGCGTGCTTGAGGTGAATGATTTTCTTCATCCCTGGCGTTTTCTTCATCGCCTGCAGTACGGCCATTGCATCCAGGATATAAGTAGATGCTGTGGGATGCTGAACTGGATCTGGAGGGGGCGGTTGAGAGGGCTGCGCCTCAATGGCATGCATGAGGCTGGTCTTGTCAACTGGCAGGAGTAGTGTCCCATCAGGGGCAAACATAGAACGGGGCATCACTGACATCTCGTAGGTTCCAATTGTCTCCTCGAGTTTTGGTAGGAGCAACGGCCTTGACTGACTGATTAATTATTAGGCATCTCCCAAGGAGCTCCCGATCCTCCCGTCGTTTGATGACCTTGTCACCAACCTTCACCTTACTCTTCGGCCTCCAGTTGCTGAAGGTCTTATACTTTGGCCTGGTCATTCGATCCCAAATTGATAGTTTGGATGTTGGTAGGAGCCGCTCCTCCACAAACGTCTTATAGAGCTCTTGCCCCAGAGTCGGATAGTTGAGGATGTCATACTTGGCTTTCTCCGGGATAACGGCTGAGGAGAAAATGTTCTTGAGAGGCGTGCTCACTGTGTAAGGGTTTCCCTCACAGTGGAGGATGACACTGTCCCTCAGTTTGAGAACGTTCTGGCTTGACCTGATACATATATCTCCTGCCAGCTGGTAGTGCTCCTTCTTCTTCTCCTCTGCTGCTGAAGTCTTCGGGAAGGGCTGGAGATATTTCTGCACCAACCGCGCAAGGTGAGGCGTTGTAGTGACAAACCTGTCGAGAGCAGCTTCGTCCTGTGTGATGCCAGGCAGTGCACCATGCTTCTTGAGAAGTTTGATCTCCTGCTCCAACCCCTGGTCTGTGAAGAGGTTGCAGAATGCCTGCATAGACTTGGTCACAACAAAGTCACCGTTCTTGAGGGCTTCCCATGTTGTAGGATCATCGTCTGCATCGGAGGGGGAGGGGTGAGGGGAGCGGGAGGGGGAGGGAGAGGGGGGAGAGGGGGGAAGGGGGGAGAAGGGAGTGGGAAGGGTAGGGGGAGGGGGAGGGGGTAAAAGGGAGGGGGAGGGGGAGGGGGAAAAGGGAGGGGGAGCGGGAGGGAGGGGGAGGGGGGAGCGGGAGGGGAGGGGCGGGAGGGGAACGGGGGGGAGGGGAGGGCGGGAGGGGAACGGAGGGCGGGAGGGGAACGGAGGGGAGGGGAGGGCGGGAGGGGAACGGAGGGGGAGGGGAGGAGAGGGGGGGGAGGGGGAGGGGGAACTTTATTACATATTCCTTAATCATTCACAGAATGACCAGCCGAGGGGTGTACATGTCTGCTGCAGGTAAGGTGATTAACCAATGTGTGTGCCGTCCCTCAGGTGGACATTAAACTGGACATCCTGGCACACACTCGCCTCTAAGCTGTCAAGCCTGGGTACGAACCCTGACATTGCTATAAACTCTCATCCCAGTATTTCACAGGTAAGATGATTAATCAAGGTGTGTGCCATCCCTCGGTTTATCTTTTGACCTTTGTTGGCCTCCAAAATTATTGTTGGTTTAATTTCATCACCTGACATGCAAATCCTGTTCAAATTTCAAGTCAATCGGATGAAAATTGATAGTTTTAGGAATTTGACAAAGTTGTTGACCATGAGCCTATGTTGACCTTTTGACCTCAAAATAAATAGGCTCTTCCTTATGACCAACTCTACCGTTTCCTGAAGATCGGTTTAAAACTATGATCTGTCGACGATTGACTTGCAGACAAACAGACAAACAGACAGAATAACGCACATAACCAACCAGTATTCATGAAAAATCTTCGAGTTCCCCATGTAACAAACAGACAAAGGTGAAAACATAACCTTGATTCTCTTTCAGTGGCACAGGTAACTAGAACAGCACTTGGTAGAGCGCATACCTGAGCCACGCTGGAGTGTTTACCTTTTGTATCCCACTGATGGGACGGATCTACATTTGGACCTTGAAACCCAAATCTAATCGGCTCATTCTTGTCACCTTTCTCGATTTCTCGATCTTTCTTGTCCGGTTTCTCGATCGAGGTTGCGACTTTTGTTCTCACCGGGCATCAAAAGTTAAGTTATTTTTCCATTCGTGTGTTTGTCAAATGATAAAAATTGTTGTTCTTAATTAATCGTTTTCAGTTCGCTCCACGTGCGCGGCCTTGTAACATGAGGCTTCCCCCGTTGGTGTTTGTTAACTTAAGTTCCTTACTTCGCTGTTTTTGCTTGGTTCTTAGATTTTTCCCTTCTCCCCCGAACATCTTCTCTTTGTCTAACGTTTTAAATCCCCCCTCCCCCCCAAAAAAACAACAACAAAAAAAACATTTCCATTTCTCCACATGTGCTGTTCGTGTGCTTCTGTCCACGTGCGCTGTCTCGCCCCGCCCCCATTATCTCCTTGCCTTCCACCTTTTGCCCTGTTCACGTGACTCATGGTTGTCCCTCTAGGCCCTCTCCCAGTTGGTATTTTGTGAATATAAGATTGTTCTTCACGGTTCTGTTTAAATATTATTTAAATATGTTTAAACTTTCCCCTGCAGTGTTTTATTCAGTGGTACATTACAACACGCTATTTTCCTTCCTATTTAAAAGGCTTTTTTCAATTTCTTCTTCAACTCATTCAACTTCAAAAAAAAATTAAATCTCTTACAATTCCTCCTCCCTCCATGCTCTAAACTCACCTTCATTCCACCCCTCCTCTATCGTTCTTAAACGGATCTCTGACTTGAAAATCACAATGAACCCAATTTGTTATAAATGTTCGTCTTTCATAAATCATTCACTTTCTAATCTCCCCCCTCACTCCTCCCCTCTAAATCTCCCCCCTTGCCCCTCCCCTCCAAAACTCCCCCCTCACCCCTCCCCTTCAAAACTCCCCCCTCACCCCTCCCCTTCAAAACTCCCCCCAACCCCTCCCCTTCAAATCTTTCCCCCCCCCCTACCATCCCTCTCCAATTCTCCCCCTTACCCCCTCCTCCTCAAAGCTGCCTCCTCCCCACTTCGTCTCTCTTCTATCTCATACCTCCACCTCCCCCAACCTTCTATGTTCCTCTGCCCCCCTCAAACAACCCCTCACTGTGCCTCATCCCATCACCATCAAACCTTTCGTCCTCATCTTTCCGTTTCTTGTAACTCTTCTGTAATCTCTGACACACTATCAACAGCTCTCCCTACATCCCCCTCTCATCCTTCATCTGACCCTACCCCTCCCCTCCCCTGTTCTGCACCCGATGCACCCCCTCCCTCTTCATTAACGGTATGGACCTCAAACATCCGGGGCCTTCGCTCAAACCTGATTGATCTCTCCATTCAGGTTGCTTCTGACAATCCAGACTTGATCTGCTAAACAGAAACTTTCCTTCTTCAAGATGTCTCTGATTCCTTAATATCTCTTCCTGGTTACTCCCTCCTCCGGTATGATAGACCTGAGCCTCGTCCTGGAGGTGGGGTTGCTATCTTTATCAAAAACTCTCTTCCTCACTCGCCCTGCACTGCCCTCTCTCCACCTCACCCCCAGGAGTACCTCTGGCTACGGCTTTCTCTCCGCTCCCACCTTTTGTTAATATGTGTTCTGTACCGTCCTCCAAACAGTGACAACTCCATTTACATTTCGCTGTCTGACAACGTGGACCAACTTCTATCCACTCATCCCAACTCTCTCTTCCTCATATGTGGCGACTTCAACTGTCATCATGCCAGCTGGCTGGGTGTGGGTTCCTCTCTCACCAGTCATGGCATCTCAGCAAAGGACTTCTGCGACTCATTGAGTCATTGGGACTGACACAATCTGTCAATTTCCCGACCCGGATCTCAGTCAATGGAGTATCTTCTTTTCTAGACTTGGTTATGACAAACTTCCCTGCAAATGTATGCTGCTCTTCTTCTGCTCCAATCGGTTCTTCTGATCATGTGCTTGTTAAAGTGGACATCTCTCTGGCCATTCTCAGAGAGCCTCCTCAGCGTCGACGAGTCTGGCATTTCACTCAGGCTGACCTGCACGGTCTTCAAGCAGCCATCAATCATCTGGACTGGTCTCCCATCTCCACTGCCTCTGACATCAATTCTTCCTGGGAATTCTTCCAAAGCAAACTGCTCTCTCATGCACAGATATATCCCATCTCGTCTTCAGTTGTCTTACCCTTCCTCCCGTCCATGGTACACTGAATCTTGTGGTGAGGCAGTTGCCCTGAAACAACTTGTCTTTGCCCCTTGGAAGGCTAATCCAACTGAAGGCAATCTCAGTTCCTTACACCAAGCTCGGAACAAGTGTGTCTACCCTCAGGAGTGCCAGGAAGCACTATCTCTCCACACTCAAGAATGAACTCTCAAACCTGTCTCCTTCCTCCAAATCCTGGTGGCATCTGGTCAAATCCGTTTCTGGTGTTTGTTCCCTCTCCATCCCCTCCCTTACCTCAAATGGCTACACAGTTGACACCGCACCTGACAAAGCCGAATGCCTCAACTCTGTGTTTGCCTCAAAATCTTGTGTCCCAAACCCATCTCTCTCTGTTCCCACCTTACCCAGCCGAACCCAACTGCTCCTGGACTCTGTGTCCTTCTTTCCTGACAAGGTGGAGAGGTTTTTGTCAAATCTCGAATCTGATTCTGCAACTGGACCAGATGGCATCAGCCCATGGGTCCTAAAATCCTGCTCTGCTGCTCTATCTCACCCTCTCTCTGTTCTTTTCACCCTCTCTTTTGCTCAAGGTCATCTGCCAGCATCTTGGAAATCAGCAAACATTACCGCTTTACACAAAAAAGGTGCAAAAACAGATCCTTGCAACTACAGACCAATCAGCCTGCTCCCAATTATCAGCAAAGTCATGGAATCCATCATTGCTTTGGATATCAAATCCTTCCTCTTCTCCAATGGCTTGATCTCTGATCATCAATTTGGATTCAGACCAGGTCATTCTACTCTGGACATGCTGCTTCTGCTGTCTCAACAATGGATGGAGGTCCTCAATGCCAAACAGGAAATCAGAGCTGTCTCCCTTGACATATCACGTGCCTTTGATACGGAAATCCATTCAGGGCACCCAGCTCTGCTCACCAAATTCTCCTCCTATGGTATCCATGGAAATCTCCACGCATGGCTTTCGAACTTCCTCTCTGGTCATAGTCAACGTGTGGCTCTGAATGGATTTCTCTCATCTCCCCTTCCTGTTCAGGCTGGAGTTCCCCAAGGGCAGTGTTCTGGGCTCTGTGCTTTTTCGGGCCTTCATCAATGATCTCTCCGACTCTCTGGAAAATCCTCTCTATCTCTTTGCTGATGACTCCACTCTCTGCCGCTCCATTCCTCATCCCGCAGATCGCAGGCTGCAGCCTCCTCACTCTCTGCAGACCTGGACAAAATCACAGACTGGTCAAACAAGTGGAACATGTCTTTCAATCCTGACAAATCTCACACTCTTACTATGTCTCTCTGAAAAGACCGACTGGACAACCCTCCCATCGACTTTCTCAACAATCCTCTCCAAGAAGTTCTGTCAATCAAGCTTTTGGGTCTCACTATCTGCCATGATCCTTCCTGGGAAAACCACATTTCCAAGCTGGCCTCCAAAGCCATCATCGTGCGAAGGCTTTCCTTGGCACACCTGAGCTCCTCACCACATACAAGGCTTTCATTCGCAGCTCAATGGAATACTGTTCTCCCCTCTGGGCCGGTGCTCCTGCCTCACACCTAGCTCGGCTTCACGCTGTTGAAACCAAAGCTTTCAGAATCATTGGAATCTCCCACGATGAAGCTAACTCCGAGGGCCTTTCACTCACTCACCGCAGGCAGGTTGGTGGTCTTTCTGTCTTCTGCCGACTCCTCTCTGGCCTTGCTCCCCCAGCTCTCTCTGTGCTTTGTCCCCAAAATATTCCTACAGGTCGCACAAAATCTGCCAGCATCCCTCTTATGGTTAAACTGCCAAAATCTAGGCTCTCTGCTCACCTTCACTCTTTCATTCCTCTTTTCTCCCACCTCTGGAACAAACTCCCTCACTCTCTTCAATCCCACTCCTCCCTCCAGGTCTTTAAAACAGCTGTTCACCACCATCTCTTACCTTCCCCCATCCAAAACCTTGATCTTTTCTACCCCCGCTAATTCACCCCAGATCCACTTTTTTGAAATTCCAACTTCTTTCCTGGAAGTCCTTGCAGTGTCCATATGTTTTATACCTCTCCCACCTTCCCCCAGCCCTCTCCCTCCCACAGATCTCTCTATGTCCCTGCTCTCTAATGTTGTGTTTGTGTCCTTCCCCTCTCTCCCCATCTTGTCTACCGCTCCCCTTGTTATATGTTTTATGTGTCGGTTTGACTTTTTGTGTGATTAATGTTAGCTCTTTCACGAGCCTCGATCTTGTACACCAAAAAAAAGAAAATGAAATAAAAACCTGCTCAACTCATCCACCAAGTTTTGGCTGGTGCATCCACAACCTTTTAAGATATCGTGATAATATAATCGGGCCCCATCTCTTATTGATGCAAAATTAAAATAAAATGATCGTATCCAGATGCAGATGTTCACCAATCAATTCATCCTTGTCACACACCCAACCTGTCTATCAAATTTAGTCTGATTCCATCTATAACTTTGAGATATCCTGCTCAGACCAGACAGACAGACAAATAGACGGGTGAAAACAGCCTCCGTCCAAATTAGGGGGCAGAGGTAAAAATCCAAAAATTATCTCGTTCTTCACCGAAATCTAATCAATTCGACCTTGGGACACACCCAAGCTGTCCACCAAATATCATCCGAATCCATCCGTAACTTTGAGATATCCTGCTATGTATCGTTTTTGGCCCTATCTCTCAATGGTGAAGAAATCACTTCAAAAGTATTATAAAATTCTTGTATCCTTATCCGGGTCTTCACCAAAATGAAATCAATTTGTCCCTGTCACACACTCAACCTGTCCACCAACTTTTGTCCAAATCCGCAAATTGCTGTTTGAGATATCATCCTGACAGCCAGCAAACAGACAGACAGACAGACAGACATACAGACAGACAGACATCAGACAAAGGCAGCTGTGAAAGCATAACTTCCGTCCACTTTCCTGAACGCTGAAAGATAGGAGGAAACCTCGAATACAAAAAATGTCGGGACAGGCCCCGGGAAGGTTATAGGCTAGGTGGCGAGGCCACCTCGGCCGGGCTGGGCCCATTTCGCAATTAAAAGCTGAGCTGAATTATAGTAGTCAATCTTCTGCGGCCACGAGTAAAAGCTTAATTATAGTAGTAAATCCATTCAAAAAGAACTAAAAATGTCGGGACGGGTCCCGGGAAGGTTATAGGCTCGGTGGTGAGGCTGGTCGAGGCCCACCTCGGCCGGGCTGGGCCCATTTTGCAATTAAAAGGTGAGCTGAATTATAGTAGTCAATCTTATATGGCCGCGAGTAAAAGCTTAATTATAGTAGTAAATTCATCCAAAAATAACCAGGGCAATGCCGGGTGCATTCATCGAGTTAAAGATGAAGCCTTGAACTGAAAATTGTACAGTCACGTGATCATTTGCTTGTTCCCCAGCATACAAACATTGAAAAATGAGTGAACCAAACTGAGAAGAATCTTTCACCAATGAAACCGTTTCATTCTGGAAGCCATGATGGATCTCTTGTGGCGGCTTCTCCTAATTACCTTAATCACGGTACGTTTCATTTACAGTTACACCATTCTCCATAGATACACAAAAAGCCATATTGTTCCAAGCTTTTAACTGTCTATTTTTTAAGTCAATGTTCTGTTCTGACAATTTTGCAATTGTCCAGAGAGGATGTGATATTGGTATTTTGCCTTTATCGTGACTTGTTAGACAACAGGTGCACTGTGGGAAGAAGGAAAGCTCACATTGTTTGTTATCTCACCTCCTTAACTGTCTAACTGGGGATGAATGTAACAATTGAGGTTCAAGTAATATACATGTATTTGGTGTAACGTGTACATGTGTTGCACACTGGTGGTAGTTAATTACGTAAATAATATGTGTTCAGGGAATGACTTGTGCTGGACATGCTTGTTCATTTGTGTGCATAGTTTCGAAAAACTGGATTTATTTGTTCCAACGTGGAAGCAGTTTTGATATTGTTAAGTTTGTGGGGGTAGATGATGGAATCCTACATAAAAGATAGGATCGTATAGGTTTAACATGGACCATGGACGCGTAGTCGGCATCTCGATGTATTTAAGTAGGGAAACTGGAGCTTAAGATTGTTTATGTGTCTTCACATGGGGAGTGTAGCTGTGTTAACTAGATAGGGATTAAGGTTAGTTTTCCCCAGTATGTGATTGCCTCCTGTAGTTTTCCCCTACATTTTTTTTTTACAACTACAACAAGGCCGGCCATAATAACCTCGGTTAAAACAACAACAATAACAACTACCGGCCCCTGCAAACAGGCAGAGCGGTTCGGCAACTAAACCCCGCCTCCAAAAGATCGGAACCGGCAGGCCATGCCCCGAGCTTCGTCATTGGTCGAGGAGACATGGGGGATCTGATGGAGCTTGGTGATTGGGCAGTGATGTCAGGAGAGAAGCTCTGAGCAAGAGGAAGAAGAGCGTGTCTCTTGGCTCTCTCTCAGCAGTTCTCTGGTGATATGCTCTTGGAGTAGGGGGCGCCATCTTTCTCTGTTCGTGTGCTGTGGTAGTTTTTGGTGTGCACATTTGAGAGCAAGGAGCTCTTAGCTGCGGTGGCGGCTGTTGAAGCTTTTGGAGACTGCTGGTCCCGTGGTGGACTGAAGGCTGTGCCGTTTGGAGGAGGGATGGCGAGAGAGCAAAAGAGGGCCGTTTTCACAGCTCGTTCGACGGCTCTGTGCTCATCGCTGGCTGGCGCCATTTTGGTGGCATTGGAACCGGACCGTCACAGTTACCTTTACAAAATAACTCGTTGGGACCTGCGAAGTGGCTGCTCGATATTAAAAAAGAACATTTATTTTACTTTATCATTCCCCTGTATGTTTGTAATCGTATCTGAGTGGAGGATCCTCAAAGTAGGAATTGAAATTCGTTTACTTCAACATTTATTTAATCTTGCATTTATTTTATTAAATCATTATTGTGGCATTTTTCATTTGTTGTGTTGTTAATTCGTTGTGGGTTTGGGAACAAACCTGTGTGCTTTCGTTCAGGTAAGCACCTTCGCTGCCTTCCTTCCCGCGCGTGCCATAAAAATAACCACCAAGATTTCCGGAGTTCGCCTTGGGAGTAAAAACGATCAGTCCTTCATTCGTCATCCAGTGGTCTTAATCGCTGGGCGACATGACAATATGATGCTGTAATAGTAAATTGTTCAACAAATTGATATTCTGAAAGAAAGATAAAGAAGAATAACAGTCCATTTTAAAGGATATTGTTCTCAACGAGACACATGCACCATCACATTGGATCAGATTCCAACCAGGAAGGGTATTTGTAAAATTTAATTCAGATCACCTTGCATTGGATCAATATCAAAAACCAATATGCCGGATCGGAAATAACTTTTGTTTCAGGCAGTTTGACTTTCATTACATGAAATGTTTATTCCATTTCTCTGAATGGCAGATAAACTGTCTTCCTATTGATGTTATTCCATCGATTTGCTCACCTGGAACGAAGTTCCGGGGAGCTTATGTGCATCGTCAGTCCATAAACACTTGCAACTTCTTCTCCAAAACCGCTGATGGGATCGTGACCAAATTTGGCACAAATGATTGTTATGTTGTGACTAATGTTTGTTCACGGCATTAACAGAATCTGGGTCTAAGGTGGTCTACGGGGGTGGGGTTTGGGGGCGGGTGGGGTTGGGGGGGGGTTGCTCCCCAAAATAGGTATTTGTTTTTTTTCTCAGAAACTACACACACAATTTCGATGAAACTTCACTACAACCTACAACACCCATGATGTACCAAAGTTTGTTCACGGCATTAAAACAATCGCACCCAACGTGGAGGTGTAGGGTTGGGGTGCCCTCAAAGAGTATTTGCTCTTTTCTCCGAAACTACATACACAATTTCAATGAAACTTCACCACAACCTTAATGACCTGTGATGTACCAATGTTTGTTCAAGGCATTAAAAAAATTGGGGTCTGAGGAGGTATACGAGGTTGGGGGGTGGAAGACAGGGAGGGCTGGTTGGTCCTCAAAATAGGTATTTTTTAGTTTGTTTGTTTAAAGTATTATGATTATGTGAATATGATTCTACATGCTGCCCTGTCTTCGAGCAACCATTGAAATTGGTTTAAAATACCTTAAGTCAGTGCACTGTTTATTATTTCTACCAGTTTATTCTACCAGTTGAGTGCCCTGGGGTATTGCCCCTATTTTTAGATACTAATCTTTGAACTGGGTAAAGCAAAATAATTTGGTGCCACTGCTGTTGTGATCCCAAAGACAGATTATTGATTTTATAGACACTGTGGTGCAATGGTGAGCGTTCACTGAGTCTGGGATGTTCTTTCTTCCTTACTTTACGCACAGAATTTTAATAGGATAGAACATGGACAGTCATAGGTTGGCAACCGTTACACAAGCTTGATGTGTGCCTCCTCCTGCATTGAAGTTCCTTGCAAGTGAGCTCGTTTTGAAGGTTGAACTAGTTAGATCGACATCAATTTAAATTAGAAAAACTATGTGAAACGATCAACTTGTGAATGTACTGTAGTGTAGTTCGTTCCCATTTGATAAAAGGTTGGAATTCCTTGTGTTTCCCTTTTAATATCTTTTTCCAATACTATAAACTACGTGAGGAACAATTTGATATAACAACAATGTAAAACTTGTACATAAAAATCTGACATAGGTTACTCTGTTTCAGGTTTATTGACGAGGGTTACACTGGGTAGGATGCCATTGCCTTCCCCGCATTGTTTTGTCCGGTCCCATCCCATTAAATGCTGAGTGTCAAGCAAGGAAGCAGCACGTACCTTTATTTATTTATTTTATTTTATTTTTTAATAGTCTTTGTTATGACTCGGCTGGGGATTGAAACAAACAATGTTTTAAACTTGAATCTGCTTTCTTCAATAAGAGCATTGATTGGACAATAGAACAACCTGGAACTTGATCAAGGAGGAAGTAAAAAATTATGATGATATTTCAGATGACTTCATCACAGTATTTGATCTTTAATTTGAATTTGATCGCCCCGATTCAATTTTAAAGATAAATAATTTAATTATTCATTGCACAAATACATCACGAAAACGAATCAACATTATGATTGTTGTGTTTTGTGTTTTCAGGGTTCACGTTTTGGAACAGAAAGTTCACCTCCATGTCCAGCAAATCAGTTCTTTAATGATGCTTATGGGGTCTGCTGTCTGTTTTGTCCCAGGGGTGAGTTCCAATAAGAATTCCATTGTTTTTTTTGCATGTTCCTGGAATTTTTCAATCAATCCAACTGGTTTTATACTTCACAGGAGCATACATGTCTAAGCCATGTCGCAATCCTGGAAGTAATCCTTTGTGCTTCGGTTGTGCAATGGGGAAAACGTACATGGACGAGCAAAGCAACATGACAACGTGCAAGGAATGTCGTATGTGTGACCCAGGTAAACTATTCTACTCTGTTTACATTTACACTGAATTACTCAAAGTATAAGCTCAAACACAACCAAGTATGAAATATCGGGGAAATCAAATACTTTAAGTGGTGATTGATCCACCATGGAGAGAAGAGAAGCTGACGTTTCAGGCCTTACCTTCCAATGAAGCAGGTATGGCCCGAAACGTCAACTTCTCTTCTCTCCATGGCGGATCAATCACCATTCAGGTATTTTGTTTATTTGTTTTGACCTATTTTGCCACCCACGCAGATCGATAATTTTGTGTTGTGATTAGTGATGAAATTCTTCCCAGCATGAAATTTACATTTATCAGCATTTGAATTTTCATCCACAACTACATAGCTGGTTGTGTTGTGTTAAGTTGTGTCATGGAATTTCATCCTTTAACATGAAATGGATATCTACCTCTGCCTCCAACGGTGTTTTTTCACTTGTGAAATTGAAAATTTACAAGTACATTGCTTAGTCTGGTCTGTGATTGTCTGTTTGTAACTTGCGAAAATCGAGGATTTTTCAACGACAGCATATTGCTGGTCACGTGTGTTATTCTGTCTGTCGGTCAATCGACTACAGGTAACAATTTTAACCCAATCTACACCAAATGGTAGCGTTTGTCATGAGGAAGAAGCCTATTGATTCTGATGTCGAAAGGGGTAATTCATTGGTGAAACACCAGCACAGTTGTCTTCGGAGCCTTCCAATCACCCCTTTTAGGATGAGCACTCCTGAAATGATGAAGATGACCTCAGGAAAAAAAATCGTCCCCTCGTTGCAGAATATCTCTGTCTGGAACAATAATCTGAAACTATACTATACTCGAAACTATACTCTGAGGTTTCTGGACTTCAGACCAGACTTTGGTGGGTTAAACCGGTGTATGAGCGCTCAACCGTCCCTCTTCCCTCAGAGCATATTTCTGGTGTGGGCAGTCATTCTATTTGTCTGAAGACCTTTTAGGTTCTGCATATCCAGGTGACATAGCTCGCTCTAAGTGCCGTTTTGGAAGCACGATTGGCTTATGGTCTTCATCAATCAGAAACATCCAATCATTCGCCTTCTGTAGGATGTCCTGTGTTTCTACTGGTGGGAGTGGCAGGGCTGGGTTCCTGTAGGATGTACCATCAGCTGAACGGAATGCAATGGTGGGAATGGAGTTTGGCTTTGATACAATACTGGTCTTCGTATTTGCATCTTTGATAGAAGGAGCCAGGCCTGATGCAATCACTCTTAGGGTTTGGTCATGGCGCCAGTTGTATCTTCCATTTTAGAGTGAGTAGCTGCACCCATTTAAGATGTGGAGCAGTGTGCTATGGTGATGATGGCACAGCTGACCAGTCCAAGGTTGTTTTTTCCCCACAGTCTTAGGTTGGCTGGGGAAGGGAGTTGGTCGTGCATAGCGTTGATGTGGAATGACAGCAGTTCCGTTGTCCATACATAGAGGAGTTTCTTCCATGATGTATCAGTCTGTATGGCAGAATCCCATCTCAACCACTGTCCTTGTTTAGCACATCCATACAGATAGACCAACATGTCTTCCTCATCGATATCCTTTTCCAAATTGGTGAGGCTTTTCCTGTGTTCCCTTCTGGACATGTCTCTTATCAGCGTTTGATTTTCCTGTAGCTGAAGCCTGCTCAGTCGGTTTGACCTCTGCACATCTCATTCAGGATAAGGTGTCGCTCCTTCCGTTCTAACTCTTTCATACCATTCCCCCTAGCCTTGTCTTTCTTTGTTTCTAAGCAATCTCTGCACAGTGTTTGGGTCTTTCCATCCCTGGAGTGTTTGTTAAGGTGGTACTTGGTGACCTGCATATATTTCACGGAGGTGGTAAGCCTTTTCAGTTGTGGACCATACCTCTTTCTGGTTCTGTAGAGGGCACTGTTGCAAATACATCTGCTTACCCCTGCCCTTCTATTCAGGTACTTGATGCAGGTTGCCTCTTGACTCTCAATGTAAGATATTGGGAAGTTATAGATAGTGAACTCCCAGGTCATGGCACAATTGCATTGTTGTATATCCACATCTTTACGATTCCAGACAGATTGCTTTTCTTGGCTGTTTGTAACATGGCTACCAGCTTCATCTTGACCATTTCTCTGATGTTATCATCTTTCAAATCTTCGTAGATCATCTTTCCGAGGAATCATATGGGTTGACTGTGGATATACGTGATCTACTTTCCATTAATTTCGAGTTGGGGAACATAGGCTATATGTTGTGTCTTATGTCCTCCATGCCTCTGCTCTGCCTTTGGGACAACTTTCTTCATAGCGTGGGACTTAGATTTGGAAGGCTTAGCTTTCATGTTTTGTGTCCACTGAAGGAACGTTTGAACCTTGTTGATTTGTTGACATTCTTCTGGACTTTTTGCTACCAGAGTCAGGTCATCTGCATATGCTTTGGAAGATGTTGTTATGTCTAATCCAGTCATTTCATATCCGAGGTGGTTGGACTGGTCCAGCAGATCCAGGCAAAGATTGTAAACAGCCAGAAACAGGATACAGGATAATGTACAACCTTGGAAAACACCAATATAGCACCGTATCCAATCTGTTGTCCAATCCTTGGTTTTCACACATATAAACAGCTCATCATAGTACTTGAACACGATCTTCCTGATATGAGCTGGAATGTGGTACCACTCAAGTGCAAACTGTACTGTATGAGGTTATGTAGCACAGTGCCATCTGCATTTTGTAGGTCAAGCCAGGTTGTCACTATCGGTTTTCTTTTCGTTTTGGTGTCAAGGAGCATTTCAGTTAGTGCCTCCGTTTGTTCTGCACAGCCTGATATTTTTTTGGGTTCTTTGTGGAAGGATACCCATTCCAAGGTTACAACTGGAATTCGTCAGTTATGGGTCTGAAGCAAGAAGGATTACTCGTATTCTCCTGTTTTGATATCAGGATCATCTCTCCTACTCTTCCGCATCTTTCCGCTTCCGGTCCGGTCTGAAGAGGACGCAGGCGTCACATGCTCGCCGCTTCTTCGACTGGGCCACTGTCTGTGGCTTGCTTTTTTGGTGGTCGTGCGGATTTTTTGGCCATTGAGTCTGCCCTCCGCATAGTCCCGGCTCTGCTCCCTGCTTCGCCTACCCGGCTCCTTCGCCTGCTCGCTGTTTCCTCGGGCACGCTCTCGTGGGTTGTGTCCTTCGCAGCGGTGTGGCGGCGGTTTTCCCGCCGTGATCTTGATTTGTAGCGGCGGCGGTTGATTGCCGCTGCATTTCCCGCATTGCCGTGATCAACCTTGGCCTCGTGATCGTCTCTTTGCTCCTGTCTGCCCTCTGCTTGGTCCCGACTCTGCTCCTGGCTTCACCTACCTGGCTCCTTCGTCTCCTTCGTTTCCTTGGGCCTGCTCCCGTGCGTTGGGACCATTGTTTCACCTCAACCTTGGCCTCGTGCTCGCCTCTCCGCTCCTGCGTGGCATGGCTCTGCGATACTCCGCCGCAAGGCTCCTTCTGCTCAATACCCGCTCCACCCCATCATGCATCTCTGCCATCAAATCAAATGGACTCCTCTGACGACCCAGGTACATTCACCGTGGCTCCAGTCGTAAGTTTGTATATGTACAATCAGGTCACTCCATCCCAGTCCTCTGGTCGGCTCAGCGCACTCCCACTCATCGTCCCAGCGCACCTAGTCACGGCAACGCACAAAATCGCATCTCCTGCCTGCGAACCCTGGCTAAATCACCTGAATTCATCCCCGCTGTTCAAAACAACATCAAGCTCACCCTGTTCAACACCGGTCCCTCAACAACAAATGACTCATCCTCAACGACTACATCCTGGAGAACAAACTGGACTTTCTCTGTCTCACCGAAACCTGGCAACAACCACTGGACTACTACACGCTCAACCTCACCACACCCAATGGATATTCCTCCGTCAATAAACCACGCTCGGAGGGCCGAGGTGGTGGAATTGCCGTTATCCACCGTCAAGACATCAGGACCAGCCTCATCCCCATCGCCTCATCCTCATCCTTTGAACACCTGGCTTTTAAACTCTCTGGTCGCACGCAGTCAGTCATGGCTGTCGTCTAACGCCCTCCCAAACCACACCCATTATTCCTGTCTGACTTCTCCTACTTTCTGACCCAGCTATGTTCCCTCTCCCCCTCAATCCTCCTCCTTGGTGATTTCAATATCCACATGGACTCCACTGACTCCACAATAACCACTGACTTCACTGATTTACTCACCTGCTTTAACCTCACTCAACATGTCGACTTTCCTACGCATATCCGTGGTCACATTTTGGACCTTGTCTGCTCCACTGGATTAATTTTGCACCATCTCTCTGGCTCTGACCTCACCCTCTCTGACCACTTAGCCATCACTATGACCATCAACATCCCCACCCCAACACCAAGACATTATCGCACTATCAACTTCCGTAAGCTAACCGCTCTTTCACCTACCTCATTCTCATCCACCCTCTCTGAAACAATGTCCACTTCTCCCTTCATTGACCTCCACACCCCTTCCGACCTCACTGACTACTACAACCACACTCTCTCCTCCTGCCTTGACCAGCTTGTGCCTTTAAAAACCAAAACAGTTTCTTTCACCCATTCTGCTCCCTGGTTTACCCCTGAACTCCGCCTGATGAAAACTCGTGCTCGTCAACTTGAAAGACTCTGCAATAAAACAGGTCTCACAGTTCACTCCCAAGCCTACAAGGACCACCTACAACACTACAAAGATGCCCTCTCCCACGCCCGCTCCGCCTACTACTCTCAAATTATCCACTCTGGCTCCGGAAACCCAAAAGCACTCTTCTCGACAATAAACAAACTCCTCCGCCCCCTGGACACCACCACCCAGTCATTCACAGTAGACAACTGCATCTCCTTCCTTTCTTTCTTCCAACGCAAAATTGACAACATCTACAACAGCTTGACCACCGTCGCACCCGCTCCCCCTCCAACCACCTGCCCCCCCTTATCCTGCCTTCCCCTGTCTCAATTCTCCCCAGTCTCCCCTACTGACCTCTCTGAACTCCTCATAGGAATGAAAACTGCCACCTGCACTCTTGACCCCATCCCCTCCAGCTTTGTCAAGGCCTCCCTCCCTGCTCTCTCTCCACTTATCATTGCAACAATAAACTCCTCCCTGTCTACAGGCATCGTCCCACCATCCCTCAAAATTGCTGCTGTTACCCCCATTCTAAAAAAACCTGGTCTAAACCCTGACACCCTAAACAACTTCAGACCCATCTCCAACCTACCCTTTCTGTCGAAAGTTTTGGAACGCGCTGTAGCCACTCAACTCAAACATCACCTCTCTGCCAATAACCTGTATGAAACATTCCAATCCGGATTCCGCTCCAACCACAGTACTGAAACTGCTCTCCTCAAAATCACCAACGACCTTCTCCTCTCCTCTGACGCTGGCAACCTCAACATTCTCGTCCTCCTCGACCTCAGCGCTGCCTTTGACACCATCGATCACACCATCCTCCTCACCCGACTTGAATCCACCTTTAACGTTACCGGCACTGCCCTCTCTTGGATTAAATCATACCTCTCTGACAGACGCCAGTTCATCTCCATCAATAACTGCAAATCCCCCACTGCTCCCCTCCCCCAAGGTGTCCCCCAAGGTTCAGTTCTTGGCCCCCTCCTCTTCATCCTTTACCTGTCCCCCCTCGGTCACTTAATCCGCCGTCATGGTCTCCAATTCCACTGCTTCGCCGATGACATCCAGCTTTTCATCTCCACCAAGTCCGTCTCCACCGACACCCACTCTATCCTGACAAACTGCATCTCTGAAATAAAATCCTGGCTTCAAATCAACTTCCTCAAACTAAACTGTGATAAATCTGAAATAATCATCATTGGCCCAAAAACGCTCACAAAATCCACCCATAACTTTGCCCTCAACATCGACGGTATCCCAGTATCCACCTCCCCTCTCATCCGGAATCTTGGCGTCATCTTTGACCAAACCCTCTCCTTCGACAAATACACTAAACAGATCACAAAGACAGCCTTCTTTCACCTGAAAAACATCGCCCGTCTCCGCTCATCCCTCTCCTCCACGGCTGCAGAAACCCTCATCCACGCCTTCATCACCTCCCGTCTGGACTACTGCAATAGCCTCCTCTATGGTTCACCCTCAACAATCACCAATAAACTCCAATACATTCCGAACTCCGCTGCCCGTCTACTCACCCATTCCCGGACCCGTGACCACATCACCCCCGTCCTTTACAAGCTTCACTGGCTCCCCATCTCCCAGAGAATCCAGTACAAAATCCTCCTCTTGACCTACAAAGCCCTCCATAACCTGGCCCCATCCTACCTGGCTGACCTCCTCTCCAGACACACTCCCACCCGCAACCTCCGCTCTGCTGGTACCAACCTCCTGACCCCCCCCCCATCCGGACCAAATTCAGATCCTGGGGGGACAGGGCCTTCTCCATCGCTGCTCCCACCCTCTGGAACTCACTACCTCACACCATCAGAGACTCCTCCTCACTCACCACATTCAAAACATCACTCAAGACCCACCTGTTCAGCACTGCATTCAACATTCAACCCACAGCATTTAACCCCTGACTATCACTTCTCCTTCTCCCTCCTTTTGCTTTAAATATTTCCCTATTGATTCTTGTCTTTTTGCAATTGTTGTTTTCATGTTTTGTTATGCATTATGTTTTGCACTCTGTCAAAGCGCCTTTGGGCTTCATGAAAAGCGCTATACAAAATAAATGAATTATTATTATTATTATTACTCTCCAACAACTGGGTATGGACAGTTCAACAACACACACAACACACACAGTTCAACAACACACAGTTCAACAACCACAGTTCCCGAAAAAGGCCAACCCCCGCTTGCGGGGAAAAATGGCCTCTAAAGGTGGTTTTTCTTTTTTTAACAACTGGGTATGGAGGCAGTTCTCCATATATTACATATAAACTTGTGTAGCACCCTTGTTGCTCTTGGACATTTCTTCCATACTAAGTATGGAATACGATTAGTTCCAGGAGCACTGGCATTTCTTATTTTCCGGAGATAGGCATTCAGTTCTGACAAAGTTGGTGTTACGAATTCGTCACTTCCGTGGTTGTGGTTTTCACCCACTTGACATATTTCTGATATTATGTACTATTATTATCTTCAAAAGGTTTATTGTGCATGAACAGTTATCAAAAGTTAAAAAGGTTAACTTTAAATGATACAGGAAACCGAACGGGAAGACGACAGGGTGGTGAAGAGGAAGAGGCGTGGCGAGCAAAGTCGGACAAGACGTGTGACGTCGAGCTCCGTAGCGAGCGTTGTCTACCGAAGGTCGCGAGGGAATTTTGAGTTCCTTGAAAGGACATCCTGCGAGAGGTATTATCGCTGGGATTGAGAAACCTGCGTAGTCAGGTTTAGGCTGAGATTCCAACGAATCCTTGCCTGGCCGCAAGAGCCGTTGGCCATTTTGAACCTTGTGCTTCGTTCCCCGACCAAGGTTTTGCTACGCGTCAGCTCTTCTCAACATTCTATCGTCTTCGGGGATGTGTGTGCGTGACCGCTTCATCTCCAATTACGTTGCGGTTCGCTGATTGAACTGTGAACGTGCACGTCTGGAGAGGGCCTTTGGGACTTCCCATCCTACTGCCAGTTTACCTTTGGTTTGGACCACGTGACTGTCTACGCTTTGCCTACACTTCATTACTCGCCTCATCGTCTCATCACTACTCGCAGGAGGGGATCACCTTGGAGTTATAGAGACATTGATGAGGGTTCTTTTTCACTCACTGGGAACGCAGTGAGTTATCTGACTTTAGCTGATGGTACCATCATAAGATGTATGAAGTGTACTTTTGATTGCTATTGCATTGGTTGTACCGTTATTCTGGTGTGATTTTCAATACAATATTTGTTTGTTTATAATCATGGGTGTGGTTTCACTATTGATTTCTAACCCAGAGTAACGTATTTTTCTGCCGTTGCTCCTCTCGGGGTTCGGAGGTATACCGAGACCAGGAGGTCGGGGAGGAACACGTAACACTTGGTGGTTTAGTTTTGAATGGGGTCTTGGTTTTTAGTGGTCTTTTCATACCCTTCAGTATTTCATATTTGTAATTACGTTTTTTAAAATCGTTATTAACATCCTTAAACAACTTTTCAGAAACTACTTTGCTGAAGGATGGAGATCTATTTTGCTTCTCCTTCAGCATCCGTTTTGCTTACTGGTCCGGATTTCGTCTAAATTGTTGCTGAGCTTTATTGTCAGATATTTGTTCTTGTGATTTCAATTCTAATTTCCTCACTATGTTATGGAGTCTTACTAACTTGTAAGTTAGTAAGACTTACTCTCCTTGTTAGTAAGACTAACAAGTAAGACTTAAGACTAGTTAGTAAGACTCTAGTTAGTAAGACTTACTCTTCTTGTAAGTCTTACTCCTGTTATGGAGTCTTTCCTGAGGTTTGCTACGAGTGTTTCATTTCTATCTTTTAGGGCTTGTTTAAACTGATGCTTGGTAGCTTTCTCAAGGCATCTCAATTTCCTTCGTTGTCTCGTAGACTGCTGCTTTTTGTTAGTCTTCTATGTTACTGATTTCATACCGAATCTGTCCGCAAGACTTTTGTAAACATAATTTTCCAAATTTTCTAGTTGCTCATCAAGGCTGTTTCCTATTTCTAATAATTTTCATGTTTCAACTTCAAGGTGAAATTTCTAAAATCCACAATTTTCATCCGATTGACTTGAAAATTGATCAGGATTTGCAGAGGAGGTCACCAAGCCCAGGGAGCCCAGGGAGAAAATAAAGAGAGACCGACAAAGGGATGCATGGGTATGGTTGAGGGTTAGGTGAAAATGCAGGGGGTGGATGAAGATAGAGAAAGAAAATATGAGGTGGGGTGGGTTAACGGGGGTAGAAAATATCATGGTTTTGGATTGGTGATGATCTGGGATGGTCGTGAGTAGTCGTCTTGAAGACCTCAAGGGAAGAATGAGATTGCAGAGAATATGGAAGTTGGTTCCTCGTGTGGGGAAAAAGAGGAACAAATGAGTGGAAATTAGCAATGATTCTGGATTTATTTTTTTTATTTTTATTTTTGTTTTGTTTACTGAATCGAGGCTCGTGAAAGAGCTAACATTTATTTCACAAACAAATCAACCAGACAAACAAAATATATATAAAAAGAGTTGTTAGGGTTAGTTTACATACAAGATGGGGAGAGAAGGGGAAGCACACAAACACAACATTTGAGAGCAGGGAGATGTGTGGGAGGGAGAGGGCTTGGGGGGAGGAGGTGTGGGAAGGGGGGTGGGAGGGGGGGTGGGAGAAGTATAAAACACAAGGACACCAAGGACTTCCAGGACAGAAGTTGGTATTTCAAAAAAGTGGTTTTGGGGTGAAATTAGCGGGGGTAGAAAAGATCCAGGTTTTGGATGGGGGGAGATAAGAGATGGTGGTGAACAGCTGTTTTAAAGACCTGGAGGGTGGAGTGGGATTGAAGAGAGTGAGGGAGTTTGTTCCAGAGGCGGGAGAAAAGAGGAATGAAGGAGTGAAGGTGAGCAGAGGGTCTTAATTTTTGGCAGTTTAACCATAAGAGGGTTGCAGGCAGATCTTGTGCGACCTGTAAGAATATTTGGGGGACAGGGCCCAGAGAGAGCTGGGGGGGGGCAAGGCCAGAGAGGAGTCGGTAGAATACGGAAAGACCACCAACCTGCCTGCGGTGAGTGAGTGAAAGGCCCTTGCAGTTAGCTTCATCGTGGGAGATTCCAATGATTCTAAACGCTTTGGTTTCAACAGCGTGAAGACGAGCTAGGTGTGAGGCAGGAGTACAAGCCCAGAGGGGAGAGCAGTATTCCATTGAGCTGCGGATGAAAGCCTTGTATGTGGTGAGGAGCTCAGGTGTGCCAAGGAAGGACTTCGCACGACGGAGGATGCCCAGTCGGCGACTGGCTTTGAAGGCCAGATTTGAAATGTGGTTTTCCCAGGAAAGATCATGGCAGATAGTGAGACCCAAAAGCTTGAGTGACAGAACTTCTTGGAGAGGATTATTTAGAAAGTGGATGGGAGGGTTGTCCAGTAGGTCTTTTCGGAGAGACATCGTAAGAGTGTGAGATCTGTCAGGATTGAAAGACATGTTCCACTTGTTTGCCCAGTCTGTGATTTTGTCCAGGTCTGCAGAGAGTGAGGAGGCTGCAGACTGCCGATCTGAGGGAAGAGGAATGAAGCGACAGAGAGTAGAGTCATCAGCAAAGATATAGAGAGGATTTTCAAGAGAGTCAGAGAGATCATTGATGAAGACCAGAAAAAGCACAGGGCCCAGAACACTGCCTTGGGGAACTCCAGCCTAAACAGGAAGAGGAGATGAGAGAAACCCATTCAGGGCCACACGTTGACTATGACTAGAGAGGAAGTCCACCAGCCATGCGTGGAGATTTCCATGGATACCAAAGGAGGAGAGTTTGGTGAGCAGAGCGGGGTGCCAGACCGTATCGAAGGCACGTGATATGTCAAGGGAGACAGCTCTAATTTCCTGTTTGGCATTGAGGACCTCCATCCATTGTTGAGAAAGCAGAAGCAGCATGTACACAGCAGAGTGACCAGGTCTGAAACCAAATTGATGATCAGAGATCAAGCCATTGGAGAAGAGGAAAGATTTCATATCTGAAGCAATGATGGATGCCATGACTTTGCTGATAATTGGGAGAAGGCTGATTGGTCTGTAGTTGCTAGGATCTGTTTTTGCACCTTTTTTGTGCAAAGCGGTGATGTTGGCTGATTTCCAAGCAGATGGCAGATGACCTTGAGCAAAAGAGAGGGTGAAGAGAACAGAGAGAGGGAGTGAAAGAGCGGAAGAACAGGATTTTAGGACCCGTGGGCTGATGCCGTCAGGTTCAGTTGCAGAATCAGAGTTGAGGGTTGACAGAAACTTTTCCACCTTGTCAGGAGGAAAGGACACAGAGTCCAGGAGCAGCTGGGTACGACTGGGTACGGTGGGTACAGAGAGGGAGGGGTTTGGGACACAAGATTTAGAGGCAAACACAGAGTTGAGGCATTCAGCTTTTTCACGTGCGGAGTCAGCCGTGTAGCCGTTTGAGGTGAGGGAGGGGATGGAGGGGGAACAAACACCAGAAACAGATTTGACCAGACGCCACCAGGATTTGGAAGAGGGAGACAGATAAGAGAGTTCGGTCTTGAGAAAGGAGAGATATTGTTTCCTGGCTCTCCTGAGGGTGGACACACACTTGTTTCGGGCTTTGTGAAAGGAAATGAGATTTCCTTCCGTTGGATTTGCTTTCCAGGAGACGAAAGCAAGTTGTTTCTGGGCAACAGCCTCACCACAAGATTCCGTGTACCATGGACGGGAGGAAGGGTATGACAACTGAAGACGAGATGGGATAAATCTGTGCATGAGAGAGAGAGCAATTTACTTTGGAAGAATTCCCAGGATGAGTTGATGTCAGAGGCGGTAGAGATGGGGGACCAGTCCAGATGATTGATGGCTGCTTGAAGACCGTGCCAGTTGGCCTGAGTGAAATGCCAGACTCGTCGATGCTGAGGAGGCTCTCTGAGAATGGTCAGAGAGATGTCCACTTTAACAAGCACATTATCAGATGAGCCGATTGGAGCAGAAGAAGAGCAACAGACATTTTCAGGGAAGTTAGTCATAACCAAGTCCAGAAGAGAAGATGCTCTGTTGACTGAGATCCGGGTCGGGAAATTGACAGATTGTGTCAGTTCCAGTGAGTCGCAGAAGTCCTTTGCTGAAGAGCCATGGCTGGTGAGAGAGGTACCCACACCCAGCCAACTGGCATGGTGACAATTGAAGTCACCACATATGAGGAAGAGAGAGTTGGGATGGGTAGATAGAAGTTGGTCCATATTATCAGACAGCGAGATGTAGATGGAGTCATCACTGTTTGGTGGGCGGTACAACACACATATGAACAAAAGGTGGGAGCGAAGGGGAAGCCGTAGCCAAAGGTATTCCTGGGGGTGAGGTGGAGAGAGGGCAGTGCAGGGCGAGTGAGGAAGAGAGTTTTTAATAAAAATAGCAACCCCACCTCCAGGACGAGGCTCAGGTCTATCATACCGGAGGAGGGAGTAACCTGGGAGAGATACCATGGAATCAGAGACATCATGAAGGAGGAAAGTTTCTGTTAAGCAGATCACGTCTGGTTTGTCAGAAGCAACCTGTATGGAGAGATCAGTCAAGTTTGAGCGAAGGCCCCGGATGTTTGAGGTCCATACCGTTAATGAAGAAGAAGGGGGAGCATCGGATACAGAACAGGGGGGGGGGGGAGGGGTAGGGTAAGATGTGGAAGAGGAGCAAGAGGTAGGGAGAGCTGTTGAAGGTGTGTCAGAGATTTCAGAATAGCTTGGAGAAAGGGATGAATGGGGCGGACAAAAGGTTTGATGGTGATTGGGTGAGGCACAGTGAGGTGTTATTTGAGGAGGGGGAATAGCGAGGCAGAAGGTTGGGGGAGATGAAGGTGAAAGATGAAAGGGGGAAGAAGCGGGGAGGACGCTTTGAGGAGGAGGAGGGGTGAGAGGTGAGTCTAGGAGGGGAGGAGCGAGGGAGAGTCTCGGAGGTGAGGGGTGTGGGGGGAGTTTAGGAGGGAAGGGGTAAGGGGGGAGATTTGAAAGGGATGGGTGATGGGGAAGATTTGGAGGGGAGGGGCAAGGGGGAAGATTTGAAAGAGATGGGTGATGGGGACGATTTGGAGGGGAGGGGCAAGGGGGTAGATTTGGAGGGGAGGGGTGATGGGGAAGTTTTGGAGGGGAGGGGTGATGGGGAAGTTTTGGAGGGAAGGGGGGATGGGGAAGATTTGGAGGGGAGGGGCAAGGGGGAATATTTGAAAGAGATGGGTGATGGGGAAGATTTGGAGGGGAGGGGCAAGGGGGTAGATTTGGAGGGGAGGGGTGATGGGGAAGTTTTGGAGGGGAGGGGTGATGGGGAAGTTTTGGAGGGAAGGGGTGATGGGGAAGATTTGGAGGGGAGGGGTGAGATTGGATTTTGAAAAGGGTACGATTAATGGGAAATGAACATTTATTGCAAAATGAGTTTCTTGAGACCTTCGAGTCAAAAATAAGTTTGAGGACGCTGAAGGAGGGGTGGAGTGCAGGAGAGTTTCGGGAATGTAGAAAAGGAACTGTAAGAGATGGAATTTTTTTTTGGAATGAATAGATTTGGTGAGCAAGTGGAAAGCATCCTTTAAAAGGAGAAGAAGAAAAAGGTGTTATAATATATGACAGAATACAGTTCTTCAGGGGAAAGTTTAAACATTTTTAACAATGTGATGACGTGATCACGAACAACGTGATTTCCGTGATGACGGAATCTCCCGCGATGAAGCTATCTCTGAGGGCCTTTCACTCACTCACCGCAGGCAGGTAGGTGGTCTTTCTGTCTTCTACCGACTCCTCTCCGGCCTTGCTCCCCCAGCTCTCTCTGTGCTCTGTCCCCCAAATATTCCTACAGGTCGCACAAGATCTGCCAGCCACCCTCTGATGGTTAAACTGCCGAAATCTCGGCTCTCTGCTCACCTTCACTCTTTCATTCCTCTTTTCTCCCGCCTCTGGAACAAACTCCCACACTCACTTCAATCACACTCCTCCCTCCAGGTCTTCAAAACAGCTGTTCACCACCATCTCTTATCTTCCCCCATCCAAAACCTTGATCTTTTCTACCCCCACTAATTCACCCCAGATCCACCTTGTTTGAAATTCCAACTTCTTTCCTGGAAGTCTTGGCAGTGTCCATATGTTTTATACCTCTCCCACCCCCCCCCCCCCTTCCCATGCCTCCCCCCCAAAGCCCTCTCCCTCCCACAGTTCTCTCGATGTCTCCATGTCTCTCGGTCCCTGCTCTCAAATGTTGTGTTTGTGTCCTTCCCCCTCTCTCCCCATCTTGTCTACCGCTCCCGATGTTATTTGTTTTGTGTGTCTGTTTGTCTTTCTGTGTGATTAATGTTCGCTCTTTCACGAGCCTCGATCTTGTATACAAAAAAAAAAAAAAAAAAAAACGTGATCGAAGAACGAAGGAACAAATAAGAACAACGAATAAACGAATGAGAACAGAGAAGGAAATATTTTTTGTTTTTGTTTTTTAGTTGAGATTTTAAACAAGGATGTATGGGGTGAAAGACTGGGACAAAGAACAGAGAACGAAAGTAATTGCAGCGCAATCGCCGAACCGCTGAGAGAAAAACAAAGCCTCAAGGTCAGACACGGAAGTGTCCTAGGCCTCAGAATACGCGACACGAATTAACCGACGATTTTGTCTACTTGTATGAAAAACCAAAACCGAGAATCTTACTAAAGACACACTACAGGTACACACACCGAAAGATAGATACAGTTTCGGCAAAAACACAATTGTGAACAATTACTTAACTTCGAAAGCGTGAGCGCATGGACAGCTTCGAAAGAACGTGACCTCCCCACGAGAAGGGGGTTGCTGGTGGACCGTGATTGTAATGGAGTGAAGTGAAGAGTAAAATTTATTGTACTCTTATAAATTTTACAACCTGGTGAAGGAGTTCTACATTTGATAAATGTGAGGGGCCTTCATCGAATTCTCTGAACGACATATGATAATCCAAGACATATGTCACATTTTATATTTTTGTGTCTCTGCCGACGAAGGACGCTTTATGTTTTTGGGTTGTCCGTCTCTCTGTCCATTCTTCCGTCCATCGGTGACAGGTTTTCATTGCCACAATAACTTAAGAACGGCTAAAGGGATCGAAGTCAAACTTGGTACAAGTATGTATAATGATGCAGTGATGATCTGGTTAGATTATGGGGTCAATAGGTCAAAGTTCAGAGGTCCCATTAGGTAAAAATTCTTACCGAGCTTTGTGTGTAAACCAGTAATAGGATTTTGACCGAATTTGGAAGAAGTATATATTGTGATGCAAAGATGAACTAATTAGATTTTGGCACCAAAGATCAGAAGTCAAATCGGGTAAAAATGTGATACTTGAGTACAGCTGAATGGATTTAAATCAATCTTGGTACAAATATGTATAATGATGTTGAAATATGGGCGGAGGCATATCTGTCGACGTCGTGACGTCAGAGTGCTGTTCTAGTTTCATTATCTCTTCGCTCACTCTCCCATGTTTTCTATTTTCTTCCACAGAGACTGAGGTTGAAGAGAAAGAGTGTGGCATACACAATAACCAACAATGTGTTTGCCGTGAAGGTTTCTACATGAAAGGGAACGAATGTGTGATGGAGAGCACTATGGGAAGTAAGGACACGAGTAAAAGCAAACAAATCAGTGTTTTTCCTGCCTTCCTCGACCCGTCTCCTGTTTTGAAATCATCATCCCTGGTCAAGCAAATTAAACTGCTGTTTAACATCCTTTAACAGGTGAAACTGGTTCAGCATCGAACAAGTATCCTCCATGGTGGTTTTTGGTCCTGTTGATTGTGATCCTCCTGATCATGTTATTCATTTTCCTTTTTGGTAAGTCTCAAGTGTAATGTTATTGTTCTTAGGAACGGGGATGTTTGTGTGAGTATAAATAATATTGAGCATAAATATTGTGACTCCCATTGAACTTCTGACAAGAATTACAAACAAAAGGTGAAATTGAGAGGAAAACACAGGAAGAACTAGAGAGTTCATAAGACACGTTACATCTACACAGTGTTAAAATGTATACTTCAATTTAAATAAGAGATTTTAAAGATAATTATAAAACAATTCTGGAAGTTTCGCGCTATTGAAGCAGTCTTATACACCACCTTATTTAACACGTCAAAGTACTGCTAAACGGTCGGGATTTGAAACTATAAAGAAGAAGATTTGTGTTCTGCAGTGTTTATTTTTACAATTCAATTATAATAAAATATAGATTCTAAAAGTCATATAAATTAATTACGGAATTTACCGTCATTTTACCACCTTTGACGCAGTGTCTATTACATCCCCTATCTAAAACGTTACATTTGTTATTAGTCCCCTACCCGTGTACACCGGAGGGGACTATAGGTTTGCACTCTGTCCCTCCGTCTGTCAGTCTGCCAGTCCGTCACGCAAAGAACAGTTTTCCGGACTTTTTTTCCTAAACTCTTAAAGCTAATGATTTCAAACTTGGTACATGGTTTCCTCATGATAAGTTACAGATCAAGTTCGAACTTCACGACGTTTCGATCATTTTTGACAAAGTTATGGCACTTTGAACTTTGGTAATTTCCCCAACAGTTTTCCGGACGACAGACTGCCGGTAGGTGACATGTATTGCAGCGCAATACTCAGAATGCGTGTTCGTCCTGTTATTTGGGTCCTTTATGATGTTGTTAAAATCAGTAAGTTTTCTTGTTGGAGATAGATCAGCAGACAAAGTGAAAATATTATCCAATTCTGGTGGAGACAAATTCAGATACAAAGTACTCTTAAACGGCATGTTTGTTTTTTGTTTCATTGTTCGATTTGTGTTCAAAATATACCATTAAAATTAAATAAGTTGCTCCTCGATCATAAACTGACGTTTGTAGACAGACAGACAGATGGACGGACATGACCCAATTGCTTAACCCCGCTTTACGCTTCGCGTGTGCGGGGTAATTATTTCACAAAGGTTATTTTATCGAAAATATCTACAAGTACTCACTCCATGAATTTACAATCGTTGATCAAATTGCAGAAATAGCAAAAGTAAAAATATATAAATCAGGTAAATATAAAATATAATCCCCCCTCTTCTTTTCCCGATTGTTCATTCACTTCCTTGTTGTGTCCAACTGTAGGCCCCATTGTCCCACTTCGAGGTTGTTGCCTTTTTACCACCAAACCTCACTGTTGCATTAACATAAAAATTGTATATAAATGTCTCGACTTGATCACCTTGCCTTTGTGAACCAGCTCAATCAGCCGGCGTGACAAAACAAACAACCATCTCAAAGCATAACCACCACCACCACCAACTCAACTTCACTCGACTCAATATCAGAGAAAACACGTGTGCACGACAAGCACCACAATTAACTTGTAAGATCTTTGGAAAAACATTTTAAAGTGACAGTTAAAAAAAAAAAATCACTATTTCTCCAAAATAAAAGCTTCACCCTCAATGTGGAGAATCACAAAGAAGTTTAATTTGTACATCGAGCCGAATGGATCACTTTGTTTTTGATAGTCATGGACTCATGTGGTTCGTGCCTGGACTTCGCTTAAAGTTTTGTTATTTTACAGGGAAATGTCAACCGAGTGTGAATGGAGTTTTTAAAATAATCTGTAATCTCTTGCTGATGTGATGTGATTTGATGAATAAAATCATCCTTGGAAGGAGATGACGGGTTTGAGAATGATGATGCTTTCTGTGCAAGGAATGTGAAAAATTCCTTTTTAACTTCATTCTTTTCTTCTCTTTTCAGTGATACGATACTTTTATCCAAAGGTAGGTCTGGAATAATTCTTGAAGTGGTTTGTGGTTTGTTTTGATCTTGAAGTGGTTTGTTTCAGAAGTAGATGTGAGGGTTTGTCAGATGGTCCTTTCAGAGAAACAGGGTGAGTTTGAGGATATTGTATCGGTTGAATGGTATTCCAAGTGTTGATCCAGCTCCTGATTGTATCAAGGTCTGTGGGGAGGGAAGAGGCTTCTGCATGCTGTCTGAAGGATGAGAAATGATATGGCCGAGAGTCGATAAAAAGCAGGATTGTCCAGGAGCTGATGCCACAGGATTTTCCAGGGAATCAAAGATCATGAGGCGAGGAAGAGGACTGGGCTCCAGATAGCACCTCCGGGAACTCTATCCTTCACGGGGGAGAATGTGTGAGAACAGAGGAACTTCTTAAGTGGTATACTCTGCGAGTGGAAGAAGTCAGTGATGCATTGGAGGAGATGGCCTTGGACACCAGACGCAGAGACTTTGGAGATCAGGGCAGGGTGCCAGACCGTATGAAATGCTCGAAATATGTCCAGAGAGCCGGCATTGCTCTCACGTCTGTGATTGAGGATTTTCATCCATTGGTGGGAGTAACCACCGTTTGCAGAAGCATCATGTTCGGGGTAGAATGATAGGGTCGGAAACCGTAATGATGACCTGAGATCAGACAGTTGGAGAAAAGGAAGGCTTTGATGCCAATTGCAATGCTAGATTCCATGACGTAGCTTATGATTGGAAGCAAGCTAATAGGCCTACAGTTAAAAGGTTCCATTATTGCAATGTTTTTGGCAAACTTCTGGGCAGATAAAATTGACAAAGGATGAACAAGAGCACCAGAGCAGATTTTTAGGATGCATGCACTGATGTCTTCTGGGCATGTTGCATAATCAGAGTCGAGGTTTGCCAGACACCCCTCCACCTTCAGTGTGAAAGACAGTGTCCAGGGTATGGGAGGTGAGGGCAGGAATATGTATGGAGTGAGGGCTCAGGTGTGCAAGATTTCAAAGCAAAGCTGAATTGAGGCTTTTTCCGCCTTCTCAACAGCAGAGTCAACTACGGCTGTGGTAACACAGTGGGGAATTGAGTTAGTGACAAACTGCAAATCCGTTACCAGAACGGGGTTAACCTGTTGAACCTGAAGAGACAATACCCAGGGATAAACACCGATAAATCGTGGACATCTTGTGGGAGGAAGGATTCGGTTGGGCAGATAATATCAGGTGTACAATTGCAGCTTGGGTTGAGAGATTTGTCAAATTGTAGTGAAAACCTTGGATTTTTGAGGTCCAGAGTGCAAGAGAAGTGCTGTTGACAAGGATGTGAAAGAGGGGAGGGGGTGGGGAGGCACGCTGGGGAAGCAGGGACGGGGCAGCACGCTGGCGAAGCAGGGACGGGACAGCACGCTGGGGAAGCAGGGACGGGACGGCACGTTGGGGAAGCAGGGACGGGTCGGCACGCTGGGGAAGCATGGACGGGATGGCACGCTCGGGAAGCAGGGATGGGGTGGCATACTGGGGGAAGCAGGGATGGGAAAGCACGCTGAGGAAGCAGGGATGGGACAGCATGCTGAGGAAGCAGGGACTGGGCGGCACACTGGGGAAGCAGGGACGGGACAGCACGATGGGGAAGCAGGGACGGGACGGCACGCTAGGGAAGCAGGGACGGGGCGGCACGCTGGGGGAAGCAGGGACGGGATGGCACGCTCGGGAAGCAGGGACGGGGTGGCATGCTGAGGGAAGCAGGGATGGGACGGCACACTAGGGAAGCAGGGACGGGACGGCACGCTCGGGAAGCAGGGACGGGGTGGCATGCTGAGGGAAGCAGGGACGGGACGGCACGCTGGGTAAGCAGGGACGGGGCGGCATGCTGGGGGAAGCAGGGACGGGACGGCACGCTCTGGAAGCACGCTGGTACAAGTGAATTTGTTTGCTCATTCAATCAAACATGTTCGTGCTGGTGGCCTGTTCTAATTAGCGGGAGGGAAAGCTTTTTCACGTTTGTGTTGACACATTTATGCTTAAAATTACCTGAAACATTCTCCGTCCTATCAATAATCTTTATTGTACAATGCGATTTGGTTAGAGAGTTTGAGAATAAAATGAACTCTGATCTGTTATTCTCAACTCACCCAAAACCCGATTTACCTGTTCAGGCTCATTTCACGTTTGACAAAAATGGTCGTTTCAGCAAACGAGATGCTATCAAGACTGACGAAGAATCTGACAGACTTTCTGAAGTTGTCTCATAAACTCGAGTGAACATTTTCTTCTCAATGGAAGTAAAGAGTAAGTCAATGCGTATAAAGAAGGCTAAAGTTTCATGTGTTTTGTCCATCGATCTCTGCAATTATTTATTTGATGATCACATCCTAAATTAGTCTTTTAACTTTGCTAAACAGATCCCCTTTCGAAGGTTCCTCTATTTCATTCTCGTCCCCACTGATGCTCATTCATCCCCTTATTAGTCCTCTACTGGTGTACACCGGAGGGGACTATAGGTTTGCACGCTGTCAATCTGTCCGTCAGTCCGTCACGCAAAGAACAGTTTTCCGGACATTTTTTCTAAACGCTTAATGCTAATGATTTCAAACTTGGTACATGGTTTCCTCATGATAAGTTACAGATCAGGTTCGAACTTCACGACGTTTCGATCATTTTTGACAAAGTTATGGCACTTTGAACTTTGGGAATTTCTCCAACAGTTTTCCGGACGACAGACTGCCGGTAGGGGACATGTATTGCAGCGCAATACTCAGAATGCTTGTTGTTTCTGTCTATTGTCTGTCCACTCTGTTTCTGTCCACTCTGTCAAAGCGCCTTTGGGCTTCTTGAAAAGCGCTATACAAAATAAATGAATTATTATTATTATTATTATTGTCCCAATCTTCCATTGTCGATCTGTCACCTTCTACCTCCTTTCATGTCACTCTTCCATGATTGGAGGACTTCTCGACTGCTTTCAGAAAAGACTTCACTTTTTGATTTCGACTAAAAAAATGTACATTTCCAGAACACATTGGTGTCCAATTAGCATTACAAGCTTATACTGTGTTGTTTTGACAAACATCGATTGTTTTGTCTTTGTAGGGATGCATACAAGGAAGTACAAGGAATGCAAGAAAACAAGAAAAAGACAACTCCATCCATTCAGCCCAAGTGACCACCAATCCCACAACTTCGGGCAGATTACAATCACAACAGAAACAGAGATCCTTGAGGATTATTTTTAATTATTGGTTGGAGAGGATAAGTTTCACACATCATTGAATGAAGTGATTTGGGGGTGGGAGAGTTGTAGGGCAGGAGGTTTCACAAGGACCTCCATTGCCACTACCAGACCCGAGTAATGAATCTCTCTTCAGGACCAAAGGTTTTAACATCTGGACTGAAAAAGGTTTTTTTATAGGTTTTTTTTTTATAAGTTAGAGGAATTGTGCCAAGAAGGTACGTCAGGGTTGTGTACGTCAAGGTACGCTCACCAAATCCACCCATAACTTTGCCCTCAACATCGACGGTTTCACAGTATCCACCTCCTCTCACATCCGGAATCTTGGCATCATCTTTGACCAAACCCTCTCCTTCGACAAATACACTAAACAGATCACAAAGACAGCCTTCTTTCACCTGAAAAACATCGCCCGTCTCCGTCCATCCCTCTCCTCCACGGCTGCAGAAACCCTCATCCACGCCTTCATCACCTCCGGTCTGGAATACTGCAACAGCCTCCTCTATGGTTCACCCTCAATAATCACCAATAAACTCCAATACATTCAGAACTCCGCTGCCCGTCTACTCACCCATTCCTGGACCCGTGACCACATCACCCCCGTCCTTTACAAGCTTCACTGGCTCCCCATCTCCCAGAGAATCCAGTACAAAATCCTCCTCTTGACCAACAAAGCCCTCCATAACCTGGCCCCATCCTACCTGACTGACCTCCTCTCCAGACACACTCCCACCCACAACCTCCGCTCTGCTGGTACCAACCTCCTGACCCCCCCCCCCCCCCCATGCAGACCAAATTCGTCACTTTAGCACGTCAGCAATCTCTAACTTTTTGGTAATTTTTGTTTTTTTTCAATTTCATAGTTTACCTTCATTTGATGTCATCCACCTTCGAGTAAACATGAAGTGCTTGATGGAATTACCCCTGAAAACGTGGCGTTGTACTCATTGCCATGAAAAAAAAAATGTTGCCCCTTGCACTGTCACGCCATGTGCTGTTATGGCGCCTAAGAACAGATCAAACCCTAACCCTAACAAATCTTCTCTTGTGTGTAAAAAATATATGCATGGAAAATGTACCTCGAACTGCTCACCGCATATTCACGAACATACACAGTGTGAAGGGGAACTGTTTCTGATTTCCCCAGCAGGCTCAGCTCTCCTACTCTTTTTGACGAAGAACACTGTGGGATCTTTAACGTCGGCCAACTCATGCTGGCAAATGGGATGCCTGGCTAAACATCCATTCGAGGGATGGGCACACACATTGATGAATCACCCCACCTGCGAAGCACCAGTATGACCGTTTATAGCTGGGTTGGGATTCAAACCCAAACTAGACAACTTAAGAGGAGATTGTGTGTGTCTCAAGGCCATCCTGCCAGGCCAACACTCCTTTCACTATGTTTGCTCTTATGTCCAGACCCTCCATCACATGTCTGTCCTCACCATATGTCATACGTCATGGCCTATCTCAGGTGTACACTCAGGCCAGGCTGAAGGAAACTCTACTCGTGAAAGAGAGAACAAATAAAGAAAGAGTGTGGCGGACACAAAAGCACTGACGTGGTGACATCACCCCGCACACCAAGTGGGGGTGGGCCACGCCGGGGAGAGAGGCGTGGCCTCCGGATAGACACGGGGCGCGCAGCCACCGAGCAGCTCAGTGCTGCAGTTTGAGTGCTTTGAATAAAGACTTTTGTATGAACCGCGTTGTCCGCTTGCTCCTTTCGTAAGCCTTAGCGCGCGCAGCACCGCGCTTCATTTGGTGACCTCGACGTTGGATCTGCCGTAGCGATCCTTCCGAACACGACGCCATTGCAATGGCAAACAACGCGATGTCGGTCAAACTTCCCGAATTTTGGGAGGCCCAGGCCGAAGTTTGGTACTGCCACGCGCTACTGCCACGTCGTCGCCTTCCTCGGGCCCGGCACGGCCGCTCGAGTTGTGTCCGTCCTTCGCCACCCACCGGACGGCCACAAGTACGAGGCGCTCAAGCGGCTACTCCTAGCCACGTTCGGCCTCACGGAAGACGTACGGGCCGACCACCTCCTGGATCTCCCCGAGCTCGGCGACACGCGCCCGTCGGTCCGAATGGACCATATGCTGTCGCTGTTGGGCGACGAAGCCCCTGGTTCTCTATTCCGGGCGCTTTTCCGTCGCCAACTACCAGCACAGGTACGCCTCGCGTTGGCCGGGACCGTGATAACGGAACCCCGAGCACTGGCGGCCGAGGCAGACAGGTACTTCGCGGCTTCGGACACGCGGGCGAGAGTCGGTGCGGCCGTCGCGGATCTCGAGGCTGATGCTGCTGCACACCTCGTGGATCCCGAGGCTGATGCCGATGCACACCTCGTGGCCGCCGCCACGCCCCGCCCATCACCGCGGAGAAAACCGCCACCGTGGGGAAAACCGCCGGCTCCACCAACCTGGCGGAGCCAGCCGTGCTCCTCCAGCTCCACCACCTGGTGCCGGTTCCACGCCAGGTTCGGCCACGAGGCTCGACGGTGTCATCCGCCGTGCTCCTTCGACAGGTCGGGAAACGCCCGGGCTGGCGCTCGATAGTGGCAATGAGCGCCGGCCGTTCGAACAGCCTACTGTTCATAACGGACACCTTATCCGGGCGCCGTTACCTGTGCGACACGGGAGCGCAGGTGAGTGTTGTTCCTGCCGATACGTCGGACAAGCAAACCGCGGGCGGGGGCCCCGCGCTGCTTGCCGCGAACGGGACGCCCATCCGTACGTATGGAAAACGCTGCCTCTCTCTGTGGTTCGGAGGGCAGGTTTTCCGATGGTCGTTCGACACCGCCGACGTGCCCATGGCATTGCTTGGCGCGGACTTCCTGTGTGCAAATGGGCTCCTGGTCGACGTAAAGCACAGACGTCTTGTCCAGGCAGAGACGTTCAGCTCGCTCGCTTGTGCGCTGCCCAGCTCGTCGAGCAGCTCACTGAGCGGCTTGCCGAACGGTTCGGTTCCGGCCACGTTGATCTGTACGCTTCCGGCAGCGGACGAATTCATCCGCCTCCTCGCCAGCTTCCCGGCCCTCACGCGGCCCACCTTCTCGGCGGGGGCCGTCAAGCACGGGGTGGCCCATCACATCCCCACCGTCAGGCCACCGGTCTACGCCCGGGCACGCCGCCTCGAGCCGACAAAGCTAGCGGTAGCAAAAGCAGAGTTCGCTACCCTGGAGCGACTCGGCATCGTTCGGCGCTCGGAGAGTGCTTGGGCATCGCCGCTGCTCATCGTGCCGAAGCCCGGCGTGGGATGGCGACCGTGCGGGGACTATCGCCGTCTCAATGACGCCACCACCCCCGACCGCTACCCCGTCCCCCACATTCAGGACTTTTCCGCCCGTTTGGCGGGCATGTCCTTCTTCTCGAAGGTGGACCTCATACGCGGCTACCATCAGGTCCCCATCAGGCTGGAGGACATCCCGAAGACGGCGGTCATCACGCCATTCGGACTCTTCGAATTCCTGCGGATGCCCTTCGTTTTGAAGAATGCGGCTCAGGCGTTCCAGCGGCTAATGGACAGCGTCCTGCGCGACTTGGATATTGTATACGTCTACCTGGACGATATCCTCGTCGCCAGTGCATCCCGCGAAGAGCACCTACACCACCTCCGCACGCTCTTCGAACGCCTGGGCCAGCATGGCCTGATTGTGAACCCCGCAAAGTGCCGGTTCGGCGTCGCCGAAATCGATTTTTTGGGGCACCGCTCACCAGGCACGGAGTCGTCCCCCTGTCGGCCAAGGTGGAGGCGGTGAAGGGGTTTCCGCGCCCGCGCACGATCAGGAGGCTGCAGGAGTTCCTGGGCATGGTGAACTTTTACCATCGGTTCCTGCCCCGTATTGCCCAGCTCCTGCGCCCCCTGCACGAAGCTCTCCGAGGTAAGCCGGGCAAAGGTGACGTTACCTGGACCGAGCAGATGGACGCGGCGTTCACGGGCGCGAAGCTCGCCTTGGCTAACGACACCATGCTCGCGGACCCGGCGCCCGATGCACCGATCGCCCTCACCACCGACGCCTCGGACTACGCTGTGGGCGCGGTGCACGAGCAATGGGTGCGTGGAGCTTGGCAACCGCTGGCGTTCTTTAGCCGGCAGCTTCGCCCGCCCGAACGCCGTTACAGTACCTTCGACTGCGAGTTGCTCGGGCTTCACTTGGCGGTCAGGCACTTCCGCCATCTGCTCGAGGGCCGTGCGTTCACGGCCTTCGTCGACCACAAGCCGCTGGTCTTCGCGATGGGCAAGGTCACCGAGCCGTGGTCGGCCCGGCAGCAGCGTCACCTCTCGGCCGTGTCCGAGGACACGACGGACATCCGGCACGTCGCGGGGAAGGACAACCCGGTGGCGGATTGCCTTTTCCGGGCCATCGCCTACGCAGTCCACCTCGGCATTGACTATGCCCGGATGGCAGCGGACCAGGCCGCTGACCCCGACGTCCAGGCCTTGCGGACCGCCGTCACGCGCCTCCGCGTCACCGAGGTGCCGTTCGATGGCGTGGGCGCGGCCCTCTTGTGCGACGTCTCCCTCGGGTGGCCTCGCCCCATCGTGCCCGCGGGCTGGCAGCGCCAGGTGTTTGACGCCATCCACGGCCTGTCCCACCCGGGCACGAGGGCCGCCCAGAGGTTGATCGCCGACAAATTCGTCTGGCATGGCCTCCGGAAGGCCGTCTGCGGCTGGGCCAGGACGTGCCTCGCGTGCCAGCGCGCCAAGGTGCACCCAGGCCCCATTGGCCCCGTTTACGGTGCCGGAACGCCGGTTTGACCACGTCCACGTGGACCTGGTGGGACCTCTGCCCCCCCTGCGGGGTTTCACCCACGTCCTCACCATGGTGGACCGCACCACCCGGTGGCCGGAGGCCGTGCCCTTGGCGTCGACGACGGCGGCGGACGTCGCGCAGGCGTTCATCGCCACCTGGGTCGCCCGGTTCGGTGCCCCCTCAGACATCTCATCCGACCGCGGCCGCCAGTTCACCTCGGAGCTCTGGGGGGCGGTCGCGCGGGGGCTCGGGTTCCGGCTGCACCGAACCACGGCCTACCACCCCCAGGCTAACGGCCTGTGCGAGCGATTCCACCGCTCATTGAAGGCCGCGCTCCGGGCCACCCTGCGCGACGGCGGCTGGGTCGACAGGCTCCCCTGGGTCCTGCTGGGCCTCCGGACGGCGCCCAAGGATGACCTGCGCGCATCTGCGGCGGAGTTGGTCTTCGGGCAACCGCTGCGGGTGCCGGCCGAGTTCCTCCCCGACTCCATGGCACCATGGTCCGCGGCACAGCAGCGCTCCGCTCTGCAGGAGACCGCCCAGAGGTTCGCCCCGGTGCCAACGGCATGCCACGGGCACCCACCGACGCACGTCGCCCCGGAGCTTCGCACGGCGGAGTACGTCTTCGTCCGCTACGATGCCCACCGGACACCACTGCGGCCCCCGTACGTTGGGCCTTTCCGCGTGCTGGAGACCGGGGTGAAGCACTTCAACCTGGACATCGGCGGTACTCCTGACCGCGTTTCTGTGGACCGCCTCAAGCCGGCCCACGTCGAGGTGGACCGTCCACCGCCAGTGGCCCGACCCCCGCATTGGGGCCGCCCCCCTGCAGGCGGACCCCCGGCACCGCCGAGCCCCGCCGCCACGCCGCCCCCCAGTCCTGCACCCATCCCAGGGGCAGCCGGAGGCATCCCAGATGGCATCCCTGCATCCCGGACGCCGCCAGTCGCCAGGGGGCGCTTCGGCCGGGTCATCCGTTTGCCCCGCAAACTGACCCTTCAGGTGCGCGGGGATTCTGGGGGGGCGCGTGTGGCGGACACGAAAGCATTGACGTGGTGACATCACCCCGCACACCAAGTGGGGGTGGGCCACGCCGGGGAGAGAGGCGTGGCCTCAGGATATACACGGGGCGCGCAGCCCCGAGCAGCTCAGTGCTGCAGTTTGAGTGCTTTGAATAAAGACTCTTTTGTATGAACCGCGTTGTCCGCTTGCTCCTTTCGTAAGCCTTAGCGCGCGCAGCACCGCGCTTCAAGAGCACTGTTTACAATTACAGGTATCCTTGGATGGCTGCACACAATATAAAGAGGGTGAAATTATATTAAAGTGGGGATTCCAATCCAAGACGTCGAAAGAAAAAGAGGTGGACAAGGAAGTTAAAAAACTAACCTGACTGATTTTGGGCTACCTGGACTTGTACAGCATATCTAAATTTGATAGACATGTAATTGTTATGTTGTGGCGGACACGATGGCTCGCTAGCGCGGTGACATCATTCCGCGCACCAAGAGGGTGTCGGCCACGCCCGAGGGGTAGGCGTGGCCTCGGGATATACACGGGGCTCGCAGCCCCGAGCAAGTCAGTGCTACAGTTTGAGCTTTACAATAAAGACTCTTTTGACCCTACGCGTTGTGGCTTACCTTCTTTGGCAAACAAGTTGCGTGCGTAGCACCACGCTTCAATGTAATATTGTTTGATAGACATTAATTATGAATTTATCCAACAATTATATCCAACCCCTCCATCCATTTGGCCAATGGGCGATCTCCATATTACAGAATGGATAAACTCATTTGTTTGAAGATGCACATAACAATTGGATAAGAAAAGAGATCCACACATCCGGTAACCTCATAACTACCAACACGGATTTATTTACTGTGCGGAGGTGATTTGTCATCACAAAACATGTTAAACCGGATGGATAGAGTTTGTAAACATCGACATGGCACCGATATGTAGCAAAGAGTTCAAATGTAAAACGTGGTTCTGAAAGTTATGGCTCGTACTCTCACGAGTTTGTTGTACTGTAAATTGTAGACAACGAAATTAGACATGAAAACGGCATTTGGCGCTTCATCCATGTTCGTGGCTTCGTGCTCGGGGCGGCAGACCCACCTCCCCCCCTCCTACCAGGCCCCCACCCTCACCCCCTCCCCTACCCTCACCTCCCCCCGCCCCCCGCCATCATCAATGCGCATAAGTGTTGCGGATGCGCATCGGGATGTTTGTCTTGAGAGTGCGTTGGTTTAGTAGTTCAGAAGGTGATGGAAGGGAGTGATCAATAGGTGTGGAGCGCAGGATCAGAAGAGCCATGAATGGATCCACACCAGCAAGTTTTGCTTTGACGAGAATGTTCTTGACTATCTGAACTTAAAGTTCGAGGATGGGAAGTGAGGACTGGAGGTAACATTGTCAAATCCCCATTTCTCAGCGATGTTGGCAAACGTTTTGGATGCAGAGTGTGGCCCATTGTCTGTTACAACACGATCAGGTATGCTGTGCTCCGAGAAGACGGACCTAAACACCTGGCAGACTGCATCGCTGCTCGGACTACTGCTGATCCTCTTGACTATAGTGAATTTTGAGCAGTAGTTTTTTAACATTTCTCTTGAGTTCAGTCAATCAAACTCCTGGGTCTCACTCTTTGTTACAGTATTAGGATGTTGTACAGTCCATGAGGCGGGTGCGCATGCGCACATCCGCACTGGCGGGAATGGCGATGATTGTGAAAGGTTCTGGCAGGACCTGTAGCATTAAAGCCTGAAAGATACACCGATCTCTGTTCTTGACCTCTGCTTGCGAGAAGTGAGAGAATCGTACGTCACAACTCAGTGGTGTCAGGGTGATCACTGCCGATCGTGATTACGACTGTGCCATCAGTTAACAGAAGATGTTTGAGGGGCCAGACACGACAGCTCGGCCTATGCTATGGAGGTAACACAAAGGATGGGATCAGCGACAAGTGCACGAGCAGCAATGTCAATGACTATGAATATACAATCGCCATCAAACTTGATTTGCATGTTGCACACTTGCTGCAGACGTGGGGGGTTGGAATTATACTTGGACCTTGCAATGATGCATGATCAGTCAGAAGAGAGGAAGTTGAAGTTGATTCTCCACCTGATTGGCACAGAAGGTAGGAAGATCTATCGCACCATGCCATTGGACACAACTGAAGTTGAACGCACCGCAGCTGAACTCATGCAAGCTTTTGATACCCATTGCACCCACGTACCAATGACATGGTACCGGTAGAGTGTTATCGTTTCTTCACCAAATAACAAGAGAGTGGTGGGAACATTAACAAATATGTATGTTGTAAAAATCAAGGATACAACAATGTCTCAAATCATAAGTTTAATCAGATTCAATCCCTAGCAATACCTGTGGAAGGAATCAGCAAATATAATATCAGTACTCAGCATTCATCTGGATCAATAATGGGTATAATATTGTTACGGATCCGGGGGACGGCATCCCCGTTAGCAAGGGGGGGTTAATCCCCTTGTCCTGTTAAGCTGGCCATCCGACCGGTCCTGGGGGTCTCTCGCCACTCCCAGTCAGCGCTGAATAGGGTAGTAGGCCAATTCTTCCGATGACCTAAGTACCAGCGCCCTCCAGTAAGCGAGGAAATACTCCCGCCCGGGCCGCAGCGTAATGGATGGATTGCGCCGAGCGAAGCGAGCTGCGGCGCGGGCCGTTAACGATGAGACTAACCCCGATTAAAAGCGGTTCGGCCAAAATCGCGCCTCAGGTACTCAAATGGGGAAAAGACAAAGACGATCGGACGAGAATGAAACCAAAAGAATAGGGATGAACAGGTATTTATTAATTATTTACAACAAACCAAAGGAAGAGTAGGACGAAATTAATTTACAGAGGAAGAAGAAGAAGAAGAAGACACAGCGCAACCCTTAAAACAGTCTTACTTAAACCCAGGACAATACAGACAGAACAAACTCACGTACACGAATGGGAATTGCAGGCAGGAATGGCTGGAAGGATGAGAGGGGCAGACGGTCCACCGAGCTGGCGGGCAGGGAGGTCCGGGGATCGCGGCACGCCGTCGAGGTCCCGCTTGAACGTCCACGCTCCGGTTCAGTGGCGAAAAAACCCGGCAGGCAGCACGGTTGGTATCGCTGACGAGCGCGCCGACTCTCACACGCCGAAGGATGTTCGCGCCAAAAATGAATGTATAATGTTCGCTCCTCTCTCCCTCCTCTCTCATGGACCTCCTCACGCGTCTCTCCAGTGCTCCTCTCTCATGGGCCTCCTCATGCGTCTCTCCAGTGCTCCTCTCTCATGGGCCTCCTCACGCGTCTCTCCAGTGCTCCTCTCTCATGGGCCTCCTCACGCATCTCTCCTCACTCATCTCCGTAAGCAGTCCCTCGCAGTTCCTTTTATTGGCCTTGGCCGTATCAAGCCGCCAACTCCGCTGACACGCCTACCGGCTGGCTCACCTCGGCGATGGTTGGTTGGTAAGGGCTCTGTGACTCCACCTTTGATGACGAGGTGGTGCCACGCCCGTGATCCGGCGGCTCCTCCCCCCTTCTTCTCCGAGACGGAGCACATGGGCAATGGCGTCTTGCGGGATAGAAAACCACTCGCACCGCCAGGATAGAAAACCACTCGCACCGCTGGGATAGAAAACGAAAGGGGACCTATCTTATTTGATTGATGCAACGTAGAGTCAACCTATTGGAAACACAGCCTTACCTGAAACACATAAAAATGAAATAACTATGAAAAGGGCCTATGGTTCGCTACGTGTTGCGATGTGGACTAACTAGGGGACGACCTCTGAAATGGAGGTATTTACAAAGAATTATTTACAAAGGGGTAGATTTACAACAATTTACACCATGCAGGGTTCTCAAATCCCCAACACAGCACCCTCATTCCTCCAGGCACGGCTCGGGCCGAAAAAACTTTAACTTAATGTGACACTCAGATGTAGTTCCCCTCTATGATTAACCTTACCCTGAGTGCGACAGTTTTAAAACACAATTAAGCATGTCCACCTGCTACGCTGCATCCTTCCTAATAGATTCACACCCACAGAATAACCGAATTACGGAATTATTTCGCAAACTACACATTTACGGTGGGGAGCATTATTTACAAGACACTATTTGTATTTACATTGCAAACCCAGGACCTGTCATTTTTGGGAAACAAAAAGAACCCTGCGGAGGGAGGAAAAGCATGCACTGCACCGATACACCACCCTCACATGCCCGGGGATGCAGAATTGATATTGCAATGCATCCCCGAGCATGCAAGCACCAAAGCACCAATAAGCAAGCACCATCCAGTGCTACAGTCATTTCAACACACAATAAAAACAAACTGATGGTCTTGTTTTCTTCTTCCCTCTGCTGGGCCGTCGTTCTTCATGTGTCTTCATGTTCTTGGCTTGCGGCCTATTTGGTGGTATAAAAAAACACAAGCACAAGCGCGTCCGTTTTTTACTTATGGCCAGCAGGGGCCAACTATGGGTGGTCCACCTGTTTGGCTTAGTGCCACCTCACCGAGGTCCGCAAGCAAAGAGCTTTCTCTGGCCATCCGGGCCGGTCCCAGCAGAGGGGTCAGGCCCCGAAACGTGGGGTCCATATGGGTGTGGTGCTTAGCCACAAACGTGGTCCATAAGGTGGTGCTAGGCCGCAAGTCGTGCGGTCCATAAAGTGGTGCATCGGTCCAGGCAGCTGGCAGCGGCGGCTTGGGCACACAGATGCGGCTCCCGCACGCCTTCCCTCAGTGCCCAGAGAGCACGGTCCATGGGTGGGGAGGAAGACAAAGCAGAGTCAGCGATGGGTAAGGGCGCAAGGGTACACATCAACACAAGGCAATGCAGAGGTGAGGTGCGCCTGGAGAGCGAGCGGAGAAAGCTCGTCCTTATCGTACGTCACCCCACCTGTCACCTACTCTACCCTCGCCCCTTACCCCGTATTTACAAAACTCTACACATTTACAAATTCGTCACTACGTCTCATCCTCCCCATATCTCCCCTAATTCCAAATTCATCAACAATCCCAATTTCTCAAATTTGCCATCAACCAATCTCTCATCAATTCCTCATAAGGAGGAAGAGATGGAACAACCAGCACAATGTCACACCCACGTCATGATGCGACTTACATCCCAAAACATTTGCAACAAAAATAAACAAAGCATGGTATGGTGTGGAGCACTGTCATCACCCCAGGTGAGTGGATGTAGATGGTACGAGGAGATTTCCATCCTAACTATCCTCTAAATGACTTTAACATTCTTACTCTACCCGGCGTCTTTCTCTGCAAAACCATTGGCCACTTTACTCTATGCGGTTCTAAAAACCAATTCCCACTGACCATCTGTGGCGCTCACCAATTTGGGGTCTCACTCCCCCGATTCAACTCCCTGTGCCTTTGCACAATTTCAGGACTGGGTCATGTGGCGCTCCCAGCAGGTCTACTCACCTGCACACCTCCGCCACTGTAGTTGCCTCCGAGCTTACCTGCTCCTTACCCTAACCTATCTACTTGGGGAAGGCCCTCTGGCGCTCTCCCCACTCGGTGCCCTCTCTGGCACTGGGCTACCCGGGTCCGTCCTCCGGATCCTCGGGCCCCATTCACAACTCTACCACCTCCCAGAGCCCAACTGCGGCCTCACCTGGCCGACGTCCTCACAGTGGTGGAGTGCCCATTTAACCATACACACTAACAGGCCACACGCCCAGCCATTTCCACGTCACTAATGCACCCATCCAAACACCATTCTACCACACGCACCACAGATGCCAATATCCAACCACAATTTACCTATACCCTCTACCTAACTCTTAAACTACCCTCCCAGGGTATTCGTGAAAAGGGTCCATCCTCCCCATCCACTCCTTCCGCACCAACCACTCCACTCCACATTTTCCACCATACTCACTCCACACCATCCATTCCATACTCCATGTATCCCAGACCATTCATTTCATTCAACCATTCTCCATACACCTGTTCACTTGCACACCTGTTCACTTGCACACCTGTTCCATCACACCTGGTGCTCCCTGCACCCTCCTTCCTCCGGGACCATTCGCTCAATACAACTCACTCACCTCACACTTTTCACAATACGCTGCTCCATCACCTCCTTCACACACACGGCGCCATTCACGAGCATTGCCTGATTTGCTCGACACAAAGATCCTCACACACACGGCATCATCTAACAAGCTGGTGCCCTTCTAACTTAGTGCATCCCCAGTCATCCCTTACACTATTGCACATACCACGTCTTTATAATCCAACTAAGCTATTCTACGTCCCCACTACTTGTACAATGTCACTACTTAAATCTCAGTCACCTATGGTCATCTCTAGGTCCCTATACATTTATCCTAACCCGCCCTCGGCGAGCTTACACTGCCAAACCCCATAATCTATAGCTCATGTGCCCGGATGATGTGAGGGATGGTGGATTTACCATCCCTCTACATCGGACATCCCTCATTATCAATTTTGCCCATCCAATTTTTGCCAATCCAAACTTGCCAATCAAATTGCCCATCAAATTTGCTATCCCTACCATCGTCCATTAAACTTCGAGCCTCGGTGCGTCATTGCATGTTCACAGCTCGGTTTCGCAAAACCGAGCAATGCATTCGGGTGGTTTGGTCTACTCTAGGTTGGGTCCGTCCGGCATTTACGATTCTGGGGAGGCGGCATGCTCGGGCCGAGATTCCACGGCCCATCACGGCGCAGAGCCTTGCGGTCTCCGGCCCGACGACCGAAGCTCGCCTGGTCGGAACCCCGTCCCCGCTAGGGGGCGAAGGTCCGACCCGGCCCCTCTGCCCCGGAATCGCGCCGATCGCCGCTCTGACACGGCACCGACCATTCAGTGCGGGGCCCGGCCCGAATCGTGCACGACGCCCCGCACAGGAGCGACGCGCTTACGGTCCCGGCCGGTCCTCGCAGCAAACAAAGAGCACCGCGCATCGAGTGCTCGCGTCGGCTAAACGTCAGCCTAAGCGCTGCCCCGGTCCACGTCGGTGCTTTCTCTGCATGCTCACATTCATACGCTACCCCTTTCACACTCACAAAACCCGGTGTCTCAGCGCCTCTCATACATTCCACACACTCCGTCCATTCCGCCACCGCACTCTCGCTTACACACCACTCACTGTCCGCACACTCCCTGCACTCTATCACTGCACTCCCTCTCCATGCACACTCTTCCGTTCCACTCTCCGGTACACTCACACACTCCGTTACACACCACTCTTCCACGCACTCCTCGCGTGCACTCACACCCATTACGTACTCCGTAACCACCACGGGTGTGCACTCTTCTGCACACCCAACCACGCGCTCCGGTGCGCCCTCCCGCACACGCGCCACCACTAACTCAGGTGTACACTCTCGCACACGTTCCACCACCACCTCACTCGCCACAACCAACTCGCTCTCTTGGTCACACTCCGTACACTCGGTTTCACACATACCCTCCGATGTACCGCATTCACTCCCTGTGTCGCATTCATTCTCACTCTTACACTCTGTATCACACTCATTCCTACTTCCACCCTCTGTAACACACTCACTCTTTGTGTCGCATTTATTCGCACTTGTACCTCTCGCTACGGAGCTTTCACGAGCGCCCAGGTGCCATCGCGACCCCAAGCTCGCGAAAATTCTTTTTTCGCCAAACATCCTTCTACAAAATCTCCCCGCACAATATACAGGCTGACTCACCTGGGCATTTCTTCTTCTTCGCTCCAACACCACCTGCAAATCTTTATTGGGGTTATTAAGCACAGCATCGTGATGTGAGCACGGACTTTGCACATTTTCCATCTTTTCCTCCCGCTGTTGCTCCACCAAATCCGTCTCTCCCATCCCAATTTCCACTATTGTTGGTTCGATTGATTCGATTTGAATTTCTTTTTTCTTTCCCCCGACGACCGCTGGTCCGAATAAAATTTCCTTTTCTACCTCGGCGGTCGCCGGCTTTCCCATACCCCGAGTCGCGATTTCTACCCCGGTCCACTTACTTGCGCTTTGCTCCACCTCGCTCAACCCGCGCTTCTCAACCCGCGTTACCGCGTCGCGTACAAATGCGCCCCTCCCGCCTGCCATGCGGTCTATGTTCTCCCCACATTTTTGTATGCGGTCACCCATTCTATTACAACACCCTTCAATTAGATTTCCCAATTCTTTCCTTTCCCGGGTGGCTCTATCCCCCTTTTCTTTCAGGAATGCTTGGAATTGTGCGAGGAGTAATTGCATGAACTCTGGCATCGCGGGCTCGGCTGCCGTGACCACGTGCAAGGCGCCATCTTGTGTGCCTCCAACCTTGTTTGACCTTTTAACCTCAAAAATAGTTTGTTTCTCAATTTGGTGACTCGATATGCAAATGCTGTTCAACTTTCAAGTGAATCTGATGAAAAATGACAATTTTTGAAATTTGACTTCAAGTGGACCTTTGCCCTCAAAATCAATAGGCTTCTTCTTTATGACCAGCCCTACCATCTGGTGAAGTTTCGTGAAGATCGGTTTCGAATGGTGACCTATAGGCAATTGACATACAAACAGACAGACAGATGAAAAATCACTCAAAGAGTGACAGTTGGCACTCAGAAGAGCATCCTTTTGACCTCAAAAATAATTAGTGGTTGAATTCAGTGACCTGATATGCAAATCGTCTTCAAAGTTTAAGTTAATCGGATGAAAATTGTCAATTATATAAATTTGGCCTATGTTGAACTTTTGGCCTATGTTGACCTCAAAAATAGTTGGTGGTTGGTTTCCGTTAGCTGATATGAAAATCCTTTTCAAATTTCAAGCCAATCGGATGAAAATTGAGGATTTTAGAAATTTGAAAAAGTGGTTGACCTTTGGCCGATGTTGACCTTTTGGCCTATGCTGATCTCAAAAATAGTTGGTGGTTGAATTCAGTTAGCCGGAATGAAAAGCCGATTCAAATTTCAAGTCAATTGGATGAAAATTGAGGATTTTAGAAATTTGAAAAAAAGTAGATGACCTTTGGCCTATGTTGACCTTTTGGCCTATTGTGATCTCAAAAATAGTTGGTGGTTGAATTCAGTTAGCTGATATGTAAATCCCATTCAAATTTTAAGTGAATCAGGTGAAAATTGAGTTTTAGAAATTTGAAATTGTTGTTGACCTTTGGCCTGTGTTGACTTTTGGCCTATGCTGATCCAAAAAATAGTTGGTGGTTGAATTCAGTTATCCGGAATGAAAATCCTATTCAAATTTCAAGTTAATCAGATTAAAATGGATTTTAGAAATTTGAAAAAATGTGGTTGACCTTTGGCCTAGGTTGACCTTTTGACCTTTTGACCTCAAAAATATATACGATTTTGTCGGACCACGGACTCTACCATTTGGTGAAGTTTCGTGAAGATCGGTTTAAAATTGTGACCAGTAGGCAAGGATAAGTGAGTGGACAGACAGACAAACAAACACACACACACACACACACACACACACACACAAATATACACGCACAAACACAAAACACACGCACGCACACACACAAATATACACGCACAAACACAACACACACACACACACACACACACACACACACACACACACACACACACACACACACACACACATACACACACACACACACACACACACACACACACACACACACACACAGTGACGTCATGCAGCGCCTGGAAATGTAAAAGGATTCCAATAAATCCGTGAGAGAGTAGGAAACAGCGAGTCGAACAAAACAGGTCTCAGCGATGCGGAGCAAACAAAATGGCTTGTTTTTGGAAACTCCTCTTAGAACGGATAGACGTGGAGGGACGCACTTGATTTGAGTGAAGTATTATCTATCTATAATTCCAGTAATCTCTGTCTGTCTGTCTGTACGTTTGTCTGTGACCGCTGTTTCTCGACAACCACGGGTCCGATATACTTTTAACTTGCCAGGTATATTGCTGGGGACCCGAGGATGTGCCTTTTCAAGGTTTCATATTAATCGGACAAGTACTTACCGAGCTATGGCGATTTAGCCGTTCGCCGTTCGCTTTGGCGTTGCGAATGGACCAAACCATTCATGTAAATAGAGGGGGGGGGGGGGGGTTCTGTGGTCGTTCGCTTTGGCTTTGCGAATGGACCAAACCATTCATGTAAATAGAGGGGGGGGGGGGGGGGTTCTGTGGTCGTTCGCTTTGGCTTTGCGAATGGACCAAACCATTCATGTAAATAGAGGGGGGGGGGGGGGTTCTGTGGTCGTTGCGAATGGACCAAACCATTGTTTTTTTTTTGCAGTTTTTTTTTTTTTTGCAGTTTTTTTTTTTTTGCAAGGAACGGGCACCCACGTACGGGCACGTCCTAGCTTATATATAGTACGGGCATGCCCTAGTCTATCTATAATTCCAGTAATCTCTGTCTGTCTGTCTGTACGTTTGTCTGTGACCGCTGTTTCTCGACAACCACGGGTCCGATATACTTTTAACTTGCCAGGTATATTGCTGGGGACCCGAGGATGTGCCTTTTCAAGGTTTCATATTAATCGGACAATTACTTACCGAGCTATGTCCAAAAAACGATTCAACCAATCAGAGAGCAGCGAACGATCGCGTGTGCCGAACGTGGCGGGCACACTCTGCCTCGGATGGCACATTTGAGAGCGTATTCATTTATTTCACGTTTGCAAACTATGTTGGCGTTAAACTATGTTTTACAACTAATAAAAACGAATTTGCGTTTCATTCGCTTTCCTGCGCGTTTGTGCACGCGATGGCGATTTCTTTACCAAACTCCGGAAGCCGTTCGCTTTGGACCAAACCATTGCATGTAAATAGAGGGGGGGGATTGTCACCACTCGCAAGCCGTTCGCTTTGGACCAAACCATTTCATGTAAATAGAGGGGGCGGGGGGGGATATAATTTTAGATATAGATATAGTACGGGCATGCCCTAGTCTATCTATAATTCCAGTAATCTCTGTCTGTACGTTTGTACGTTTGTCTGTGACCGCTGTTTCTCGACAACCACGGGTCCGATATACTTTTAACTTGCCAGGTATATTGCTGGGGACCCGAGGATGTGCCTTTTCAAGGTTTCATATTAATCGGACAATTACTTACCGAGCTATGTCCAAAAAACGATTCAACCAATCAGAGAGCAGCGAACTATCGCGTGTGCCGAACGTGGCGGGCACACTCTGCCTCGGATGGCACATTTGAGAGCGTATTCATTTATTTCACGTTTGCAAACTATGTTGGCGTTAAACTATGTTTTACAACTAATAAAAACGAATTTGCGATTCATTCGCTTTCCTGCGCGTTTGTGCACGCGATGGCGATTTCTTTACCAAACTCCGGAAGCCGTTCGCTTTGGACCAAACCATTGCATGTAAATAGAGGGGGGGGATTGTCACCACTCGCAAGCCGTTCGCTTTGGACCAAACCATTTCATGTAAATAGAGGGGGGGGATATAATTTTAGATATAGATATAGTACGGGCATGCCCTAGTAATTATAACTGTGGATAGTGAATAATGTGTACATATTATTTTATAACTCATAACATGAGTTGGTAGATACTGTTACAGGTAAACTTTGTTGAGACCAAACTCTTCACTCTTTTTTTGAAAATCAAATATGCTAACCGGAGAATATATAGAGAGACAGAGACAGAGACAGAGCCTTGCGGCTTTGAACAAAGTTGTGTGTCTTTCAAACCCTAAGAAGAAGAAGAAGACGGGAAACAGACGTGCCGCGGAATGGGGATTACGTGGCCAGGTCTGCCGGAAGCCTTTTGCTGGCTGGATCTGAAACATCCTGGGTTCCGTAGATCAGTTTTAAAGTTCATTAAAGATACGGGGTTAGCAGTGTGAGTCTCTAGTTCTTCCAGTGCAATCCTCCTGGTTTTGTTTTGTTTGGATGTTAGGGTGCGTGGCGTATATAGAGCCTCGCGGCTCTGAAAGCGCCATTAAACCTCAAAAAAGAAAAAGAAAAAGTAGACCACAAGAGGCGCTCACTGAAATTGTTGGGGCCTGTTGGTGTCGCAAAAGTGGCGCGCAACGTGATTGGTCGCTGGAAGAGTTGGGTGGGGTTTGTGCCTTTATTTAATTACACAACTCGAAGAACTCGATTCTGAAAATCAGAAAATTGTTTAAATTGTTTAAATTGTCTCAGTTGTCCCCATTGTAGCAATAGTCCAAATATTCGAAGTTGTCGTCAATGGCTGTCGAAAAGCCCTAAACTCATGTCGTCAGAAACTGGGGCGTGGTGTCATCAATGCAACTACTTTTGCGGTTAAAGGTTTTGATTCCCATTTGCTTCCGCGCATTTCAATCTGTTGGTTATTCGGAATAATCAACAATTCACGGAGCTTTTTGTTGGGGCCTCGTTGGATCAAAATCTTCAGAAGGTAATTGTCATGTATGCAGTGCAAATGTTCACCATTGTATCCCTACACCGGGACCGGGTTGTATCCCTACGCCAGAGCTCGGATGGCGCTGCTGTGAATCGGGCCTTGATCGGCAGAGTGAATAAACGCGTACGACAATTTATCATAGTTTGTCGAGATACCTTACATGGCGACGAGGATAAACATCTAGATTCTAGACCATGACATCTTTCGGCCATATCGATGAATTCGACCCTCATGAGGGGGATTTTCACACGTATTCTGAGCGGTTGTCTTTCTACTTCGAGGCGAACGGCATTGCGACCGAAGGCCGGATGAAGGCCGTCTTCCTGTCCGTTTGCGGAGGTGAGACGTTCACACTCGTTAAAAACCTGATTCGGCCTCGGACAATCCAGGAGCTCACGTATGCAGAGCTCAAGGCCGCTTTGAAGGAACATTGCAACCCATCTCCTTCAGTCATCCTGTGTCGGTTTAATTTTTACATGTGCAGACAGCAGCAAGGTCAGTCGATCGCAGACTTCATTGCACACCTCAAAAAACTGTCACATCTGTGTGAGTTTGGGGACACGATCGATGACATGCTTCGTGATTTGCTGGTGGTTGGCATGTCCGATGACCGCACTCGTAGACGCCTGCTTGCTGAGAGAAGACTGACGTTCCAAAATGCCAGAGACACCGCCATTTCCATGGAAAGTGCTGAACGCAACGCTACAAGCATCGGTGCCACTCGCTCATCTGGTACCAGCCCTGCTGTGAATCGGTTGGATCATGTTCAGCCACAACGTTGGAACAAGGCTCCTCGTCAGAAGCCAGTGCAGTCTCAAACCCACAACAACTGTTTTCGGTGCAACGGAAAGCACCCTCCGGAGACGTGTCGGTTCAAAGATGCCACCTGCCATTTCTGTTCGAAAACTGGCCATATTGCTCCAGCTTGCATCACTCGCAAATCGGGAAAAGGAAAAGCTGCTGACAAGATTCATCAGTTTATCGGTTCGGAGGAACCCGAGCTTGACCAGGTGAGCTCTGTTTCCGACAACTCAGAATCGTATGACCTGCTTCATATTGATTCTCACCATAGGCGGGACCCTCTTCTTGCCAATGTTGTCGTCAACAATCGACCATTGCAAATGGAGGTCGACACTGGTGCGGCCGTCTCGCTCATCAGCCATGCTGTTTTCACAAACCTGTGGAGTGATGCTGACCGACCCCATCTGAAACCTACTACCTATGGACTCTCCACCTATACAGGTGAGAAGATTGTTCCCTGCGGTACATGTGATGTCACGGTGGGCTACGATAACCGTGAGTTTCACCTACCCCTGATCGTCATTCCTGGAAAGGGCCCTTCCTTACTCGGCAGGAACTGGTTGAGCATAATTCGACTGAAGTGGGAAAGCATTCATCAACTCCGGGCAGCCAACGTTTCTCCTACCGCAGCATACACACTCAAAAATGTGCTGGATACGTACCCGGATGTCTTCAAGGATGAGCTTGGAACCTTGAAAGGACATACGGCTAAACTCAGGGTTGACCGGGATGCCAATCCTATATTTTGCAGGGCTCGCCCAGTCCCTTTCGCCCTGCGTGAGCGGATTGACAAGGAACTGGATCATCTTGAAAATCTGGGGATCATCGAGCAAATCCAGTATGCCGAATGGGCGGCGCCCATCGTTCCGGTCATAAAATCGGACCAGTCCATCCGCATATGTGGAGATTATAAAATGACCGTGAACAGGTGTTCTTCATTGGATAAATATCCAATCCCGAGGATCGAAGACCTCTATGCTCGTCTCATGGGAGGCAAGACTTTTACGAAACTCGATCTCAAATCCGCCTATCTACAGCTCTGCTTGGACGAGAATTCGAAACAGTATCTTACCATCAACACGCATCGTGGGTTGTATAGGTACCACCGACTTAGTTTTGGAGTGAAATCAGCACCTGGAATTTATCAGCGTGTCATGGACAGTTTGTTTGCCGCCGAACGCAACGTCGTTTGTTACCAGGATGATATTCTGGTTACTGGTCGTACGGACGCGGAACATCTACAGAACCTGGAGAGAGTTCTGAAGAAGATTTCGGACTCCGGCCTACGTTTGCGTCGAGACAAGTGCAAGTTTATGGTGCCATCAGTCACGTACCTGGGTCATACGATTGATGCCGAGGGTCTACACCCGACAGATGAGAAAGTCCGAGCTATCAAGGATGCTCCTTCTCCACGAGATGTGACCGAATTGAAGTCATACCTCGGTTTGCTTCAGTTCTATGGTCGTTACATCCCGAATGTGACCGACGTTTTGAGCCCCCTTTATCGGCTTTTGAGGAAAGGAGTCTCCTGGAGCTGGGGGTCTACTGAACAATCAGCATTCCAGACCTCTAAGGATCTGCTCAAATCGTCCAATGTTCTCGTTCATTTTGATCCAGAGAAGGATCTTGTGCTGACATGCGATGCCTGTCGGTATGGAGTGGGGAGTGTATTATCGCACGTGATGCCTGATGGTACGGAAAGACCGGTTGCATTTGCATCCAGAACGTTGTCCCCGGCAGAGAAAAACTATTCCCAACTTGACAAGGAAGGATTGGGAATCGTGTTCGGCGTCGGCAAATTTCGCCAGTACCTTCTTGGACATCATTTCACGATTCGCACTGATCACAAGCCGCTGATCAGTCTGTTTGGTCCAACTAAGGCGACATCTGACACACTACCGCCCAGGATCATCCGCTGGTCCCTGTTTCTCGCTGCTTATGACTACACCATATGTTATAAGCCCGGTTCGTCTATCACAAATGCAGATGCCATGAGTCGGTTACCCCTTCCAGAATCCGTTGATGATTCGCCTACACCAGGATCCATTATCGCACTGATGGATCATCTGGAAGATTGTGCTGTCGATTCCGGCCAGATCCGCACTCATACTCGACGAGACCCCGTTCTGTCCAGAACTGTCCAGGCTGTACAGCTTGGATGGCATTTGCTACCTAAGGGTGACCCAGATTTTGCGGCTTTTAAAGCACGTAAAAACGAACTCAGCGTGGAAAATGGTTGCCTACTCTGGGGATGTCGTGTCGTGATCCCGAAAAATCTGCGTTCCAGGGTCATGGATGAAATCCATGACTGTCACCCCGGGATTGTGAAGATGAAGTCACTCGCCAGAAACTATGTGTGGTGGCCGAATCTTGATGCTGATATCGATCATCATGTTCGACATTGTTACCCCTGCCAGAGCACCCGGAATACACCTGCGAAAGCGCCACTGCATCCCTGGGAATGGCCCAGCGAACCGTGGCATCGCCTACATCTCGATTATGCCGGGCCTATTAACGGCAGCATGATTCTAATAATTACGGACGCGCACACAAAATGGATTGATGCCGATGTGACGCGTGGTACTACGTCAGCCATTGTCATCGAAAGACTCAGACGCTGTTTCGCCACTCATGGTCTGCCCAGGATGATCGTGAGTGATAACGGTTCGTGTTTTTCCAGTACCGAGTTTGCCAAGTTCACACGTCGGAACGGCATTAAACATAAGTTTGTCAGCCCACATCACCAGGCTTCAAATGGCTTGGCCGAATGATCCGTGGGAATCATCAAATCCGGATTGCAGAAACTTCAGGAGGGAACCCTGGAAACAAAGCTGTCTCGTCTCCTGTTCAAATACCGCATCACGCCACAATCAACAACCGGTGCAGCTCCGTCTGAGTTATTGATGAAACGACACTTGAGATCGACACTTGACAATCTCAAACCAGACATATCATCAAATGTTTATCAGAGCCAGCTTAATCAAAAGTTGGTGCACGATAAGACGTCCAACAGTCGATGTATCAACATTGGAGATCCAGTGTTTGCCCGAAATTTTGGTGCAGGTGCGACGTGGCTACCGGGAGACATCATCGAGAAGCCAGGTCCACTGTCCAGTGTGATTCGCCTGCAGGACGGCCGCGAAATTCGTCGACATCAGGACCACATAACCTACCGTCACTGTGAGTCGATGGAGCCTGTAGCATCGTCACAGTCAGGACAACAGTTCGACCCGCCACTGCCGGAGATCGGCGTGGCCGCTCCAGCCGGCTCGGATGCCCCGAAAACCTCTGCAAACGCTACACCCTTCGTGGAGACCAAAGGAATCACCTCGGACTCTGTATCCACTGGTACACCGCGACCCAAAGGAATCACCTCGGACTCTGTATCCACTGGTACACCGCGACGCTCAATGCGTGAGAGAAAAGCACCCGACCGGTTGAATCTTTGAAGATGTTTTTTTTTCACGTTGACACATGTTCTATTTTCACGTATTTTCATTATTCTCATAACCGTTTGCACACATATTTTCACATGGTTTGGAAATGTTGCTTTTGAAATGTCAATTCTGGAAATCTAGCACGTATTGCTCTTGGTAATTTTGGACTTAAAGGGGAGGATGTCATGTATGCAGTGCAAATATTCACCATTGTATCCCTACACCGGGACCGGGTTGTATCCCTACGCCAGAGCTCGGATGGCGCTGCTGTGAATCGGGCCTTGATCGGCAGAGTGAATAAACGCGTACGACAATTGATCGCAGTTTGTCGAGATACTTTACAGTAATTTATTACACGAATAGGAAACCTGTGGTGGAGTTTATAATAGTTTACATTAGATCATCTTCTATCTATAATTCCAGTAATCTCTGTCTGTCTGTCTGTACGTTTGTCTGTGACCGCTGTTTCTCGACAACCACGGGTCCGATATACTTTTAACTTGCCAGGTATATTGCTGGGGACCCGAGGATGTGCCTTTTCAAGGTTTCATATTAATCGGACAATTACTTACCGAGCTATGTCCAAAAAACGATTCAACCAATCAGAGAGCAGCGAACGATCGCGTGTGCCGAACGTGGCGGGCACACTCTGCCTCGGATGGCACATTTGAGAGCGTATTCATTTATTTCACGTTTGCAAACTATGTTGGCGTTAAACTATGTTTTACAACTAATAAAAACGAATTTGCGATTCATTCGCTTTCCTGCGCGTTTGTGCACGCGATGGCGATTTCTTTACCAAACTCCGGAAGCCGTTCGCTTTGGACCAAACCATTTCATGTAAATAGAGGGGGGGGATATAATTTTAGATATAGATATAGTACGGGCATGCCCTAGTATGTTTAACGCTAGATTATGTCCACCTTTACTACCAGGTGTTGTACAAATCGTGATTAATGAGTGATTGTGTCGGTTGAGAATCCCACGGACGGTAATTCATATTTTATTGAGTATTAAATGTTCGAAAGATTCGAATGTGAACAATGGTAAACGGTAGTGAGTCGAACAGGTACGTAATAAAGGGTAGCGAGTCGAACAGGTACGTGATAAAGGGTAGCGAGTCCAACAGGTACGTGATAAAGGGTAGCGAGTCCAACAGGTACGTGATAAAGGGTAGCGAGTCGAACAGGTACGTGATAAAGGGTAGCAAGTTGAACAGGTACGTGATAAAGGGTAGCGAGTCGAACAGGTACGTGATAAAGGGTAGCGAGTCGAACAGGTACGTGATAAAAGGTAGCGAGTCGAACAGGTACGTGATAAAGGGTAGCGAGTCGAACAGGTACGTGATAAAGGGTAGCAAGTCGAACAGGTACGTGATAAAGGGTAGCGAGTCGAACAGGTACGTGATAAAGGGTAGCGAGTCGAACAGGTACGTGATAAAGGGTAGCAAGTCGAACAGGTACGTGATAAAGGGTAGCAAGTCGAACAGGTATGTGATAAAGGGTAGCAAGTCGAACAGGTATGTGATAAAGGGTAGCAAGTCGAACAGGCAGAGTCGGTGTCAGAAGAAATCTAATCGGGGGGCATTAGGGTAACCACGGCGGGGGGGGGGGGGGGGGCATAAACTGCCGTTCGAGAACTCAATCTATGATGTAAATGCTTGAAAATAAGAATTTGCCGTCAACAATCAACACCAACCCAGTTACAATTTAAAAACATGCTGCAAAGTCTCTCTCTGACACACACACACACACACACACACACACACACACACACACACACACACACACACACACACACACACACACACTGCGCTCCCACACCACAAAATATAGCCTACGTGCAAGCCACGTCTCTTTCTCTCTTTCACTCTTTCTCTCTTTCACTCTTTCTCTCTTTCACTCTTTCTCTCTTTCACTCACTGCACTGTGCGCGTCATTGGACCATCATTTGAAATAGACTATATACTCCACTCTTACCGAATAAATGCAGACAGACCCAAAAATCATTCAACATTTTGCGTAATAATCATGAAAGCCAAGGCTGGCATCATAAAGTGAATTAAACGCATGGCTTACCTTCAGAAGAGTTGCAGGTGGCGAGTGTTGGTGCTCAACCTCCTAAGAATGGTGTCCTTCCACTCAGGTGTGCATTTTCGGGTTCAGTCCCTCTCAAACGCTAGCTGAACCAACTGGGCCTTTCTCTTGTGGAGCATTGGATGTCTGTGGTCCGAAAATACGTTTCTCAGAGTGGAGAATGAATTCTCGCACTTTGCTGTGGAGGCGCCAAATGTTGAGGCATGTTTGAAAGCAGTCAGTGCACTGGGCATTCCGATCAGAGGTGTGTGGTACTCCGAGAGGATGTGCTGTGTAGTCCAATCCCCCTCGATTGGCTGTAATTGTTTTTGTGAGCTGAAAAACTCTTTAGCAACTTCGTACTCTGCCTCAATTATAGGCGATCGTGACAGGTCCATAATATGCTTCACAGCCTTTACATCAAGAAATGTATCACTTTCTGGATTCAGTGCAACAAGTGCACTCGCCAAGTGTGAGTTCCGTTCGCTGAATCTGTGATCCATCTCTCCAAGCACTGAATCAATAGTGTTGTAGTAGTACAAAGTGTACAGTGGTACAAAATGGACCCCTTGGGTCATATGGACCCCTTGGTATATTACACCAGCAGCTGCTGCCATCTTGTGGCTGTTCATGTTAAAACATTCCTTTGTGGATTAGCAGAAAGTAACAACATGGTGGCCATCCCTATCCAGTCTTGAACTCGAGCTGAACCATCCAACATTTTGACACCTACTAGGATCTATCGGTAGGTATGTGAGAAAATTGTGTTTGTGGTGACAGAGTGACTCATATTTCCTAGTGTTACTGCATGCTTTTAGAGTATAAGTCAGTCACTAAAATTGACCTTTGAAACATTCTGCCCAGTACATGTGGTTTCCAATGATGTCAGGTTTTCATGGAGGTCGTTCATGGGGCAAAACGGTCCATTTCCCTGGGGTAAAATGGCCCGTGGGGTACCATTTTACCCTTTAGTGGGCCATTTTACCCCATACATGTTTCTTATTTTTGTTACAAATATGTAGGCCTATGTATACATGTAGGCCTACCCTATATGTATGTATGTATGTATGTCTGTATGTATGCATGCTTGCATGCTGGCTGGCTGGCTGGCTGCATGCATGCATGTAACTTATACATATCTACTTATACCATGTCATTTTATGCACTGAAATATAAGTTCATCTATTGGGCAGGGTGCTTCATGATTGTTGTCTGCTTTAGTTAGTGCTGTTCTCACCAAGTCGGGTAATGAGGGTTAGGAATAAGGGATTATGGGTCATCAAAATGGTCACTGTTTGAATTTTGATTTTCTGTGGAAGTAAGATAGAAACATTGGACCTTACTCTCACAAAGGGGCAGGGTGATCTATCTATAATTCCACTAATCTCTGTGTGTATGTTTGTATGTTTGTTTGTTTGTATGTTTGTATGTTTGTATGTCTGTGACCGCTGTTTCTCGACAACCACGGGTCTGATATACTTTAAACTTGCCAGGTATATTGCTGGGGACCCGAGGATGTGCCTTTTCAAGGTTTCATATTAATCGGACAAGTACTTACCGAGCTATGTCCAAAAAACGATTCAACCAATCAGAGAGCAGCGAGTTATCGCGTGTGCCGAACGTGGCGAACACACTCTGCCTCGGACGGCACATTTGAGAGCGTATTCATTTATTTCACGTTGGCAAACTATGTTGGCGTTAAACTATGTTTTAAAACTAATTAAAACTAATTTGCGATTCATCGTAACTGCGATTTGCGACCTTCCGGACAGTGAAGACTTCACTTCCGTCAGCCAATCACAGAACCCGTTGTTGCGCAGGCGTGGCCGATGTGACTGTGAGAGCGAGGCAGCGAGCCGAGCCGAGCGCGTGCGCCATTACGGTTCGTAATTCGATTTCTTCCGGAGAAAATAATAATTTCTCGATTTCTTATGCGCATTATTTCTCCCAATTCAGTCAGAGCGAAGGGCGGAAGCGAAGAGCGTTGTTTTTTTTGTTTACGGGCGTACGGGCGGGGTAGAGCGTACGGGTAGCGTTTTTTTTTTTTTTTGCCAAGGAACGGGCACCCACGTACGGGCATGCCCTAGTTATAAGAAATCTGAGAGGGCACCCGTGTACAATTGCCTAGTTGGAACAATGCATGAGTATTTATACACACATTTGTGTATTTGCAGGTGAAGATGCCCCGCAATTATGTACGGAAATCAACCAGGCAGTCTTGGACTGTGGAGGCAATGGAGGCAGCCCTTCAAGCAATAGAGAATGGTGACATGGGGTATAAAAAGGCTGCGAAAGAATTTGGAGTCCCCAAAACCACACTTAAACGACGCCACAAGGGTGGGAACAAGACTGCTAGTGCTAAGGGCTCATCAAAAACTCTTGGTCGTTACAAGATGGTCTTCTCCACAGAAATGGAAACAGCACTAGTGCAGTATATATTGAGTATGGAGCAGATGATGTTTGGGATGACCACAGTGGAGGTCCGTCGATTGGCGTACCAGATGGCAGAACAGAATCACCTCCAGCATCCTTTCAAGAATGCAATCGCTGGAAAAGATTGGTTGCGAGGCTTTTTTTCACGACATCAAGACCTTTCCATCCGTCAGCCTGAAGCGACATCTGCTGCAAGAGCACATGGATTCAATCGTCAAGCTGTCAACAGATTTTTTGATCTCCTGGAGGATCTTATGGAACAACACAATTTTCCACCTGACAAAGTCTACAATGTAGATGAGACCGGTATGACCACTGTGCAGTCAAGACCATCCAAAATCATTGCCTTAAAAGGCAGGAGGCAAGTTGGTTCCATAACTTCGGCTGAACGAGGGGTTCTAGTTACTACGGAAATTTGCATGTCTGCAACGGGAGCTTTTGTTCCCCCACTTTTTGTGTGACCTAGGGTGAGGATGAAGCCTGAGTTGATGGATGGAGCTCCACTTGGCTCGATTTCTCAATGCCATAAATCAGGATGGATGCAAACAGAGATTTTCACCATATGGTTCGAGCATTTCCTGAAGGTTTCAGGAGCATCAAAAGAAAATAAAGTGCTCCTTATACTAGATGGACACAAAACACACACCCAGAACCTTGATGTCATCACCATGGCTAAAGACAATGGGGTATACATGTTGAGCATTCCACCACATTGTTCACACAAGATCCAGCCATTAGATGTCTCATTTATGACGCCACTATCTACATATTACACGCAGGAGGTGGAGAGGTGGTTGAGGCAGCACCCGGGACGATGTGTGACAGTATTTCAACTGGCCAGCCTGTTTGGGACTGCATATCGCAAGTCCGCTACAGCCGAGAATGCAGCAAATGGGTTTAGGAAAACTGGTATCTTCCCAGTGAACCGCAACATCTTCCAAGATCACGAGTTTGCTCCAGCGACAGTTACAGACCTCAACCAAAATGAACCAAGACCCATGGATGATAACCAGAGACCCCTTGAAGATGCCCATAGAGATGCTGATGTTCCTGCTCCTGGTGTTAATGCTGCAAGAGGCCCTGAAGATGCTGTGAGACCTGTTGGTGGTCCTGCACCTGATGTTAATGCTGTGAGACCTGTTGATGGTCCTGCACCTAATGGTAATGCTGCGAGAGGCCCTGCAAATGCTGTGAGACCTGTTGATGGTCCTGCACCTAATGGTAACGCTGCGAGAGGCCCTGGAAATGCTGTGAGACCTGTTGATGGTCCTGCACCTAATGGTAATGCTGCAAGAGGCCCCGAAAATGCTGTGAGACCCATTGGTAACACTCAAAGACATGCTGCTGTTCCAAGACCTGCTGTTGCAAGCACCAGTAGGGAGTTCATTTCACCCTTTCAAATCAGTCCCCCACCTAAGGCTACTCCTGCTAAGGGTAGGCCTACAACACGTCAATCAAAAAGGTCAATGTCAGAGCATTTAACATCAAGCCCATACAAGAAACGACTTGCTGATGCAGCTGAAGAAAAGAAAAGACAGGAAGCACAGAAGGCAGAGAAGGCAAAGCAGAGAGCTGAAAAAAAACCTCAGAAGCAAAAGAAAGTTGCAGAAAAGCCAAAAAAGAAGATAGTGAAGGGTAAACGGGCTATATTTACGGCACCAGAAGAATCTAGCGAGTCTGAGGATGATGATGGAACAATGTGCTTATTCTGCCGGGAAAGTTATAGTGTGATAGGAGAAGGATGGATAAAGTGCACAGTCTGTCGTCTTTGGGCCCATGATGGTTGTGCAGGTGTGGATGAAGAAGATGTGAATTTCATCTGTGACTTTTGTGCCTAATTATGTGCATAATCTCACCTTGTAGTCTGTAATTTTTCACAATAAATATTATTTCAGGTTCAAAGTGTTTTGATTGGTGACTCTGAGGGTAATTATTATGTTTTTCAATGGGGTGACCATATTACCCCACGGGGTGACCATATTACCCCACGGGGTGACCATATTGCCCCACGGGTGGACCATATTGCCCCATATGTGGGGGCCATTTTGCCCAACGTGGTGTACAAAATGGCCCACTTAGCACATTTTTGGTCTTTGGTTCTCACCAGTGAATGGTTGATTTGATTCTAATACCAAGTAATTTGTGTATTTATAATGGAATAATGATTGTAAAGACACTGTCTGATTTCAGATATACTGCATCATTTTGGATAAAATTTCAAAGAAAGCTTAAGTGTGCCATTTTGCCCCACCTTCCCCTACCTAATGTTTTTAATGTCGAGTTGTGTCTGTATTCACTTGTAGCAATTTGGACTTCTCCTTGAATTACAACACTCCCTGTAGGAGCAGGTTCTGCGCATCATGGAGTGCACACAAGAAGCGCAGGCCGTTCCACAAATTAGACATTTATTATAGCGAGACTTTAATAAGCTTTAGAAAATCGTGGGAAACCGAGCAATAAACAAGCGAGTTCTTGAGCGTCGCCATCTTCTTCTTATCGTGTCCACGGACAGTCTACACATGGCCGAGCCAAAACTGGACACATCTTTGCGCCTTGTTGTTGAATTCGGCAAGATCTGTAACAGTGCAGGGTTCCTCTAGTGATGGACATTGCAGGAGATGTTGCATGGTCTGTGGCTCAGTTCCACATTCGCAAGTTGTCTGGCTGGTTGTATATCCCCATTTGTTTAGTGACACCTTTGAACGACCTACACCAGCCCTAAGTCTGTTAAGGCACTTCCGTGTTGTCCAGTTGCAATAATTAGCTCCTGTGGGAAGGCTTTCAGCAGGTAGAATTTCCATCGCTGGGGTTTGTTCGAGTCTGGCAAGCCTGTCTTTCCACAAAGCGATGCAGGCTTCAGATGGGGTTGATTGTAATGAAACGACACTGTTCATGAAGCTCTTCCTTGACTTTCGGCGGCTGAGTGTAGATGTTTGACCATGCAGAGAGTGCTTCTCATCTGATGTTTGATGGAGTCGCTCTTTCTTGCTGGCTACCGTTCTTCTTATATCAGGGGGAGCTATAGGCTACCCACCAAGGTATTCCATCGCCATATATTACATCTATAAAGCGTCGCCATGATACTTCAGCACTTACCTCATGATGCTCATGTGGTTCCAGGTTCAAATCCTCCATTGTTGTGTTCATTTGTCCATCATCAGGAAGGTCCAGTGATGTCTTCCAATGTCCTTCTTCGTCACCGTGCTTGATTCATGACGACCTTCAAAACATGTCCGCCATTCTGCTGAAGTCTAGCTAGTAAGGCCTCTTTACACACTCCGTTAAGTTCCTTAAATCAAGAAAAAACGTTGTTACAAAATTGTGGAAACTTTTGATGGAAGGTGGTGGGGGGGGGGGGGGGGTGGGGGGTTGGAATAATCCTACCACAACATCTTCTCCAAGACCTTTCCAGTGAAGCCATCAGCTAGGTCATTCCCAAGAGCGGAGGCTGAGAGATGTCGCAAATCAGAAGAGAACATCGCTTGGCCCATGTGGTCTCTTTCTCTACCAATGCAACATGATTATGATGCTGATGATGATTATTATGAAGATGATCATGATCATGATGATGATGATGATGATGATGATGATGATGATCAAGCGACCCACATAGTGACTGTGGCACCAGCTTACCACCACTGTGAGTATGTCCCAAACACATGAAGACATTCCATTGTGTAATACCTGAAGGGATTGACTGGCGAACCAATTTTGACCTAATTGTATCGAAGGTGCTTTCAATGGAGCCACACAAAGGTGTAAAGGTATTACTCATGTCTCCTAATGTTTAACCGCTTTTTTTTTAACTCTACATGTAAAAGTCCCTCCATGAGGCTAAGGTAGAAAAACGTTCGACAACCCACTGAGGTTTAAATCTTTCATTGTACATAAATCTATAAAATCCACGATCTACAATGACCTTACTTTATTAGTCTCACCAAAGGAGAGGATATTGAATTTGGATCAGTGTTCAGTGATTTGGATCAGTATTTGTTTGTCCACACAGAATGTGATAATGGAAGCCACAAAGCCACCTAATGGTAGCCAGTATTACACTCTATTTTCAACCGACTACGTCTATAAAGTATGTACAATTTTAATGTGAGTGTCTATAAAGTATGTACAATTATGATGTGAGTACATCAATAAAGTATGTACAATTATGATGTGAGTACATCTATAAAGTATGTACAATTATGATGTGAGTACATCTATAAAGTATGTAATTGTACAATTATGATGTGAGTACATCTATAAAGTATGTACAATTATGATGTGAGTACATCTATAAAGTATGTACAATTATGATGTGAGTACATCTATAAAGTATTACAATTATAATGTGAGTGTCTATAAAGTATGTACAATTATGATGTGAGTACGTCTATAAAGTATGTACAATTATAATGTGAGTGTCTATAAAGTATGTACAATTATAATGTGAGTGTCTATAAAGTATGTACAATTATGATGTGAGTACGTCTATAAAGTATATAGAATTAGAATGTGAGTACGTCTATAAAGTATGTACAATTATGATGTGAGTACTTCTATAAAGTATGTAGAATTAGAATGTGAGTACGTCTATAAAGTATGTAGAATTAGAATGTGAGTAGTATCTATAAAGTATGTAGAATTAGAATGTGAGTACGTCTATAAAGTATGTAGAATTAGAATGTGAGTACGTCTATAAAGTATGTAGAATTAGAATGTGAGGAGTATCTATAAAGTATGTAGAATTAGAATGTGAGTACGTCTATAAAGTATGTACAATTATGATGTGAGTACTTCTATAAAGTATGTAGAATTAGAATGTGAGTACGTCTATAAAGTATGTACAATTATGATGTGAGTACTTCTATAAAGTATGTAGAATTAGAACGTGAGTACGTCTATAAAGTATGTAGAATTAGAATGTGAGTACGTCTATAAAGTATGTAGAATTCGAATGTGAGTACGTCTATAAAGTATGTACAATTATGATGTGAGTACGTCTATAAAGTATGTAGAATTAGAATGTGAGTACGTCTATAAAGTATGTACAATTATGATGTGAGTACGTCTATAAAGTATGTAGAATTAGAATGCGAGTACGTCTATAAAGTATGTAGAATTAGAATGTGAGTATGTCTATAAAGTATGAACAATTAGAATGTGAGTATGTCTATAAAGTATGTAGAATTAGAATGTGAGTATGTCTATAAAGTATGTAGAATTAGAATGTGAGTACTTCTATAAAGTATGTACAATTAGAATGTGAGTACGTCTATAAAGTATGTAGAATTAGAATGTGAGTACGTCTATAAAGTATGTAGAATTAGAATGTGAGTACGTCTATAAAGTATGTAGAATTAGAATGTGAGTACGTCTATAAAGTATGTAGAATTAGAATGTGAGTACTTCTATAAAGTATGTAGAATTAGAATGTGAGTATTTCTATAAAGTATGTAGAATTAGAATGTGAGTACTTCTATAAAGTATGTAGAATTAGAATGTGAGTATGTCCATAAAGTATTGTTACGTTTGTGGGGGTAGGTGATGGAATTCCCATAGTGGAAATAGAACTGTGTAGGGTGGCATGCACCGTGGATGCATAGGAGCCAATCTCGATGTATTTACAGTGCATTCAGAAAGTATTCAGACCCCTTCACTTTTTTCACATTTTGTTATGTTGCAGCCTTATGGTGAAATTGTTTAAATTCAATTTTCCCCTCATCAATCTACACTCAATACCCCATAATGACAAAGAGAAAACAGGATTTTAGAAAGTTTTGCAAATTTATTAAAAAGAAAAAACTGAAATATCACATTTACATAAGTATTCCTACCCTTCGCTGTGACACTTGAAATTTATCTCAGGTGCCTCCCATTTCTCTTGATCATCTTTGAGATGTTTCTACACCTTGATTGGAGTCCATCTGTGGTAAATTCAATTGATTGGACATGATTGATTTGTCTATATAAGGTCTCACAGCTGACAATGCATATCAGAGCAAAAGCCAAGCCATGAGGTCGAAGGAACTGCCTGCAGAGCTCAGAGACAGGATTGTGTCGAGGCACAGATCTGGGGAAGCCTACAAAAAAAATTCTGCTGCATTGAAGGTTCCCAAGAGCACGGTGGCCTCCATAATTCTTAAATGGAAGAAGTTTGGAACAACCAGGAGTCTTCCTAGAGCTGGTCGCCCGTCCAAACTGAGCAATCGGGGGAGAAGGGCCTTGGTAAGAGAGGTGACCAAGAACCCGATGGTCACTCTGGCTGAGCTCCGGAGATCCTGTGTGGAGATGGGAGAAACTTCCAGAAGGACAACCATCACTGCAACACTCCACCGATCTGGGCTTTATGGCAGAGTGGCCAGACGGAAGCCTCTCCTCAGTGAAAGACACATGAAAGCCCACAGAATCTTGTTTCTCACAGTCTGAGACTCCTTTAGGTGCTTTTTTGCAAACTCCAAGTGGACTTTCATGTGTCTTTCATGCCACTAGGTTTCATGGTTTTGGAGTTAAGGAGGACACACACACACACACACACACACACACACACACACACACACACACCCTTTTATTATTATCGATTATTCAATATCTCACTCCCAAACCCAAAATGGCCCAAGATGGCCCAAAAACGCTCACAACATCCACCCATAACTTTGCACTCAACATCGACGGTATCCCAGTATCCACCTCCCCTCTCATCCGGAATCTTGGCATCATCTTTGACCAAACCCTCTCCTTCGACAAATACACTAAACAGATCACAAAGACAGCCTTCTTTCACCTGAAAAACATCGCCCGTCTCCGCTCATCCCTCTCCTCCACGGCTGCAGAAACCCTCATCCACGCCTTCATCACCTCCCGTCTGGACTACTGCAATAGCCTCCTCTATGGTTCACCCTCAACAATCACCAATAAACTCCAATACATTCAGAACTCCGCTGCCCGTCTACTCACCCATTCCCGGACCCGTGACCACATCACCCCCGTCCTTTACAAGCTTCACTGGCTCCCCATCTCCCAGAGAATCCAGTACAAAATCCTCCTCTTGACCTACAAAGCCCTCCATAACCTGGCCCCATCCTACCTGGCTGGCCTCCTCTCCAGACACACTCCCACCCGCAACCTCCGCTCTGCTGGTACCAACCTCCTGACCCCCCCCCCCCATCCGGACCAAATTCAGATCCTGGGGGGACAGGGCCTTCTCCATCGCTGCTCCCACCCTCTGGAACTCACTACCTCACACCATCAGAGACTCCTCCTCACTCACCACATTCAAAACATCACTCAAGACCCACCTGTTCAGCACTGCATTCAACATTCAACCCACAGCATTTAACCCCTGACTATCACTTCTCCTTCTCCCTCCTTTTGCTTTAAATATTTCCCTATTGATTCTTGTCTTTTTGCAATTGTTTTTTTCATGTTTTGTTATGCATTATGTTTTGCACTCTGTCAAAGCGCCTTTGGGCTTCATGAAAAGCGCTATACAAAATAAATGAATTATTATTATTATTATAATAATTCTGTGCAATCAGAATGAAAGGTCAGGGGTGTGCTCCATCACCAATCAGCTAGTAGAGCGTTCGCCAAGTAGCTTAAGCATTCAAGCAAGCGCCCCAATAAAAGGGTTGATAAGGAACGGTTGGCTTGGCGAGCGATAAGTAGCTGATTGGTGTTGGGACACTCCTGATGTTTACTCAATTTAACAGTTATCATGACGTTCTTACGGTAATTGCGCTGATTTTATGAAACACTTCCTACTATAATTTCAAACAGATGTTTACGAGCAGGTATGTTTTTGGTATGTAATAGTTATAAACACCATGTGACCCATTAACCACCAAACGAACCACACAGCCTGCAGGTCCCCACGTGGTTACCTGCAGGATGTTTACCGACACCAGTACCGCGCGCACGAGAGGTCTCTGTTCGACCACACCTCGGAGCACCACGCGCGTGCCCTCGCTGCCAGCAACGTGAAGCGCTTCTTCGGTTACCTGGCCGTGGCACCACCAAAACCACCACCAACAGCACAGGCTTCGAGGGGCCTATGCGTACCAGGAGCCGTGATCGGTTCAGGGCCGGTGGATGTCCCCGAGCTTGGACTCATCCCCGGGGAACAGTTTGAGGTCGTGTCGGGCCTAATGGGTCGCTGTTCCAGGCCGTGGGCTGATCGGTACTACAGCGAACTTCACTACTGGGCTGAAAATTCGTGCTCCTTGGGGAAATGATCCAAGATGGTTCATTAGCAGCCCGGAAGGTGTATTTTATTAAATATTATACCATCTGAACTGCAGCCTTCTTCCTAAAGCAGAAACATTGTTCAATCTCCATGGTGATGCCATCTGAACACATGAACCATAATACCCTATTCATGTCGGACAGCAACGTGCAGAGGCAGCACCCTGACTTTTCCTTTTGAGCTATTTCGTCTGATTTTGATTCCCGACCCAACAATAAACTTTTGAATTGGTGCTTTCCAGGGATGGACTTTGAATCACAAAATGCGCCTTCCCTCGGAGGGACGTTTGGCTTGGTCTCCCATCTGCTGGCATTAGTTAATGGATGTTACATATCCCACAATGCCTTTGGTGAAGACGAGGTGTGAAATCCCCAGCAATGAACAATTCAAAATGCCTGCTCTAACCTTCAAGGGAGCACTTGCGTAACCAACAAGGGGCACTGCCGAACCTGCAACAGGGTACTTGCCAAACCTGCAGGGGGCACTTTCCTCACCTGCACGGAGCTAACCTGCAGGGGGCACTTTCATCACCTGCACGGAGCTAACCTGCATGGGGTGCTTTCTTCACCTGCACGGAGCTAACCTGCAGGGGGCGCTTTCCTCTCCTGCAGGGAGGCATTACATAACCTGTAGGGACACTTTCCAACCTGTGCATCCAGGGAACACTTTCTTCACCTGCAGGGAGCACTTTGCTCACCTGCAGGGAGTACTTTCCTCACCTGCAGGGAGTACTTTCCTCACCTGCAGTCCTGCACTCCCGGCAGGGGCACTTTCCTCACCTACAAGGGAGCATTGTCTAACCTGCAGGGGGCACCTGCACAACCGACAGTGGGGGGATGGGGGGGTATTGTCTAACCGACATGGGGGCACTTTCCCAACCTACAGGGGGCACTGTCTAGCCTGCAATGGGGTACTTGCCTAACCTGCAGGGGGAACTTTCCTCACCTGCAGGGAGCACTTCCCTCACCTGCAGGGAGCACTTGCCCAACCCACAGGGGGCACTACCTCGCCTGCGCATCCAGGGGCAATTTCCTTGCCTGCAGGGGGACATTGTCAAACCTAAAGAGGAAAAGGCCTCCACACATCCACATCACTGCAGCAAAGATACCAACCTGCATGCTGTAGGCTACAAATGGATTACCCTATTAATCTATTAAATTACTAACATTTGGACTTTCTTACTTGATTCCATTGTTCCAGTTCACAATCCAACTTGACATCTGCATCCCTTATAATAAAGATCCCACCATTGTCGAAGGAAGTGGTTCAGTTTGCCATTTTGAATATGAAATAGTCGAAGTCTAGAAACGAACGAAACCCATTCAAAGTACCCTTTAGAACCCTCCAGAATTACCATTTAGAACCCTCTGAAATTACCCTTTATAATATTTTATAATCACCCTTTAGAACCCTTTGGAATTACCCTTTATAATGTTTTATAATCACCCTTTAGAACCCTTTGGAATTAAAGATGGTGGACAATAGAGGTTCTTCTTCTTCATTATTGACAGACGAACATAGCCAAATATTGTAGCGGCCTCACCGGTGTTGGTAGTTGGTAGCCTGGTGTTGGCTTAGCGGTTAGGGTGCCGGCTTGGGATCCTAGGATCCTGAGTTCGAATCCTGGTCAATCGCTGAATTAACACCAGGGGGGTTGACTCAGCCTGTCATCCTTCCGAGGTCGTGCAAATTGAGTACCAGCTTGCTAGGATGAATGATCCCGGTGTGTACCCCGGCTTAGAATAGGTACACCGTATCCCTGTGCATCGTAAGAGGCGACTAAGGGTTGGCGCCAGGAAGGGCATCCGGCCATAAAAAAAAAACATTGCCTCAAACAGGGAACCATGATTGTCATGGGGCCCGCAAGGCTAACCCCTGCTCTGGTGGGGAAAATGGCCTTAAAACGATCATTCATTCATTCATACATTCACTCATTCATTCCTCACCCCCTAAAAATTACACATTTCACACAATAGCAATGTTTGTGCAGCATTGTTGTGGCAAAAACATTTGATGGTTGTGAAAATTTTATTTGAAAAATAAATAAATCTGTTTGACCTTTCTCTAATGGACCCCTTCCCCAGGGGTGATTAAATGAACATCTCTGCTGAATGTTTGTGTTGTTGGAATATTGAGATAAAAATCGTTGCATGGGGATGTTGCATTGTCTTTGGATACCTGCTGAGTTCAGTTGTAGTGGTGGTGGAGTTGATGGTGGTGTTGTCATCCTCTAGTCCTTTGGGGTGACAAGGCCATACAACGGAATAACAGAAGACGGGATTTTTAAGAGGTGCAAGGAGAACTCGATATCTGTGGTCTCAAAGTGATCACAAACCAGGGGAGGCTTACCTTTGGTGATTTGCCCGAGACTTACCCATGGCCCGCAATCCAACGATGGCCATATTTTGTTCAAACCAAGAAATATGTCGTGCCAACAAACAAACAAGAAAACAAACAAACAAGAAAACAAACAAACAAGAAAACAAACAAACAATAAACGTATAGTGGACAGCATGATACTTGCGAAATCCCTTAAATAAGTTGGTGACCTAATAAATAATTTGTGGTTGAATTCAGTGATCTGATATGCAAATGCTCTTCAAATTTCAAGTAATTCAGATGAAAATTGACGATGTTATGTCCACCTTTATTACCAGGTGTTGTACAAGACATGATTAATGAGTGATCGTGTTGGTTGAGAATCCCAGGGACGGTAATCCCTGTTTAATGGAGTATTAAGTGATGTAAAGATTCAAATGTGAAGAATAATAAAGGGTATCGAGTCAAACAGGTACATGGTTAAACGGGAGCGAGTCGAACAGGTACATGATAAACGGTAGCGAGTCGAACAGGTACATGATAAACGGTAGCGAGTCAAACAGGTACATGATAAACGGTAGCGAGTCGAAGAGGTATGTGATAAACGGTAGAGAGTCGAACAGGTACATGATAACAGTAGCGAGTCGAACAGATACGTGATAAACTGTGCTTCGACTTGGCCCTTGGGTAAAGAGCTTGGGGTACAGCCTATTGTTCTGGAGGTCCTAATTGACGTATTTGGGAGGTCAATACGTTCCCCGTTTGTGGGTCTTGCCGTTTAAGCAATCAGATATGACCAGGTCCCCCCCCCCCACTCTTGGATACACAGAATGCAAATGTATGCCAATCCACCAATGCAATGCAAGTTCAAAATGAATACAAATCCTTCACTCAGGATAAACCAAAACACAGCATATATGACCAAGCAATACAAAAAAAAAATATGAAAATTATACGGACATGTGGAGGTAAAGAAATAAGTAATTAAATAAGGACAGACAGGCGTAGGGACAAGACAGACATGACAATCAAATGCTCCAACAGATATCCCTATCTAATCCCAAGGAGGGGGGAAAGGGAAGCAAAATAACAAAATAATATTTGCCAGGGTATAGAGGGGAAAAAAGATAGTGATGGAAAGAGAATGAGGCAGAAGGGAATTTAAGTCTGTTTGAGATGACTCCCAGCAGCCCCGTCTCAGCTGTAGACTCCAAAGATGGCACCTCCCCCACCTTATCCCCTCTCTCTCAGGTTCGTGTCCTCACCCTCCATTAACTAATCAATCAGCACAACTGTTCCAACACCAGGAAACAGCATCTTGCCTCAGATTGGTGAAGACGACACTTGCCGAGCACAACATGCTTCTGCATTCTTCCGTTTTGCTATCCGACGCCACATGTACCATGCCCCCCACAGGCCTTCTTCCTCACAAGTTCCGCACTGGTCCTTCCCACTAAGGCGGTGCCCCCAATTGGCAGCCCTCGGGAGGGATCACTGAACTTCTCCACGGGCCCTCACAGGCCACGTTCCTCATTGCAAAACCGGGCACTTGTCTCCCTCTTCACTCCCGCCTTTCCCTCTTGCCGGCAAGCCTGCCTTTCTCTTCAGCCACGCGCTTCTTCTTCCTCACACTTCACCCCTTCCTTCTCAAGCCATGCACTCCGTTTTCACCCATGAAATTATGTAGAGGCCTCGAAGAGGGAAAGAAGGTAGATAAGGAAGGTCTTTTAACAGAAGAATGAAAATAAAATTGTAAGAAAAGAAAAAGGAGCTATTCTGGTTCCCCAGCCGACCCGGCAGTCATCCGAGATACACCTCGAGTGTATCTTCCTTATTGAGCAATCATTACACAATATTATTGAACAAAATAAACCCAGTGTGCATAACAACGGTAGCAAGTCGAACAAGTATTTCTTCCTGAAATTTTTCAATTAATCCAACTTGTTTTATACTTCACCAGAACTTATATGTTTAAGCCATGTCGCAATCCTGGAAGTAATTATTTGTGCTTCGCTTGTGAAATGGGGGAAAACACATGGACGAGCAAAGCAACATGACAATGGGCAAGGAATGCCGTGTTTGTGACCCAGGTAAACTATTCTACTCCGTTTACATTTACACTTAATTACTCAAAGTGTAAGCTCATACACGACCAAGTATGAAATATCAGGGAAATAAAATACTTTAAATGGGGATTTAACCGCCATGGAGAGAAGAGAAGGTGACGCTTCAAGTATTGCTCTCTGACAAAGCAGGTATGGCCCGAAACGTCAGCTGTTCTTCTCTTCATGGCGGATCAATCAACATTTAAGATACTTTGTTTCTTGTCTGTTAAACAACAGAATAAACTTCCCCAAGAAGTGGTTTCGGCCATAAAAACAACCTCGATAATGTCTGGTCTATGTTTAGATTCCAGACCCTGAGTCCTCAGCCGATGCGTAGATAAAGGTTAACACAGTATTTATTACACACTGGGATATTACAGGATACCTATGACCTAATTTCCCATAAACTGATATGTAATGTGATGTAAAAACACGGAATTAATCTTCCCATGTGTACAATGAATAAATAAGTAATCAACGAGATGGTATTCATAGAATATTTGCCCTGCACAGTCAACTTGATGCGAGCCAACTCTTCTGTGTTTGAAGTGTTTTTTCTTTGATCCAATATGGCTGCCTGACCACGTGAGCGATTACATCATAAATTTACATTCTCTAATATAATTGTTGCACAGATCATGCTCAATACATTTCAAACTGATCAGACTAAGCATTGGCGATGTCAAATTATGACGTCATAATTACATCAATGACGTCATCGTTAACAACACCTATTCCCCATGTGGAGTTCTTTACAAGGAGCCATGTTTCAATTTTTTCCATTGAGCGGTTTTGGAGATATAGAGGTGTAACGTTTTTCAGTTTTTCCAAGATGGCGCTTGTACCACGTGACCTATTACATCATAATGATCGTTAAAATATTCTTCCGGAGGAGGCGCTTCTATGATGACAATTTCGTGTCCATCAGATCAACAGTTGCAGAGAAAAAAAAAATTCATACTGATCGGTGAAGCGTTATACTTGTCGAATGATGACGTCATACCAAAGGCACTGATGACATCGTCACTAACAAATTTTATTCCGCATGGGGAGTACTTGACAATGAGCCATGTTTCAATGTTTGCATGGCGTGGTTTGGGAGATAGAGAGGTGTTACCTTTTTCTAAGATGCCGCCCGTGTCACGTGACCTATGACGTCATAATTGTGAATAAAAACGTTCCACAGGCGGAGGCGCTCCTATGGAAAATTTCGTGTCAATCGGATCAACGGTTGCCGATAAAATGAATTTTTTTAAATGCAGACACGAAGAACACACATACGTCACACGGACATAACCGAACGCTTAACCATGGTTTTCGCTTAGCGAACGCAGGTTAACAAATCCACTTCACATGACAATTGAATAAATACCTTCGATTTAAGAACTTATGTCCATTTCCATAACACAGTAATTACTTCTGAAATTTACAGCCGATTTCGTCCAGTAGAACCAGAGAAACGTATTTTCAGTCTCCATATAAAATCTACATAAAGAGAATCGATTCTTTATACAAAGAGAGGAGAAGTTTGTGTCTCTATTTGATACATTTCATCAATCATAAAATAACTTTATACAAAGAGAGGCGAAGTTTGTGTCTCCATTTGATACATTTCAACAATCATAAAATAACTTTATATAAAGAGAGGAGAAGTTTGTGTCTCCATTTGATACATTTCAACAATCATAAAATAACTTTATATGAAGAGAGGAGAAGTTTGTGACTCCATTTGATACATTTCAACAATCATAAAATAACTTTATATAAAGAGAGGAGAAGTTTGTGTCTCCATTTGATACATTTCATCAATCATAAAATAACTTTATATAAAGAGAGAGGAAGTTTGTGTCTCTATTTGATACATTTCATCAATCATAAAATAACTTTATATAAAGAGAGGAGAAGTTTGTGTCTCCATTTGATACATTTCAACAATCATAAAATAACTTTATATAAAGAGAGAAGTTTGTGTCTCCATTTGATACATTTCAACAATCATAAAATAACTTTATATAAAGAGAGGAGAAGTTTGTGTCTCCATTTGATACATTTCAACAATCATAAAATAACTTAATATAAAGAAAGGCGAAGTTTGAGTCTCCATTTGATACATTTCAACAAACATAAAATAACTTTATACAAAGAGAGGAGAAGTTTGTGTCTCCATTTGATACATTTCATCAATCATAAAATAACTTTATATAAAGAGAGGAGAAGTTTGTGTCTCCATTTGATACATTTCAACAATCATAAAATAACTTTATATAAAGAGAGGAGAAGTTTGTGTCTCCATTTGATACATTTCATCAATCATAAAATAACTTTATATAAAGAGAGGAGAAGTTTGTGTCTCCATTTGATACATTTCATCAATCATAAAATAACTTTATACAAAGAGAGGCGAAGTTTGTGTCTCTATTTGATACATTTCAACAATCATAAAATAACTTTATATAAAGAGAGGAGAAGTTTGTGTCTCCATTTGATACATGTCAACAATCATAAAATAACTTTATATAAAGAGAGGCGAAGTTTGTGTCTCTATTTGATACATTTCATCAATCATAAAATAACTTTATACAAAGAGAGGCGAAGTTTGTGGCTCTATTTGCTACATTTCAACATTCATAAAATAACTTTATATAAAGAGAGGAAAAGTTTGTATCTCCATTTGATACATTTCAACAATCATAAAATAACTTTATACAAAGACAGGAAAAGTTTGTGTCTCTATTTGATACATTTCAACAATCATAAAATAACTTTATATAAAGAGAGGAAAAGTTTGTATCTCCATTTGATACATTTCAACAATCATAAAATAACTTTATACAAAGACAGGAAAAGTTTGTGTCTCTATTTGATACATTTCAACAATCATAAAATAACTTTATACAAAGAGAGGAGAAGTTTGTGTCTCTATTTGATACATTTCATCAATCATAAAATAACTTTATACAAAGAGAGGCGAAGTTTGTGTCTCTATTTGATACATTTCAACAATCATAAAATAACTTTATACAAAGAGAGGCGAAGTTTGTGTCTCCATTTGATACATTTCAACAATCATAAAATAACTTTATATAAAGAGAGAAGTTTGTGTCTCTATTTGATACATTTCATCAATCATAAAATAACTTTATACAAAGAGAGGCGAAGTTTGTGTCTCTATTTGATACATTTCAACAATCATAAAATAACTTTATACAAAGAGAGGAGAAGTTTGTGTCTCCATTTGATACATTTCAACAATCATAAAATAACTTTATATAAAGAGAGAAGTTTGTGTCTCCATTTGATACATTTCAACAATCATAAAATAACTTTATATAAAGAGAGGAGAAGTTTGTATCTCCATTTGATATATTTCAACAATCATAAAATCACTTTATATAAAGAGAGGAGAAGTTTGTGTCTCCATTTGATACATTTCAACAATCATAAAATAACTTAATATAAAGAAAGGCGAAGTTTGTGTCTCCATTTGATACATTTCAACAAACATAAAATAACTTTATACAAAGAGAGGAGAAGTTTGTGTCTCCATTTGATACATTTCATCAATCATAAAATAACTTTATATAAAGAGAGGAGAAGTTTGTGTCTCCATTTGATACATTTCAACAATCATAAAATAACTTTATATAAAGAGAGGAGAAGTTTGTGTCTCCATTTGATACATTTCATCAATCATAAAATAACTTTATATAAAGAGAGGAGAAGTTTGTGTCTCCATTTGATACATTTCATCAATCATAAAATAACTTTATACAAAGAGAGGCGAAGTTTGTGTCTCTATTTGATACATTTCAACAATCATAAAATAACTTTATATAAAGAGAGGAGAAGTTTGTGTCTCCATTTGATACATGTCAACAATCATAAAATAACTTTATATAAAGAGAGGCGAAGTTTGTGTCTCTATTTGATACATTTCATCAATCATAAAATAACTTTATACAAAGAGAGGCGAAGTTTGTGGCTCTATTTGCTACATTTCAACATTCATAAAATAACTTTATATAAAGAGAGGAAAAGTTTGTATCTCCATTTGATACATTTCAACAATCATAAAATAACTTTATACAAAGACAGGAAAAGTTTGTGTCTCTATTTGATACATTTCAACAATCATAAAATAACTTTATATAAAGAGAGGAAAAGTTTGTATCTCCATTTGATACATTTCAACAATCATAAAATAACTTTATACAAAGACAGGAAAAGTTTGTGTCTCTATTTGATACATTTCAACAATCATAAAATAACTTTATACAAAGAGAGGAGAAGTTTGTGTCTCTATTTGATACATTTCATCAATCATAAAATAACTTTATACAAAGAGAGGCGAAGTTTGTGTATCTATTTGATACATTTCAACAATCATAAAATAACTTTATACAAAGAGAGGAGAAGTTTGTGTCTCTATTTGATACATTTCATCAATCATAAAATAACTTTATACAAAGAGAGGCGAAGTTTGTGTCTCTATTTGATACATTTCAACAATCATAAAATAACTTTATATAAAGAGAGGAAAAGTTTGTATCTCCATTTGATACATTTCAACAATCATAAAATAACTTTATATAAAGAGAGGAAAAGTTTGTATCTCCATTTGATACATTTCAACAATCATAAAATAACTTTATACAAAGACAGGAAAACTTTGTGTCTCTATTTGATACATTTCAACAATCATAAAATAACTTTATACAAAGAGAGGAGAAGTTTGTGTCTCTATTTGATACATTTCAACAATCATAAAATAACTTTATACAAAGAGAGGAGAAGTTTGTGTCTCTATTTGATACATTTCATCAATCATAAAATAACTTTATACAAAGAGAGGAGAAGTTTGTGTCTCCATTTGATACATTTCATCAATCATAAAATAACTTTATACAAAGAGAGGTGAAGTTTGTGTCTCTATTTGATACATTTCATCAATCATAAAATAACTTTATACAAAGAGAGGCGAAGTTTGTGGCTCTATTTGCTACATTTCAACAATCATAAAATAACTTTATACAAAGAGAGGAGAAGTTTGTGTCTCTATTTGATACATTTCAACAATCATAAAATAACTTTATACAAAGAGAGGAGACGTTTGTGTCTCTATTTGATACATTTCATCAATCATAAAATAACTTTATACAAAGAGAGGCGAAGTTTGTGTCTCTATTTGATACATTTCAACAATCATAAAATAACTTTATACAAAGAGAGGAGAAGTTTGTGTCTCTATTTGATACATTTCAACAATCATAAAATAACTTTATACAAAGAGAGGAAATGTTTGTGTCTCTATTTGATACATTTCAACAATCATAAAATAACTTTATACAAAGACAGGAAAAGTTTGTGTCTCTATTTGATACATTTCAACAATCATAAAACTAGATGGTATTCATAGATTACTTACCCTGTTCAGTCAACTTGATGTGAGCCAACTCTTCTGTTTTTGAACATTTTTAAAATTTTGATCCAATATGGCTGCCAGACCATGTGAGCGATGACATCATAATTTTATATTCTCTAATATAATTGTTGCATAGATCACGCTCAATACATTTCAAACTGATCAGACGAAGCGTTGTCCCTGTCGAATTATGACGTCATAAATATAGCACCAATGACGTCATCGTTAACAACACCTATTCCCCATATGGAGTTCTTTACAAAGAGCCATGTTTCAATTTTTTCAATGCAGCGATTTTGGAGATATAGAGGTGAAACATTTTTCGGTTTTTCCAAGATGGCGAATGTACTACATGACCGATGACGTCTGATTTATCATTAAAAATTTCTAAAGAACGAGGCGCCACCATGGTGAAAATTTCCTGTCCATCAGACCAACAGTTGCTGAAATTTTTAAATTAATGATCGGATGCATGTGTTGTATTTGTCGAATTATGACGTCATAACGAAGGCACCGATGACATCATCATTAACATATCTTAATCCCCATGGGGAGTAGTTGACAATGAGCCAGGTCTCAATTTATTTCCATGGAGTGGTTTCAGAGATATAGAGGTGCGAGGTTTTTCCAAGATGGCGCCTGTACCACGTGACCTATGACGTCATAGTATTCACTAAAATATTCTGGAGGAGGAGGCCCTCCTATGGTGTAAATTTCGTGTCAATCGGACCGACGGTTGATGAGAAAATGGATTTTTAAAATGCAGACACGAACGCACATGGCTCACACAGCACAGCACAGCACACAGCACACGGCACATGGCACATGGCACATGGCAGGGTAATATCTCAGTTTACACTCACTTTAGAGCTTTGGTGGACTAGGGACGGGGCGGGGCTGGGGGGTGGAAGAGGAGCTGGCGAAAGTACCTATGAACGTAGGAAATGGCGGTTGTGGTTGTTTGTGGCTGACGCCTGGAATCTGCCTGATGCCACAACATCCATGGATATCCAGGTGTGCTGTGCAAGTGTTTTATTTCTGCATAAAATAACTGAGTTCAGCAGCTTTGGTGGGCGGGACTTTAGGGAGGAGTCGGCGATCAGGGGGAACGTGATTGGTCGGCGGAAATGTGGGTGTGGTTTCTGGCTGACTGTGCTTGGCACCTGCGTGACTTCATTGCTACTCTTGGTGAAATTTCACCCAATTGGGTGAAATCGGTATGAGTCTGGTGATCTGGTGGAAGAAATCGAAATTGGTTGAAATCTGGTGAAATATCAACAATATTCCCCACCACGAGGGGGCGGGGCATGTTAAGTAGTTAAGAACCAACAGGAAGCCAGTTCGGGGCACCGCCGATGGGGCCGCAGTCAGCCACATCACCAGTACAACACCATGACAGGCAAACATCGTGCAAGGCAAGCAATAGCCATGCCCAGGAGGACCTTTGATTGACAAGGGGGAGGGGCGTACAAGAAGCGGGCCACACTGATTGGCCACCGACAATCGAAGTGCGACCAATGACACCTCGGCCAATCAGTGAGGGAGGCGCAAACATTCAGCCAATCGGTGCATAGGGCGAAAAAGATCTACCAACAAGCTGTGCACTGATTGGAGGGAAGGGCCGGTGACGTCAGACCACGGCGAGTAAAACGGCTGGCTCCGCTCACCCACATTTTCTCTCTCTCCCATTTTGCAGGACTGGTGGGTGTGTGTTTGAAGTGAAATTGTCTTCTGTCATTCTCTCCTTCAGGAGTAATTATGTCGTGTTACGGATTCGTAACTTCCGTTATTGTGGTTTTCATCCACTTGAAGTAGTTCTGATATTATGTACTATTATTATCTTCAAAAGGCTTATTATTCAGGAACGGTTATTTAAAGTTAAAAAGGCTAACTTTAAATGATACAGGACACCGAACCGGAAAGACGAGAAGGTGAAGGGGAAGAAGCAGCGCGAACCAAGTTGGAGAGGACGCGTGACGTCAGCGCTCCGTAACGAGCCAGGTTTACCGACAGCCGCAAGGGGATTTTGAGTTCCTGGAAGGGACATCCGGCGATAAGAATATTCGCTGGAGTGGAGAAATCTGTGTAGACAGATTTGGGGTGCTGAGATTCCGACAAATCCTTGCCTCGTCACATCGGCTCAAGCCAGAGCCGTCGGCCATTTTGAACCCCGTGCTTCGGACACCTGTGAACGTTTGCTTTGTGTCATCTTCACCCCCCAACATCCTACCATCTGTCGGGGATGAGTGGGTGCGACCGCTTCGTCTCCAATTACGTTGCGGTTTGCTGAGGGAGCGGTGAAGGTGCGCCTCTGGAGGGCGCTGTTGTACAGTTTGGCGGGAAGAGCACCCTTGCCCACTGTACACGCTTTGGATATCGACCGGAGAGCGAGATTCGGGCTTCGACCGGATTTCGTTCCATCGACCGCTGGAGCGACTCCCATTCGCCTTGGGAAAAGTCATAGAGACATTGAGGAGTGTCCGTTCATTTGCTGGCAGAGCAGTGAGTTACTTGACTTTATATAAGACTAGCAGAAGTACCCGGCATTGCCGGGCGGGGGAGGGGAGGGGAGGGGGAAGGGGAGGGGAGGGGAACGGGGGGGAGTGGAGGAGGGGGGAGGGGAGGAGGGGGGGAGGGGAGGAGGGGGGGAGGGGAGAAGAGGGGGGAGGGGAGAAGAGGGGGAGGGGAGAAGAGGGGGGGAGGAGAGAAGAGGGGGAGGGGGAGGGGGGAGGGGAGGAGAAGGGGGGAGGGGAGGAGAGGGGGAGGGGGAGGGTGATGGGGGAGGGGGAGGGGGAGGGAGAAGGGGAGGGAGGGGGAAGGGGAAGGGAGCAGGAGGGGGGGAGGGGGGAGGGGAGAAGAGGGGGGAGGAGAGAAGAGGGGGAGGGGAGGGGGGAGGGGAGGAGAGGGAGAGCGAGATCGAGCGCTTTGGATATCCTAGCAGACCTTCCTCCTCCTCCCCCTTTGGAGGGAGAGCGCTTTGGATATCGACTGGAGAGCGAGATTCGGGCTTCGACCAGATTTCGTTCCATCGACCACTGGAGCGACTCCCATTCGCCTTGGGAAAAGTCATAGAGACATTGAGGAGTGTCCGTTCATTTGCTGGCAGAGCAGTGAGTTACTTGACTTTATATAAGATATATATAGAGTGCACTCTTAATGGCCATCTGTTATCCCGTTATTCCTGTGTGTGATTTCTAATACAATTTTGTTCATTTATAATTATTGGTGTGGTTTCACTATTGGTTTTCAACACAGGGTAACATATTTTTCTTCCGGGGTTCCTCTCGGGGTTCGGAGGCTACCGAGACCAGGAGATTGTAGAGGACCCCGTTACAGTCGACATCCCGTCCCTGAAGTGCCGACACTGATGGAAAGAATGAAGATCAGCAGCAGGAGGGGGCGGAGGGGCCGTCCAATTCCAAGAAGGCAAGGTGGTGGTACAGACATATTTTTTGCGACTCGTGGCTTAAAGAACCTGCGTTCAGGGGGTGGCTTGCAAAACGTGCCAATAAGCAAGCGGTTTGCACAGTTTGTAACGATCACTTCAAAAACCCCAACAAACAAGCTTTCATGAGACATGCGTCATCAAGTAACACACACAAAAGCCATGGATGCAACTAAAAGCCGCGTCAATATGGGGACCTATTTAAAGCCAAGGAAATCTTCAGATCCAGATCCTGAGGAATTTACTGCCAAGGCCGAGCTTCTGATGGGAGGATTCATGGCGGAGCACCGCACTCCTTTCGCACAAGCTGATCATATGGTTGATTTGTTGAAGGCTATGTTTCCCGACAGTGCGATCACACCAAATATGAAACTGAAACGTACGAAAGCTTCGTATATCATGCAGGATGGTGTCGCATTCGAAGAGAAGAATTCAGTAGCCTCTATCTGCCAGACGCAGTATTTTTCGTTGTTGATCGATGAATTTACGGATATGTCTATCCACCAGGTTTTAGCGGTCGTCGTCCGTTTTTGTAAAGATAATGCAGTCCATGATGCCCTGCTTGATATCGTAGAAGTTGAAGACGGAACAGCAGATGGCCTGTACCAATCAGTGAAGAAACTGCTAAATGACAAAGGCATACTGTTGAGCAATCTGATTGGCTTTGCTGCAGATAATTGCTCGACCATGATGGGATCTACTAGTGGTTTTCAGGCACGATTGAAATCAGACTTACCCGATGTTTTTGTTCTGGGATGTGTCTGCCACTTTTTCGCGCAATGCGCTAGTCATGCTTGTCTCCGGCTCCCTTCGTGGCTGGAAACGTTCCGAAAAGACGTGTGTCGCTATTTTGCACTCAGTTCGAAATGGACGAGGGAGTTCGCAATGATTCAGGAAGCCGTGAAAACAGTCAGTCACAGGATTCTGAAGATGGCCCAGACAAGATGGCTTTCACGCGGTATGGTCGTCGCTAGAATACTAGAGCAGTGGGAACCTTTGAAGTTGTTCTTCCAGGCAGAATCACCCAAAGACAAAGTGGATGGCGCTGCGAGTATATTCAAAGTCATGGTAATGCCTGGTTCCAAGAACATGCTTCTTTTGTTGAATTATGTGCTGTGAAAGATTGATAGTATGAATCTCCAGTTCCAGTCAGAGGAGCTCAGGGTTCACATGGTTTTCAAATCGATCAGGGATACATACAGGGAGATCCTATCAATGTTCGTACGCGATGAGGTCATTCTCACCCGCGAGTGGCAACCATTGACCCTACCTCGAAGAGTAACCATCGCCCCATCACGGAAGTTCATCTTGGTGGGCGTTGCTATGCTGAGATGCAGAAAGTATCGCTTGGTGACGCGGAGACGCGCTTTAGAGAGGACTGCGCCGAGTTTCTCATAGAACTGTGTGTCCAGATCCATAAGCGGTTTGACTTCTCAGAGGACAGTGTGTTGGCCATGATTTCTTGTCTCGATCCAGAAGAGGCTTTGTCAAGCCAACGTACTATGACCTCTCTGGTGAAACTGGCGCTTAATTCCCTCGACTGGTTCCAGAGGCTGATCTGAACAAACTGGATGATGAATGGCGGGCCCTTCTGTATTCCTGCGACCAGTTGAGTGCTCTTGCCGGAAAGTCACCCGTTGTGTTCTGGCCAGATCTGAAGCAGGTGGCGGATGGAACTGGTGAGCCGAAATTCCCTGTACTCTGCTGACTGATGTGCGCATTGCTCGCACTTCCGCATTCGTCGGCGTGTGTTGAGCGAGTGTTTTCAGAGGTGAACATGGTGAAGACTCCAACAACCAATCGACTACATGCATCGACCGTCGCCAACAGACTCTTGGCGAGACAACACTTGGCACGTCAGGGAAGACAGTGTTACAGTTGGACGTCGTCCAAAGAGCTGGTAGACGCAGTGCGCTCCGGAGAGTGCCATTCCCGCTGCACCACCCGACTGGAAAATGCTGCAAAGCAGAACTCCACCATCACTTTCTATGACGTAGTTGATGATGAGTAATGATGAGGCCGTTTTGCTAACGAACCTTCTCTCTGTATATATACACTAGCAGAAGTACCCGGCATTGCCGGGCGGGGGAGGGGAGGGGAACGGGGGGGAGGGGAGGAAGGGGGGGAGGGGAGGAGGGGGGGAGGGGAGAAGAGGGGGGGAGGGGAGAAGAGGAGGGAGGGGAGAAGAGGGGGGGAGGAGAGAAGAGGGGGGAGGGGGGAGGGGAGGAGAAGGGGGGAGGGGGAGGGGGGAGGGAGGAGGGGGAGGGGGAGGGGGAGTGGGGGGGAAGGGGAGGGGGAGGGGGAGGGGGAGGAGGGGGATGGGGGAGGGGTAGGGGGAGGGGAGGGGGGAAGGGGGAGGGGGAGGGGGGAGGGAGGAGGGGGAGGGGGAGGGGGGAGTGGGAGGGGGAGGGGGGGAAGGGGAGGGGAGGGGGAGGGGGAGGGGGGAGGGGAGGGGGAGGGGGAGGGGGGAGGGGTAGGGGAGGGGAGGGGAGGGGGAAAAAAAATATGGATCTAAAGATGAAAGAAAAAAAAACCAATGTGATGTGAATGGCAATGTTCCTCGCTGAAATGTGAAAAAACGCAATCGCGCGGCAAGGAACATCACGTGATCACTCTGAGCGATCAATTGCAACTCTGCGTCGTGTCGTGGGCATGGCCAACGTGGCCTCATGCTCCCAGGTGATTGGCTAACTCGAGCTCGAGAGAGCCATAATGCGCTACGTTATGGCAAAAAATATGGATCTAAAGATGAAAGGGAAAAAACCCTATGTGGTGTGAATGGCAATATTCCTCGCTGAAATGTGAAAAACGGAATCGCTTTTCGCTCTGAAATACGTGCGAACGCGTAACTGAGTTAATGGCGGCAAGGAACATCACGTGATCGCTCTGAGCGAATCAGCGCGCTGCTCTGCCATTCCGGTCATAATATGCCTCGCTGAAATGCGCTGAGGTAAAAATATGGTTTAAAAATATTATGAAATAAATTTTTAGGTCGACCATGTTCTTCCCAGGCTCAATGGCCATGTTTGTGCCAAATATCAAGTACGTGAGCCTCTCCGTTTAGGAGTCTACCGGTAACATTACACACACACACACACACACACACAAACTGTGTTTTATATATATATAGATTGTTGTGATTGGTACTACGTACTGCGTAGTGACGTCTGGGGGCGTGGCCTCAGTGGTTGATGGCGGCTCGTCATGATGGCCGTGTGCACTGTGAGAGCTTGGTATCGTCTTTAATAAACCACTTGATTAAAGGAGATTCCTGAACTTACTACGTACATGACGTGGCCGCAATGGCATTCGGAACAAGATTACACAGGCACTGAACCTTCTCTCTGTATATATACATGACGTGCCCTGCTCGCAATGGGCGTGGCGATTCGCTTTCTCTGTGGATGACGTCATTGCATTCAACCCATTAGCTTTTCACGTCAAAATTCAGTCTCAGGTAAACTTCCGTGAACATTTTGTTACCTCCATGTTTTAGTCAGGTTCACGATGTCAATAAATTATATTTCGTTCAAAATCATGGTAGATTAGCAAACCTATACATTTTTGGAAAGGTTATAGCATAAGGAAACTAAAAATCAATGTTTACATTTGGAGAGATACCTGTATGGCGGCCATTTTGGATTTTCAAAATGGCCACTGTAAAATACATATTTTGTTCTATTTCTGCCTCTAATTACCCCAAAAACTTTTTTAAATATACTAAACCTATATTTTCAGGGACAAGGAATCCAATGAAAGTATTGTAGCGGTTACCGCTGGATGTACATAATCGCCTTGCACCGGCCAGAACACGGCCAGACGCGCCTCTCCCGGGCATGCCCGGACTCACTGTTCCCGGGCACGCCCGAACCTCCCGGGCACGCCCGGTCTCGTCTTTCCCGGGCATGCCCGCTCTCGCCTTTCCAGGGCTCGCCCAGAGCGTCCGGGCATGCCCGCTATCGCCTTTCCAGGGCTCGCCCAGAGCGTCCGGGCATGCCCGCTATCGCCTTTCCAGGGCACGCCCAGAGCGTCCGGGCATGCCCGTGTCAGGAATAAATATTCATATTGACAATATTGCTAGAATATATATCAATGTAATCTTGTTTAAAGTGGAATTATGTTTTACTTTACGAATGAGCAAAAGAGCATAGAACTAGAGTTAACAGGTGGTCAGGAGAGTTAATTTCAGACAAAAATGTGTAACGCTCGTGGACTGCCATCTGTGTAGGAAAATAGCCTATGTTCAGGTCACTGCGCACAGGCTGCAAATTCTTCCTCAGCAGGTCAGAGCATTTGACCTCTTGAACAGAAATAAGTACTAGCTGGCCAAGAGAGAGCCAAATAAGGTTTTGGATAAGGGACACCCTGCATGCTCTGCAACATCAAAGGAGTTTGGGGCTTTAAAACCAGGAGAAAGTTGCGAGCAGAGAGCAGAGTGGACGGGGAACAACTGGAGACTGGTCAGCAACTGAACGAGCTTCAAAAGACCTACAGAACGAGCTTCAAAAGACCTACAGAACGAGCTTCAAAAGACCTACAGAACGAGCTTCAAAAGACCTACAGACCGAGCTTCAACCAAGACCTACCAAACAAGCTTCAACAAAGACTGGAACAAAGACTCATTAAAGATCTCGGCTTAGTATACAGCAAATTCTCAAGTATACAACAAATTCTCAAAGTGAATAAAACATTGATTTTGCTAAACCGAGTCTCTTGAAGTTTTAGTAACATAACACCAGTAATTGTTAATAATTCTCCAAGAAGTGGTGGCCCGTAGGGACTCAACTGCCCAGGTAAACAAGGTAAGCTTTTGTTTGTTATCTGTGTAGTCTGATGTTAATCTGCGCAAAATAGTTCAGTGTTTGAGTTTTGTGTATGTTTGTTGATGTGTGGAAGGAAAAAACACGAGGCCTTTAATAGGTTTCAGAAATCATGACAATTTTTTTCTCTTTTTCTTCCAAAATTTATGTATACGCATTTTTCAGGAAGGGTGCCATGGACCGTCACAAATATCCTCTAAAGCCTTTTGTCTTTAGAAAAGGTGCTGTGCTTTCATGAAGAACCACTGATATCGTATATACTGTATAATTATTGTACGATTTTTTTTTTAGAAAAATTTCAGAAGTCATGACGATAAAGAAATTTTTTTTTTTTAAATAATAATAATAATAAATTGTTTTTTTTGTTTTTTCTCTGTAATTTGAATTTTTTTTCAGTACATTCTACGACTGCAAAGAGCCACTAACGAATCCCGGGACGTTAGCGAAAACGGTGCTGCATTCGTCCAGTCATGAAAATATTTTGTGTGTATGAATATGCTTTTTGCGTATTCATTTGATTTCATACGTGATTCCAGTTCAATGGTCTGTGTCACATATCTCCCCATTCCTTTTGTATGATGATTCAAATTTGTTGGGTTCCTACGGTTGAGACTTATATAATATTTTTCCTGTGGTGAGCCTCTTCTTTGATGTGGTCACGAGGGACGAGTCGATATGCTCTCGCACAAGTTGAACAGCGATTTTTAAATTTTTTTTTTTAAAAAGCGATTAAAGCGATTTTTAAAGCGATTTTAAAGCGATTTTACAGCGAAAAAGCGATTTTTTAAACACGATTATCTGAGGATTTTTTAATAATTAGCGATTTTTGTAAAAAACTGCATTTTATACAGCATACATTGCTAGGGACAATCGGCTGGATTCGATTTTCAAACATGCATTCCCAGTGTGGTAACAACAGTGAGCATTGTGAGCATTGTCACAAAAGCATTGTCATAAAAAATTCATCTGACACGTGTTAGCGTGCGCGCCAGGCCAATTTGTCTGCACGAGTCGACAGACAGTCCAAAAATAGGCATTCTTTTCCACGTCCAGTCGGGCACGTTGTAAAATGCGTGCAGGCAGGTTGCCCATGGCAACGCTTGGTGTTGCGGTTTGGTCCGTCCACTTTTTACATATGGGATCAGAAGCGATTTTTAAAAAATGTAACCTCTTTCACTTTTTCTTGCCCTACACCCCCCAACCTTCCCCCGCCCTTTCCCCCTCCCTCCTTCCGCCCCCCCCTCCTTCCTAACTCCTTACCCTTACCCCATCTAACTATGATCCAAACCCCCCCATTTTTTCTTCCCTTCTGCATCCCTTTCCCCTTCCTTTTTTCTCTCCAAACTTACTTTTTACCTGTATATTTACATCCTGATTAGAAAAAATATATATATATTTTTAGGATTTTTTATGGCGGCGGCCATCTTGGACCACAGCTAAAAATCCTTCAATCAAGATGAAATTTAATGAGAGCCAATCCCATGCTACTGTGATCCGGAATCTCTCAAAAAAATAGAACCGTGGAATGTACATTTGATAATTTTATATTTCATCTGTCTTTTTAACATTTTAAAAAGGGAATTTATTGATATAAGATACTATGACATTTGGCAAGGCAATTAAATGGAGGGAAACCAATGATGAAATATATTGTGATCTGTTTATACATGAATGAATTTACATGTACATGAATTTGTTGACCCCAACCCAATCTTAACCCTAACTTCATTCTACCATTATCCATCCCCTCCAAATCATGTTATATTACTGATTGTATGAGGCATGTATAGGATTGTTGATCCCATATCCCATTGGATCCCATGTTGATTTAGCATATCACCTCATTATGTGGCTTTATGTGTTTTTGTGTGTGTGGGTATGTGTTTTTCATTTTCATTTTTTTAATTTCTCCCTCTCCCTAAAAAAAATAAATATATGGCCCCATAGTGTTAAAGTGATGAGTGCCATGATACGACACAGTTGGAATGGTTAAATAATACACAGATGAGTGTAATGGCTCGCACAGAAGTTCGAGAGGGAGACAGTATTTACCATATAATCTCTCACAGCCTTGTAAGGGAGTCATGAGTGCGGCCAATGATACACAGCTATCTTTAGGTTAACTGAACAATGAGTGTCGTATTTCGCATAGTATTAATACCCCTAAGGGAGCCGCCCCCCCCCCCCCAGCCTCATTCCTCCCTTGTTTGCTTTCTCCTCTTTCAGTGCATCCTGCCACTCCTCCTACTCCCTTGCCCCACCCTTTTTCCTCCCCTCTTTCCTCCTCTTTTTACTCCTTTTTTACCTGTCTTTTACCTGTTTTCACCTTTCATAGTTCTCATTGTTTTCTCTCATTGTTGATGAGATTCATCATTGTCATCATGATTGTCATATTGTTGATTATTATTGATGTTCATTCTCAAATTTTGTTAATGATAACTGTTTCATTGTTGATTATACCACGTGGATGTGTTGATACAGGAAATGTTTGTCTTCTGCAATGGATGATTATGGTATGACTATGATTATGAATTGCCATTCATTGGTACACATTTCAGGAATCTTACACCATTTTAATTGTCAAGAACTTTGAGTGTCTTTCAAAGTGAGACATGGTGGGTGACACATGACATGACATGTGACATCACATGACGTGTGACATGTGACATGTGACATGTGGCACGTGACATGTGAGACATTGCCCAATGGACTGGCTCATATCTGTCGGATCAATTTTCGCTGATTGCCTCACAAATGAAGGGTTGAGTTGCCTTCAGTGGTTGTTCAACTTTAATTTGTGATATAATGACCACACAGGATTGAACAAATATGTCAGATATGATCCAGAGGCAGAACGGTTATTTGTCAATTGGCGGAAGGTATGGGTACGAGGTGACGACCGACATGCTCAAATACCTCCGCCAGCGGACGGAACTGTTTTGCCTACATTGGGAACAGGCTTAGATATAGAGTTATCAGACTGATAAATGTGAATTTTGCTATTTTGATATTTGATATTTTGATATTTTCAATGATAATTTCAATGATGATTTGATATTTGAATTTTGATATTATCATTTATGATATTTTATTATGTATTATTATTAGGATTTTATTGATAAATGTTGGTGAATTGATTGCAATTGCATATTTGAATTGATTCTGATTCTGATCCGATTGATCTGATTGATTTTGATCTGATTAATTTAATCTGATCTGATTTTATTTAAATTTAATTTAATCAAGTCAATTGATGGATGAATAAAAAGTGCGGTCTCAAGAAAGAAGCTTTGAGACATTTGCAAAACATCAATGTGCAGACAACCTGGGATGATGAGCGAGGTGGTGAGTCTAGTGGTTATTTGTTATATTATGTGGTTATTTTGTTTGACCCCCCCTTAACAGGACTTACTGATCCAGACTCATCTGCAACACTGATCAGTGAGATTGGGGTGTGGGAAAAGCCACAGGGCAGGGGGACTCTCTGGAAATCACCTGCAGTCATCAAGTGGACAGGTGGAGAGATACTTCCTGGAAGACCACAGAGTGGAGCTTATCGGAATAAGCTAGACAACAACGCATTCAACGCTACTTTGTATAAGGTGGAACAAACTTCTGCGATTTTTGCAGTACACACAGTTGATAGTGGATACAGGTGTAGTCCGATGTGTAGTCCTTGTAGTTATTTGATATATTGAGTGAGTATAAAGAGGTACTCACACACAGGCAAAATGGGAAGTGGATTCTGCAAGATTAAACAAGGTCAATTGGACTTGAGTCAAAGAGGTGCTTGTATCAGCTCCATGTATCAGAAATATGGGGCAGAATCACTTAAAGATGTGGAATCCTGGTATGAATGGACGAAAGGTCGAAAAAGTGGATTCCCACAGGAGGGCACTTTTGATAGAAATGTATTGGCAACACTCAGAAAAGAATTGGAAGCAAGAGGGCGACAGAAGTTCAACGTGGATTGGCAACCATTCTATTACTGGGACGCTGAATCTAGGGACAGGGAGACCAAAGCAAAGATGGGGGGCTTGAAGAAAGAGGTGAAACAGATACAGCATAGGTTGTGTAAGGTAGCAAATCAGATGCCTCTTCGAGTCAGCAATGGAGAGCAATCCCAACCCAAATTGTATCCAGAAGCCAGATCATACGAGACAAATGAACTGGAAGACGAAACTCCTCCACCTTATCGGAGAACTATTGTATATCAGCCACAGGTAGTGCCTGTACCTGTACCTGCCGAAAGACCAGAACAGAGTGCAGCGATTGGTTCTAGTCAACAGAGGACAGGTGAAAGACGTGACCCATTTGAGGTAACTACCCAAGAGGGTGCAATTGGGGCACAGGAACCGACTCAAAGTGGGCAAACGATGCAACCAGCTGCTATACCTTTATCATGCTCTCCATTTCACCATACACGGAGTAAGGGTCGTGTGATAAATGCCAATCAATCTAACGATCAATGTGATTGGCTAATGAATGATCAAAAGTTGACTCTCTCACAAGGAGGGTTTGAGCAATGTGGTGTTATGAATTTTCCTCAGCGGCAATTTCCAGGGGCAAATCAGCAACATCCAGATCTGATGTATAGACCATGGCAGGTACATCAATTGAAGGCATTGCAGTGTAGTATGCCATCAATCAAAACAGATCCACTTCAATTTGCGGAGGAACTGCGGTTAATTGTGGAAACTCAGTTGCCCACTGCAAGAGACATGCAAGCAGAAAACAGGCGAAGATGCTAGCGATTATTTGGACAGATTGCGAGATGTTTTCCGACTATATTCAGGCATAGACCGGGCACAAATTGACAATGCCTTAAAACCCCTTTTTATTAATGGTCTATTGCCCAAATTGAAGAGTGAAGTGGAAAGACAATGTATTGCTTGGGAAGGCAAGCCAATGCAAGAAATATTGAATTACGCCTTGCATCATCAGCGGATTCAAGCCAGGAATAGTGCTGTAAATGCCGAGAAATTGATGCAACTACAGACTCAAGCCCTGATGACTACGAATCAACGCAATAGGTTTTCTGGGCAACAACGCAACAATGCAGTAGGAAATAACCAGAGAGTGGAGTGGCAACCCAGAAACCAAGACATGCAGCCCAGAAATACAAGTGCACAGGTGGACAGACCAGCCAATGATAGACACCGATGTTTCAATTGTGGAGAAATGGGACATTGGCAAAGGCGATGCCCATATCAAAGACAATTTCGGAAGAGAAACCAAGAACAGGGATACTACCAGTTACCACCGCCTCCATCAACAAATAGGGTTCTATTGAGGAATGCCCCAATTCAGGGAGGACCTCAGCAGACTAAATGGTCTGCCACACCCTGTTGACTAGACCAAAATGACCAAGTGGCAGCGCTTCCTTTAATCTCAGGGTCGGCTGCACAGGAACCAAGTGTTAATTTGACAGTAGGCGGACGCAAGGCACCCTTTCTCGTCGATACGGGAGCTACGCGTTCCACGTTACGACAAGCAGATTTTCCCGATATACCATTGTCAAAATACTATACGAAGGTGATCGGAGTGTCAGGAGTTCCCATACACACGCCAGTCACGGAAGAATTGCGTGTCCAATTTGGTCCATTGACTGCACAACATGCCTTTCTTGTGGCATCTGGCGTTCCAGTAAATTTGATGGGAAGAGATTTATTGTGTAAATTGAATTGCACTGTCATCTGTAATGAAAACGGAGTGTATCTAGAAATGCCAGAACACTCCCACGACTTTATTTCTAAGGTACTAGACGGCCTGACAAGACCAACAACACATCGATGGGATATCGATGATACAATCATGGCGGAACTTTTGTGTGTTAGTTTTATGACACTGAAGGATGAAATGCCCGAAGTACAGGAATGGTTAGATAATTTTTTGATGGACTTTCTGACATGGCAAACTGATCTTCACTGTACAACATGTTATGATGCTACAGGAGAAGAGGGGTCCTATGCAGAGCGGGTTTTTAAATACCTGCACACCAAGTATGATATACATCTGACGTCATTGTGGGTGGGACGACAGGGAGTTGGGATGTCAGTGTCTTTGACGCCAGACCAACAACTCCTGTGGAATCAACCCGAAACAACAACCCCACACGTCACCTTAGCGGTGGCACAAGGGTATGAAGCAAAAGATGTTGGAATAATGATTGCAACTTTGAAAGAGTGTAACAACAGGGGATACATGGGAGAAATTCAAAGCGCCCCACTCTATGACTTAGATGGAGATGGATTTTGTTGGCAGCTCGGACAGCAGGTGCTTTCTACAACCTTCAACATGATTGTTGAATCGAATGATACTGACGATATTGGGGTATACCTACTCAGCTCTGACGCTGACGGTGACCAGGACCCACTCGATCAAATACCAATATGCTTGTGGACAACGCATCCAAATGATGTGGGACGAATCAAGAGTATTGCACCTGTAAGGATCACAGTAGATGATTCTAAGCCATTGCCTAGAAAGCGCCAATATCCATTGAGACCAGAGGCAAAAGCTGGTATTGCACCAGTGATTCGATCATTGGTGGAACAGGGAGTTATAGTTCGCACTGTGAGCATGTGCAACACTCCTATTTTACCTGTGAAGAAGCCAGGCAAGACTACTTGGAGATTTGTTCAAGATCTTCGAGCAATTAATGATTGTGTCATCCCAGCCTATCCAGTGGTCCCTAACCCGATCACTGTACTGTCAAGTATTCCATGCAACACGAAGTTTTATTCTGTGGTGGACTTATGTTCAGCGTTCTTTAGTGTACCCATTCATGAGGATTCGCGTTATCTTTTCGCATTCACGTACGAAAATTTACAGTTTACCTGGACTGTGTTACCACAAGGGTACACAGAGAGCCCAACTTTGTTTTCACGTGCTCTACATGAAGACCTCAGCGATGTTGAATTTCCTGGGGGTTCAGTGATGGTACAATATGTTGATGACCTTCTCATATGCTCGACTTCAAAGGAAGCATGTGAGCAGGACACTGTTGTGCTACTGACAGCGTTGGCAGACAAAGGCCACAAGGCCTCGAGAGATAAGTTGCAGTTCTGTAAGGAAGAGGTGAAATATTTAGGACATATTTTGAAAGGCGACACGAGACGATTGTGCCCTGAACGTGTAAAAGTGATCAGGACACTTCCAAAACCTAAAACTGTCAAGCAGATGAAATCTTTTCTGGGGACAACGGGGTTTTGCCATCAGTGGATTGCTGATTACGCAGTACTAACTCGCCCCCTGTTGGACATCAGCTTACCAAACAGTCCAAATCCTTTGAAATGGACCCCGGAAGCTGAACAAGCCTTTACGACATTGAAAGATGCCTTAGCATCGGCTCCTGCTTTAGGACTGCCAGATTATGACAAAAATTTCTTTCTCTATTCACATGAGAAAGGAGGATATGCCCAATCGGTGTTGGCTCAAAAACATGGGGGAAAACTGCGCCCCGTAGCATATCACAGCACTAGATTGGATTCAGTAGCACGAGGGTTTCCACTGTGCTTGCGAGCAGTGGCAGCAGCGTCATATGCAGTAGAAGCCACAGCTACAATAGTCCTGGGGTGCCCCTTAATTCTTCTTGTTGAGCATGCGGTGGCGATGGTTTTGCTGAAGGCAGGGACACAGCACCTTTCAGCATCAAGGGCTACAACATATGAACTAGGGTTATTAACGCCATCAAACCTTACCATTCAGCGTTGTCCAACGCTGAACCCAGCATCTATGTTACCAACAGAGGATGATGGTGAGCCCCATGATTGTGCGGAGGTATTGGCACATGCACTAGTGCCTCGCATTGATTTGAAGGACATTCCCATCCCAGATGCAGATCTGGTACTGTATGTTGATGGATCATCATCAAGAGCATTGGATGGTTCACTATTGACGGGATATGCAGTATGCACGGATGTTGAGACATGGGAGAGCGGAAAATTACCAAACACCTACTCAGCTCAACAGGCAGAACTTTATGCATTAACTAGAGCCTGTTGTTTAGCGGAAAGCCAGAGAGTCATCATTTATACAGACTCCAGGTATGCACATGGGGTTGTTCATGATTATGGTGCTCTCTGGAAGCAGAGAGGCTTTTTGACATCTTCAGGCAGCCAAATTAAAAACGGGAAGTTGATTGCTAGCCTTTTGGAAGCAATCCTTCTACCATCTGCAATTGCAGTCGTCAAATGTGAGGCCCATACACGAGGAAGAGATGACGTCTCGCAGGGAAATGCAAGGGCGGATGAAGCAGCAAAGCTTGCGGCACATTTGGAGCAAGACTCAGTGATTATACAGGGACCTGTAAGGATTCCTGAAAACACCCCAACGCTGCAAGACGTCAGTGCTATGCAGGACGTGGTGGAGGACCGGGAAAAAGATTTGTGGGTACAGACTGGATGCACATTTGACAAGGAATCTAAATTATGGACTTCTCGCGAGGGGCGTGTTGTTGCTCCCCGCCAGTTGTTGCCATGGATTGCTCGTCTGGCTCATGGAGTGAGTCATACAGGGAAAGGAGGAATGTGTGCATCAGTGTCAAGACAGTGGTATGCACCTGGATTTACACCGGTGGCAGAGCAATGTTGTGCTACATGTCAGGTATGTCAGGCATACAATCCAGGCAAAGGGGAAAAGACTACACCAGGAGCTCATCCCGCCCCATCAGGTCCATTCGTACATTTACAGATGGATTTTATCCAAATGGAGAAGTGCGCTGGATTTGAGTTTGTTTTGGTGATTGTAGATATGTTCACGAAGTGGGTGGAGGCTTACCCTTGTCGACATGCAGATGCCAAAACAGTTGTGAAGATTCTGTTGAAGGACTTCATATGCCGCTTTGGAGTTCCATGCAGGATTTCTTCTGATCAGGGTACGCATTTCACAGCGGGGGTCGTCAAGGAATTGGGTAAGGCAATGCAGATAAATCTTCATCTTCACTGTCCTTATCACCCTCAATCAGTGGGAGCAGTGGAACGACATAATGGAGTAATAAAGAACAAGTTGGCCAAAATCTGTGCAGAAACCAACTTGAAATGGCCGGATGCCATTCCACTTGCACTCCTCGCAATGAGGGCTACTCCAAATAGGAGAACGGGATTATCCCCGCATGAAATCTTGATGGGGAGACCAATGCGGGTACCTCATTCACCTCCCTTGACAATCAGGGAGATGGATATTCACCAGATGGATGATTTGATGTACTCTTTCTGTATTGAATTGACCAAAATCGTGAAGATGTTTCATTCCCAGGTGAAGGAAGCTTTACCAGAACCGGCAGAGAATGAATGTCATTCTTTTCAACCTGGAGATTATGTGTACATCAAAATTTTCAAACGGAAAACTGCATTAACACCGCGATGGTCAGGACCACACCAGGTCCTGCTGACAACACATACTGCAGTGAAATGCCAAGGTAGACCAAGTTGGATTCATGCCTCTCATTGCAAGCAAGCACATGGGACTGAGAAGGATGGTCCCGCTGACAATGAGGCTGCACCCGGCAGCCCAGCAGAACATTCAGCGGCTGATAAATGAAAGTCATGATTTCCATTCATTTCCATTACATTTTAAACATCACTTGCATTGATACACATTGCATTTTTTAACATGTAGTATTCCTACTTGAGACATTTATTTGCCTATATGACATACAATTATCTACTGATATTAGTGCAACATGAGTGATAATGTATCACAACTACACTCATGATCAGGGGATTTAGTTGGACCCCGGGAAATAGAGGGATCAGAAACAGGCACATAATCAGATCATGTTAAATATTAAGGGATTATTTTTTCTTTTTATTAACCTGTGAAGAAGCTTGCTAGTTATGAGTTCGGTATAATGCTGAATTTCATTGACATGTAATTATGTTATAGGTATGGACATATACAAGGGGTAGCTCACATGGTTTACAGATGGATACAGGTGGGACACAGGGAAAGACCTTATCAAGACAAGCCGACCAATCAGGGAAAGCAAGGGACTTCTACTTCGGATACTCCTTGAAAATGGTGATATTAATCCTAGCAATGAGTTCTCTAGTGGTTGGGACTCTGTGTTGCATGCATTATTTCGGGGTAATGCAAGCCAACAACGCAACATTGGTGGCCAACACACAGATATATGATTATGTGGTTCGACATCAGCAAAAGAGAAGTTTGATGGAAGATAGGAACACACCTTTGCAACCCGATGGATTACACGGGATTAATACTTTTTTACATTTAGCCCACACAAGGGCTGAAATAGCAAATGAAAGTAATTGTTGGATATGTACACAAATGCCGCATTCTAGTGAGATCGGAGTACCATTGGAAGCAGTTCCTTTTAGTTGGGAAGAGTTATGTAGCCGTTTCCCTCACACCCTGGTAGCATCAGATTATGACAGCGAATTGTCAGGGGAAATGGGATGGAAGAGAGGAGGCTATAATTGTGACCAATTTAAAAACAGTTATAGACCTGCATATGATGAGGACGACATGCCCTCTTACATGACCATTCAACAACAAATGATAGGATTAATGTGTATCACCAGACCCCGAACGCCTACGCATAACAGGTCTATGGGAACCTCTACATGCCACGGTTATGGTCGCGATGAAGGCTGGATGAGAACACCTGTCCCACGAGGACCAAATGGCACAACCGGTTTAGCTTTGTATTGGGAAGGCTATTGGGGAAAGGACAACACATGGACATATAATAATACATATTTTATATGTCGACATAAGGCATATCCGTATCTCCCGTCGGGGTGGTTCGGCACATGCTTTCTTGGGTTTGTACTTCCACACATGCGCTTGTTAACGACGTCACCAATGCGTATCCTGCATTCTAGGCCGAAAAGAACTGTTAGTATGGGAGAATGGGTTGGAATGGTAGTATTTCCATTTTATGGAACCTGGAAGGCAGGAAATGAACTACGGCAAATGGCATTGGCTATAGAAACATTGGCAAATAAAACAGCTAGTGGATTGACACAACTTACAAGTGAGCTGGCAGCGACAAGAACCATGGCATTACAAAATCGTATGGCATTAGATATGCTGTTGGCAGAGAAAGGAGGTACATGCGCAGTAATTGGTACAGATTGTTGTACATACATCTATCTATAATTCCAGTAATCTCTGTACGTCTGTACGTCTGTACGTTTGTTTGTCTGTGACCGCTGTTTCTCGACAACCACGGGTCCGATATACTTTTAACTTGCCAGGTATATTGCTGGGGACCCGAGGATGTGCCTTTTCAAGGTTTCATATTAATCGGACAATTACTTACCGAGCTATGTCCAAAAAACGATTCAACCAATCAGAGAGCAGCGAACGATCGCGTGTGCCGAACGTGGAGGACACACTCTGCCTCGGATGGCACATTTGAGAGCGTATTCATTTATTTCACGTTTGCAAACTATGTTGGCGTTAAACTATGTTTTAAAACTAATAAAACCGAATTTGCGATTCATTCGCTTTCCTGCGCGTTTGTGCACGCGATGGCGATTTCTTTACCAAACTCCGGAAGCCGTTCGCTTTGGACCAAACCATTTCATGTAAATAGAGGGGGGGGATATAATTTTAGATATAGATATAGTACGGGCAATGCCCTAGTACCTGATAATTCGGGCGACATTTATAACATAGCCAATACAATCAGAAGAGAGGGAGCTAAATATCACGATTATGTGAAAGGGGGTGCTTTTGCATGGCTGGAAAACACTTTGGGAGGAGTAGCAGCTGAGATACTCCAATACTTGTTTATTGGATTAGTGGTTATATTGGCAATAGTTTTAGTAGTGGCTTGCTTGAAAACCTTAGTGACGGTGGGTTTGAATAAAATAACAAACAACACTATGATAGTACAAGCAGCCACAAAAGAGGAAATAAACAAAGCAACAAATGAGGAAATGCATGTGGAACCACAAGAGGAAGACATCTATGGCGACATGAATACTGAGATTCAACGATTGAATCAAGTAATGTTGCAAATGAATACAGTCGAGTTGAAATGAGGGCATAACAACTTGTTGTGCACTATGTCCGTTTTACACGATCGATGAACTCATATCACCACAAGTAACACTGTTAAAGAAAAACAAAAAGTGGGGAGGACTATGCTAATAATACATTAGGCATAGTTTGCTTGTTTGCAAGAATTGTTGGGAATTAGATATTCCTGTTTGTGATTTAAATCATATAATCATTGTTAATGCATTTATTTTCTTTGAGTTGAGTTACAATACCTGCATGAGTTTAATTTTTGAATTATATGAACCTGAAAGCAATTGTGGATGCTATTCTTAGTTTTAGTAGTGTAAAACACATATCTGATTTGAATATTAGTCGTGTGAAGTTGTTATAAAATATAGTGATTTCATGTTACAATGTACCCCATCTGATTCAATCTGTGTGGAGAGCAGATATAAATGTGGCTAAGTAAAGGAAAGACAAGACCACATCCCAAATGGAGTGATAACGACACCTGGGAAGAAGTTTGAAAAAGGAAAATTTGTGAAAATGAAGTTAATCTTGGCATACACCCTCTTTCTCAAAGAATGATGAAGAAATGCTCCTTTGGAAGATGGATGTTTACCTTCACCAAGGGAAAATTATGTGACCATTTGTCTGGGTCACACTGCAACATATGGAAAAGGGCGATCACTTACTTGTGTTCAAATACCTCGAACAGTCATCACATCAGCAATTGCAGGACGACGATATTTTACCTGCAACGTTTACGGGATACGGTGACGTGTGTCATTACTTCACCAACTTCCGGGGAGCCAGCATGGAGCTGCAAGCGAAGGACTGCCTTTTCCTTCACAACAGCTGTGCACGATTCTGCTGTGGGCTCCTGGTATGGACCATGGGCAACTGAGTACCATGGTCCCAACATCATCATTGCGGATGCATCCGGCATCCCTGCTCCACATCTTGTTGACAAATCAACATCACATCAATACTTGCTCCATGCTCATGATTAGTGAGGAGGCAAGTCGACTACAACTGGATGGAGGCCTTGTTCAAATCTACTATGGCTCACAGCAAGAGTGGCAAGGATGCTGCATGGAGAGCAGGGTCAGTCTTTGACTCTGCCCAGCTATCACAACAGCGGAAAATCCTATGCAAATAGTGAAGGTGTGATGAAGACAACAGGAGAAAATTGTTTTATGCTGAAATTCCAAACACAAGTGATCCGCCCCTTTTTTCAAACAAAGAAAGTCAATATTTGATTAAAGGCAAATATTTTGCCAAATGTTGCAGATGCTTTATTATTTTAATGATGAACTGAAATTATTGCGTGTTGGTGAAGGTGAAATGTTTTGTGATCTTTATGCAAATGAGTTGAATTGAATTATCAACATAGAAAGAGTCAATGAACAAGGAAATGTATTGTGATCAAAATTCTTCCAGAATGACGCTGTATGCCTTAGGAAATTGAATTACCAGATTAGTGGTTTGAATATTTAATGTGGTAATGTTTAGATTAATGGTTAATATAAACATAAAAGAAAAACTGGGGATTGTCAGGGAATAAATATTCATATTGACAATATTGCTAGAATATATATCAATGTAATCTTGTTTAAAGTGGAATTATGTTTTACTTTACGAATGAGCAAAAGAGCATAGAACTAGAGTTAACAGGTGGTCAGGAGAGTTAATTTCAGACAAAAATGTGTAACGCTTGTGGACTGCCATCTGTGTAGGAAAATAGCCTATGTTCAGGTCACTGCGCACAGGCTGCAAATTCTTCCTCAGCAGGTCAGAGCATTTGACCTCTTGAACAGAAATAAGTACTAGCTGGCCAAGAGAGAGCCAAATAAGGTTTTGGATAAGGGACACCCTGCATGCTCTGCAACATCAAAGGAGTTTGGGGCTTTAAAACCAGGAGAAAGTTGCGAGCAGAGAGCAGAGTGGACGGGGAACAACTGGAGACTGGTCAGCAACTGAACGAGCTTCAAAAGACCTACAGAACGAGCTTCAAAAGACCTACAGAACGAGCTTCAAAAGACCTACAGAACGAGCTTCAAAAGACCTACAGACCGAGCTTCAACCAAGACCTACCAAACAAGCTTCAACAAAGACTGGAACAAAGACTCATTAAAGATCTCGGCTTAGTATACAACAAATTCTCAAGTATACAACAAATTCTCAAAAGTGAATAAAACATTGATTTTGCTAAACCGAGTCTCTTGAAGTTTTAGTAACATAACACCAGTAATTGTTAATAATTCTCCAAGACCCGCTATCGCCTTTCCAGGGCTCGCCCAGAGCATCCGGGCATGCCCGCTATCGCCTTTCCAGTGCTCGCCCAGAGCGCCCGGGCACGCCCAGCCTCGACTTGCCAGGCCGCAGCCAAACACGCCCGGGCAGGTCCAGACTCGCCTTTCCAAGGCTCGCCCTTGATACCCGGGCATGCCCGGTATAGCTTTTGCCGGGCAAACTTCCCGACACAAATGTGTATATTTATTGTTGCCCGAAAAACGGGCTTGTGAGAATACCTGAGCTGTTTGGTTTCAATAAAGCAACTCGGACGAATTCCGTCTTTGGTCGCGTCAATTCTTTCGACTCGCGTTGGAGCGCAGTTCCTTCATTGGTGACCTACCGACATGGATACGGCAGTGACGCTTAAACTGCCTACCTTCTGGGAGACTCACGCGGCTGTTTGGTTCACCCAGGCGGACTCCCAGTTCGCCCTGCGAGGCATCACCGCGGACGACACCCGCTTCCACCATGTTGTGGCGGCGCTCGGTTCCACCACCGCGGCCCGTGCCTTGAGCCTCCTCCAGCACCCGCCGGCTGCTGACAAATACGACGCGCTGAAGACGCTCCTCCTCGGCGCTTTCACCCTCTCACCGGCAGCACGCGCACGGCGCCTGCTTGACCTGCCCGAGCTCGGCGACACGCGCCCGTCCGAGCGCATGGACTATATGCTCTCGTTGCTCGGCGAGCACTCTCCGGCATTCCTGTTCCGGGAGCTGTTCCTCCGTCAGCTGCCTAACCCGGTACGCCTCGCCCTGGCTGGCACGTTGATCACGGATTCCCGCGCCCTCGCCAGGGAAGCCGATAAGATCTCCTCGGCGGGCCAGCACATCGGCGCAGTTACCTGGAGCCCGCCGCCGTCCGAGGCGACGCCCACGACGCCCGAGCGCCCTGCGCGGTTGGAGGCCGAACTGCCGGTGCAACTGGCGGCCGCCACGCCGCACCGCCCGCTTCCGACACGACGGCCGGGGCCTCCACCTGACCGGGCGTGGTGTTATTACCACGCCAGGTTCGGACACAAGGCTCGGACGTGCCGGCCCCCGTGCACTTTCGGCAGGTCGGGAAACGGCCGGGCCGGCGTTCATTCCCAGCCATGAGCGCCGGCCACTCGGGCAACTTGCTGTTTATTCGGGACAAAGCGTCTGGACGGCGTTTCCTGTGCGACACCAGCGCCCAACTGAGCGTCATACCTGCCTCCGAGCAGGACAGGCTGGACGCAATTTGCGGCCCCTCTTTGGTCGCTGCTAATGGCTCGGCCATACGCACTTTCGGCCCACGCGTCGTCACCCTCTGCTTCGGCAGCCAGCGCTTTCAATGGACTTTTGTTACCGCCAGCGTCCCCGTGGCTTTGCTGGGCGCCGACTTCCTCTGCGCGCACGGGCTGCTGGTCGACGTCAAACGACGTCGCCTTGTCCACGCCGAGACCTTCAGCTCCCTGGCGTGCACAATGAGCAGCTCCGCGCCGACCGAACTGGCGTGCGCCCTCCCGGCAACGAACGAGTTCGCTCGCCTGCTCGTGCAATTCCCGGCCCTCACGCGGCCGACGTTTTCGGCCGTCGCGGTGCGGCACAGGATCGAGCACCACATACCCACTACGGGCCCGCCGGTCTACGCCAGGGCCCGCCGCCTCGACCCAGCCAAGCTCGCCGTGGCAAAGGCCGAATTCGACGCGTTGGAGCACCTCGGCATCGTGCGGCGCTCCGATAGCGCGTGGGCCTCGCCACTGCACATCGTGCCAAAGCCGGGGGGTGGATGGCGCCCGTGTGGCGACTACCGCCGTCTCAATGACGCTACCACCCCCGACAGGTACCCGATCCCGCATATTCAGGACTTTTCCGCCTGTTTGGCGGGACGGGTCATCTTTTCGAAAATTGACCTGATACGGGGCTACCACCAGGTACCTGTCCGGGCGGCCGACGTCCCGAAGACGGCCGTCATCACGCCGTTCGGCATGTTCGAATTTTTGCGGATGCCGTTTGGCCTCAAAAACGCGGCCCAGGCGTTCCAGCGCTTGATGGACGGCGTGCTGCGCGACCTGCCGTTTCTTTTCGTCTATCTGGACGACATCCTCGTTGCCAGCACGTCCCGCGCCGAGCACCTCCTCCACCTCCGAACACTGTTCGGTCGCCTCAGCGAGCACGGCTTAATTGTCAACCCGGTCAAATGCCACTTCGGCGCGACGACCGTTGACTTTTTGGGCCTCCGCATCACCAAGACCGGGGCCGTGCCGCTGCCGACCAAGGTCGAGGCCATCACCACGTTCCCGCGTCCCCGTTCCATCAAGGCCCTCCAAGAGTTCCTCGGCATGGTGAATTTTTATCACCGATTCGTGCCCCGCGCTGCTCAGCTCATGCGGCCCCTTTACGAGGCCCTCCGGGGCAAGCCGGCCAAGCATGACATTGTTTGGTCCGCGGCCATGGACGCGGCCTTCGCCAGTGCCAAACGGGCCCTCGCCGACGCAACGCTGCTGGCTCACCCGGTGCTCAACGCGCCCATCGCCCTCACTACGGACGCCTCCAACTACGCGGTGGGCGCCGTCCATGAGCAATGGGTGGACGGGGTTTGGCAGCCACTCGCTTTTTTCAGCCGGCAACTCCGGCCGAACGAGTTAAACTACAGCACGTTCGACCGCGAGCTGCTCGGGCTATTCCTGGCCGTTCACCATTTCCGACACCTCCTGGAGGGCCGCCCGTTCACGGCTTTCGTCGACCACAAGCCGTTGGTCTACGCAATGGCTAAGGTCACGGAGCCGTGGTCGGCCCGCCAGCAGCGCCACCTCTCCGCCGTGTCGGAGTTCACCACGGACATCCAGCACGTCGCCGGCAAAGACAACGCCGTGGCCGACTGCCTTTCGCGGGCCAGCGCGAACGCGGTCCACCTCGGCGTGGACTTCACGCTCATGGCGGCCGACCAGACCACCGACGCCTCGGTGCAGGCACTCCGCGTGGTGGACACGGGCCTCCGCCTGGCCGACATCCCCTTCGCGGGCACCGTCCTGCTCTGCGACGTCTCCCAGGGCCAGCCTCGCCCCATCGTGCCCGTTTCCTGGCAGCGCCGCATCTTCGCCTCCATCCACGGCCTTTCTCACCCGGGCCGGAAAGCTTCTCAGAAGCTGGTGTCGGCGCGTTTCGTCTGGCACGGCCTTCGACGAAACATCCGCGACTGGGCCAATGCCTGCACGGCCTGCCAGCGAGCCAAGGTCCACCGCCACACCCAGGCCCCGCTGGCACCTTTCGCCGTGCCTGAACGGCGTTTCGACCACGTCCACGTGGACCTGGTGGGTCCCCTGCCCCCCTCGCGGGGGTTCACCCACCTGCTCACCATGGTGGACAGGACCACCAGGTGGCCGGAGGCCGTGCCCCTCACCTCCACCACCACCGCCGACGTGGCGCAGGCGTTCATCGCCACCTGGGTCGCGCGCTTCGGCGCACCAGCGGACATCTCGTCCGACCGCGGCCCACAGTTCACGTCTGAGCTTTGGGGCGCGGTCGCCCGTTCGTTGGGGGTCACGCTGCACCGCACCACGGCCTACCACCTCCAAGCCAATGGGTTGTGCGAGCGGTTTCACCGCTCCATGAAGGCCGCACTCATGGCCGGCCTTCAGGACGACGGTTGGGCCGACCGGCTGCCGTGGGTCCTTTTGGGCCTTCGCACGGCCCCCAAGGAAGACCTCCAGGCGTCCGCCGCCGAGCTCGTCTACGGCCAGCCACTCCGCGTCCCGGGCGAATTCGTGCCTGACGCTACCAGTCCCTGGTCCGCCGCTCGCCAGCGCTCGGACCTCCAGGAGGCCGCCCGACGATTTGCCCCCGTGCCGACGTCCCGCCACGGTGGCCCCCAGTCCTACGTCCCCACGGCGCTTCGCACAGCGGAGTACGTCTTTGTGCGTCATGACGCGCACCGGGGGCCACTCCGGCCGCCGAACGACGGGCCCTTCCGGGTCCTGCGACGGGGCGACAAGTCTTTCATCGTCGACTTCGGCGGCCGGCCGGACCGGATTTCTGTGGACCGCCTCAAACCGGCGCACATGGACGTCGACCGACCACCACGGTTGGCCCTTCCTCCGCGGCGAGGCCGCCCCCCGTCCACAGTTCCCCCCGCTCGACCACCCACCACCACGTCAGACCCCTCCCCACGACCCTCCAGGGGTCGCTTCGGCCGGGTCATCCGGACCCCCCTTAAATTGACCCTGCCGGTGCAGGTCGATTCTGGAGGGGCGTGTGTAGCGGTTACCGCTGGATGTACATAATCGCCTTGCACCGGCCAGAACACGGCCAGACGCGCCTCTCCCGGGCATGCCCGGACTCACTGTTCCCGGGCACGCCCGAACCTCCCGGGCACGCCCGGTCTCGTCTTTCCCGGGCATGCCCGCTCTCGCCTTTCCAGGGCTCGCCCAGAGCGTCCGGGCATGCCCGCTATCGCCTTTCCAGGGCTCGCCCAGAGCGTCCGGGCATGCCCGCTATCGCCTTTCCAGGGCATGCCCAGAGCGTCCGGGCATGCCCGCTATCGCCTTTCCAGGGCTCGCCCAGAGCGTCCGGGCATGCCCGCTATCGCCTTTCCAGTGCTCGCCCAGAGCGCCCGGGCACGCCCAGCCTCGACTTGCCAGGCCGCAGCCAAACACGCCCGGGCAGGTCCAGACTCGCCTTTCCAAGGCTCGCCCTTGATACCCGGGCATGCCCGGTATAGCTTTTGCCGGGCAAACTTCCCGACACAAATGTGTATATATATTGTTGCCCGAAAAACGGGCTTGTGAGAATACCTGAGCTGTTTGGTTTCAATAAAGCAACTCGGACGAATTCCGTCTTTGGTCGCGTCAATTCTTTCGACTCGCGTTGGAGCGCAGTTCCTTCAGTCTCAAATTAGTGCTATGGGGAATGGTAAGACACGAATCAAAGGTTTTGAATTGCAAAATACTGTCTTTATATTCGCGATAAGTTGCATAATCAAATACATGTTATCATTTTGTACAGGCAGTTAATAACATCAAAATGTGTCACAATAATTCATATCACCAAACATACACAGGCAGTCAGCAAAATCATATATACACATGCAGTCAGTATAACTTCACATCTACACAGGCAGTCAATGACAAAATATACACAGGCAGTCAATGGCATCAAACATACACGATTACAGAATATTGTAGTGCGGTGCTATGCGCACGACTTGTCTTGCCAATAAAGGAAGCAACAACGTGTGTAATTAAAAGCGTCTTTATTCCAAGGATCAAACTATAGCACTGCCGTGCTCGGGGCTGTGAGCCCCGTGTATATCCCGAGGCCACGCCTACCCCTCGGGCGTGGCCGACACCCTCTTGGTGCACGGAATGATGTCATCGCGCCAGCGAGCCATCGTGTCCGCCACAATATGCCATTTAGAGTTCGTCATCACTGTCCTGTGTGTCGTATCCGACAATATAGTCTGCATCGTTTTCACAGTCCGTTCCACACAAGCAAAGGTCAGTCAAATTGATTGGCAAATCGAATTGGTCGAATGGTCGATCGAATCGAATTCGATGAATCGAATCGAATCGAATCGATCGAATTGGTCGAATTGTCGAATGGTCGATCGAAGCGATTTGTCGAATGGTCGAATGGGTCGAATGGAATTGTTCGATTGGTCGAATTGGTCGAATTGGTCGAATCGAATTGGTCGGAATTGGCAAATGTAAACATTGATTTTCAGATTTTCTATGTAATAACGTTTCCAAAAATGTATAGGTTTGCTAATCTACCATGATTTTGAACGAAAAAACATAGTGAACCTGACTATTTAGTAACTCTGATCAGGTGTTTGTGTGTAATTTATAACGAATAACGATCACGTTTTTTCACCTTTTATACAATAGTTTATCAATAATAAATAATCATTGTAACTATACCAAGTTTATGGTTTCCTTTTCACAATTAACGTCGATAGAAAACAAAAACATTCTTCATTTCGGAAGGTGAAGGTCGAACTGGGACATTTTACCTTTTGAAAAAGTCGCTGATTCTGTTGAACACGAAACTAAAAGAGGAAAATGTTCAGGTACCAAGCAGCTAGGTAGCGCTTACCAAGCCAGCCGTTCCTTATCAGTTTTTAATGCAGTGCTTGCTCGAATGTTTAAACCACGTGGGGAGAACTCTCATGGAAACTTGGTAAATAAACACACCTGATGGTGTCGAGGTCCGACCCCAGATCTACTGTAATCTATATATCCCAGAGAGGAATGACCGATGCTGCCGCTCCCAGAGGAAACAGGTGTACGAATCAAATATGAATATACCTATAACAAACTTTATTACATATTCCCAAATCATTCATAGAATGACCAGCCGAGGGGTGTACATGTCTCCTGCAGGTAAGGTGATTATTAAAGGTGTGTGCCGTCCCTCAGGTGGACGTTAAACTGGACATCCCGTCGCACACTCACCTCTAACCTGTCTAGCCTGGGTTTGAATCCCGACCCAGCTATAAACTGCCCGCCCGGTGTTTCACAGGTACGGTGATTAATGAAGGTGTGTTAATTAATCAAGTTAATTAATCAAAATTAATGTTAATAATAAAGCGCGGCGTTACGCGCGCTGCTTGCGAGCAAGGAGGAAGCGGACAAGCGGTAACTTATAAGCGTCTTTATTTCAGGAGCTCACTGTAACACGAGCGCTCCGGCTGCGCACCCGTGTATATCCTCAGGCCACGCCAACCCCTCGGGCGTGGCTGCCGCACACTTGGTGCGCGGAATGATGTCACCACGCCAGTGGGCTTTCGTGTCCACCACACGCGCCCCCCCAGAATTCCCGCGCACCTGGAGGGCCAGTTTGCGGGGCAAACGGATGACCCGGCCGAAGCGCCCCCTAGCGATCGGCGGCGTCCGGGGTGCAGGGATGCCAGGTGGGATGCCCCTGGCTGCCCCTGGGATGGGTGCAGGACCGGGGGGCGGCGTGGCGGTGGGCTGGGCGGTGCCGGGGGTCCGCCCGCAGGGGGACGGCCCCGACGCGGGGGTCGGGCCACTGGCGGTGGATGGTCCACGTCGAGGTGGGCCGGCTTGAGGCGGTCTACAGAAACGCGGTCAGGAGTACTGCCGATGTCCAGGGTGAAGTGCTTCGCCCCGGTCTCCAGCAAGCGGAAAGGCCGGTCGTACGGGGGCCGCAGTGGTGTCTGGTGGGCATCGTGGCGGACGAAGACGTACTCCGCCGTGCGAAGCTCCGGGGCGACGTGCATCGGTGGGTGCCCGTGGCATGCCGTTGGCACCGGGGCGAACCTCTGGGTGGTCTCTTGCAGAGCGGAGCGCTGCTGTGCCGCGGAACATGGTGCCGTGGAGTCGGGGAGGAACTCGCCCGGCACCCGCAGCAGTTGCCCGAAGACCAACTTCGCCGCGGATGCGCGCAGGTCCTCCTTGGGCGCCGTCCGGAGGCCCAGCAGGACCCAGGGGAGCCTGTCGACCCAGCCGCCGTCGCGGAGGGTGGCCCGGAGCGCGGCCTTCAATGAGCGGTGAAATCGCTCACACAGGCCGTTAGCCTGGGGGTGGTAGGCCGTGGTTCAGTGCAGCCGGACCCCGAGCTCCTGCGCGACCGCCCCCCAGAGCTCCGAGGTGAACTGGGGGCCGCGGTCGGACGAGATGTCCGAGGGGCCGCCGAACCGGGCGACCCAGGTGGCGATGAAAGCCTGCGCGACGTCCGCCGCCGTCGTCAACGCCAAGGGCACGGCCTCCGGCCACCGGGTGGTGCGGTCCACCATGGTGAGGACGTAGGTGAAACCCCGTGAGGGGGGCAGAGGTCCCACCAGGTCCACATGGACGTGGTCAAACCGGCGTTCCGGCACCGTGAACAGGGCCAACGGGGCCTGGGTGTGCCGGTGCACCTTGGCGCGCTGGCACGCGAGGCACGTCCTGGCCCAGCCGCAGACGGCCTTCCGGAGGCCATGCCAGACGAACTTGTCGGCGATCAACCTTTGGGAGGCCCTCGCGCCCGGGTGGGACAGGCCGTGGATGGCGTCAAATACCTGGCGCTGCCTGCCCGCGGGCACGATGGGGCGAGGCCGCCCGAGGGAGACGTCGCACAAGAGGGCCGCGCCCGCGCCATCGAACGGCACCTCGGTGACGCGGAGGCCCGTGACGGCGGTCCGCAAGGCCTGGACGTCGGGGTCAGCGGCCTGGTCCGCTGCCATCCGGGCATAGTCGATGCCGAGGTGGACTGCGTGGGCGACGGCCCGGGAAAGGCAATCCGCCACCGGGTTGTCCTTCCCCGCGACGTGCCGGATGTCCGTCGTGTACTCGGACACGGCCGAGAGGTGACGCTGCTGCCGGGCCGACCACGGCTCGGTGACCTTGCCCATCGCGAAGATCAGCGGCTTGTGGTCGAAGAAGGCCGTGAACGCACGGCCCTTGAGCAGATGGCGGAAGTGCCTGACCGCCAAGTGAAGCCCGAGCAACTCACGGTCGAAGGTACTGTAACAGCATTCGGGCGGGCGAAGCTGCCGGCTAAAGAACGCCAGCGGTTGCCAAGCTCCACGCACCCATTGCTCGTGCACCGTGCCCACCGCGTAGTCCGAGGCGTCGGTGGTGAGGGCGATCGGTGCATCGGGCGCCGGGTGCGCGAGCATGGTGGCGTTAGCCAAGGCGAACTTCGTGCCCGTGAACGCCGTGTCCATCTGCTCGGTCCAGGTAACGTCGCCTTTGCCCGGCTTACCTCGGAGAGCTTCGTGCAGGGGGCGCAGGAGCTGGGCGATATGGGGCAGGAACCGATGGTAAAAGTTCACCATGCCCAGGAACTCCTGCAGCCCTCTGATCGTGCGGGGCGCGGAAACCCCTTCACCGCCTCCACCTTGGCCGGCAGGGGGACGGCTCCGTGCCTGGTGACACGGTGCCCCAGAAAATCGATTACGGCGACGCCAAACCGGCACTTTGCGGGGTTCACAATCAGGCCATGCTGGCCCAGGCGTTCGAAGAGCGTGCGGAGGTGGCCTAGGTGCTCTTCGCGGGACGCGCTGGCGACGAGGATATCGTCCAGGTAGACGTAGACAAAATCCAAGTCGCGCAGGATGCTGTCCATCAGTCGCTGGAACGCCTGAGCCGCATTCTTCAGACCGAAGGGCATCCGCAGGAACTCGAAGAGTCCGAATGGCGTGATGACCGCCGTCTTCGGGACGTCGTCCGGCCTGACGGGGACCTGATGGTAGCCGCGTATGAGGTCCACCTTCGAGAAGAAGGACATGCCCGCCAAACGGGCGGAAACGTCCTGAATGTGGGGGACGGGGTAGCGGTCGGGAGTGGTGGCGTCATTGAGATGGCGATTGTCCCCGCACGGTCGCCGTCCCCCGCCGGGCTTCGGCACGATGTGCAGCGGCGACGCCCAAGCACTCTCTGAGCGCCGAACTATGCCGAGTCGCTCCAGGGTAGCGAACCCCGCTTTTGCCACCGCCAGCTTCGTCGGCTCGAGGCGGCGTGCCCGGGCGTAGACCGGTGGCCCGACGGTGGGGATGTGATGGGCCACCCCATGCTTGACGGCCCCCGCCGAGAAGGTGGGCCGCGTGAGGGCCGGGAAGCCGGCGAGGAGGCGGGTGAATTTGTCCGCTGCCGGACGCGTACAGATCAACGTGGCCGGAACCGAACCGTTCGGCAAGCCACTTGGCAAGCCGCTCAGCGAGCCGCTCGTTGAGCTGCTCGACGAGCTGGGCAGCGCACAAGCGAGCGAGCTGAACGTCTCGGCCTGGACAAGACGTCTGCGCTTTACGTCGACCAGGAGCCCATTAGCGCACAGGAAGTCTGCGCCAAGCAGTGCCATGGGCACGTCGGCGGTGATGAACATACATCGGAAAACCTGCCCTCCGAACCGCAGAGAGAGGCAGCGTTTTCCGTACGTACGGATGGGCGTCCCGTTCGCGGCAAGCAGCGCGGGGCCCCCGCCCGCGGCGTGCTTGTCTGACGTACCGGCGGGAACGACACTCACCTGCGCTCCCGTGTCGCACAGGTAACGGTGCCCGGATAAGGTGTCCGTTATGAACAGCAGGCTGCTCGAACGGCCGGCGCTCATCGCCACTATTGAGCGCCGGCCCGGGCGTTTCACGACCTGTTGAAGGAGCATGGCGGATGACACTGCCGAGCCTCGTGGCCGAAATTGGCGTGGAACCAGCACCAGGTGGTGGAGCTGGAGGAGTGCGGCTGGCTTCGCCAGGCCGGTGGAGTTGGCGGTGTTCCCCGCGGTGGCGGTTTTCGCCGCGGCGGTGGGCGGGGCGTGGCGGCGGTCACGAGGTGCGTATCAGCATGCTGCGTATGCTGTGTAAGCTGATGCTGTGGATCAGCATCATCAGCAGCATCAGCCTCGAGGTCCGTGACGGCCGCACCGACTCTCGCCCGCGTGTCCGCAGCCGCGAAGTACCTGTCCGCCTCGGCTGCCAATGCTCGGGGTTCCATTAGCACGGTCCCGGCCAACGTGAGGCGAACCTGCGCTGGAAGTTGGTGACTGAAAAGCTCCCGGAATAGAGAACCGGGGGCTTCGTCGCCCAACAGTGACAGCATATGGTCCATTCGGACCGACGGGCGCGTGTCGCCGAGCTCGGGGAGATCCAGGAGGCGGTCGGCCCGTGCGTCGTCCGTGAGGCCGAACGTGGCTCGGAGTAGCCGCTTGAGTGCCTCGTACTTGTGGCCGTCCGGTGGGTGGCGAAGGACGGACACAACTCGAGCGGCCGTGCCGGGCCCGAGGGAGGCGACGACGTGGCAGTAGCGCGTGTCGTCGCCGGTGAAGCGCCGAAGCTGAAATTGGGCTTCGGCTTGGACGAACCAGACTTCGGCCTGGGCCTCCCAAAATTCGGGAAGTTTGATGAAGTTGGCCATGGCAATGGCGTCGTGTGTGGAAGGATCGCTCCGGCAGATCCAACGTCGAGGGTCACCAGTAAAGCGCGGCGTTACGCGCGCTGCTTGCGAGCAAGGAGGAAGCGGACAAGCGGTAACTTATAAGCATCTTTATTTCAGGAGCTCACTGTAACACTAGCGCGCTCCGGGCTGCGCGCCCCGTGTATATCCTCAGGCCACGCCTACCCCTCGGGCGTGGCCGCCGCCCACTTGGTGCGCAGAATGATGTCACCACGCCAGTGTGCTTTCGTGTCCGCCACAATAAATTAATTAATAATTAATTAATAAATATTAATTAATTTATTATTTTTAATTATTATTAATTAATTAATATTAATTAATTAATAAATTAATGTTAATTAATCAAATTAATTAATTAATCAAGGTCCCTCGGTTGATCTTTTCACCTATGTTGGCCTAAAAAATAATTGTACGTTTAATTTCGTCACCTGATATGCAAATCCTGTTCAAATTTCAAGTTAGTATATCGGATGAAAATTGATAGTTTTAGGAATTCGACAAAGTTTTTGACCTTTGGCCGATGTTGACCTTTTGACCTCAAAATAAATAGGCTCTTGCTTTTGACCAACTCTACCGTTTCAAGTTTAAAACTATGACCTTTAGAGTCTAGACGATTGACATGCAGACAAACAGACAGATAGACAGACAGAATAACGCACACGATCCACCAGTGTTCATGAAAAATCTGAGTTTCTTAGGTAACAAACAGACAGAGGTGCGAACATAACCTTGATCCTCTCAGTTGTGGAGGTAACCAGAACAGCACTTGGTAGAGCGCATACCTGAGCCACGCTGGAGTGTTTACATTTTGTATCTCAATGATGGGACAGATCCGCATTTGGACCTTGAAACCCAAATCTAATCGGCTCATTCTTGTGACCTGCTCAACTCAACCACCAAGTTTTGGCTGATGCATCCACAACCTTTCAAGATATCGTGATAATATAATGGGGCCCCATCTCTTATTGATGCAAAATTAAAATAAAATGATCGCATCCAGATGCAGATGTTCACCAATCAATTCATCCTTGTCACACACCCTACCTGTTTATCAAATTTAGTCTGATTCCATCTATAACTTTGAGATATCCTGCTCAGACCAGACAGACAGACAAATAGATGGGTGAAAACAGCCTCCGTCCAAATTAGGGGGCAGAGGTAAAAATCCAAAAATTATCTGGTTTTTCACCGAAATCTAATCAATTCGACCTTGGGACACACCCAACCTGTCCACCAACGTTCATCCGAATCCATCCGTAACTTTGAGATATCCTGCTATGTATCGTTTTTGGCCCTATCTCTCAATGGTGAAGAAATCACTTCTAAAGTATTGTTACGGTTTTTAGAACCTTCACTTTGAAAATTTAGTATTAAAATTTCCTATGTACATTTCCCCTTTAATTGGCTGTTAATTGAAATGAGTGCACCGTAGCTAGTCCATGTACAAGCACGTAAGCCACCACAGAACCTCTCTATAGTTATTTCTTATTCTATGTCAGTATAAGGCTCTGTTTCCCATTAGTTGACTCTACATGGCACCAGATGGAATAAGATAGTTCCCTTTTCAAGTGTCCCCCAAATCATCTCTTCAAAGTGCCAGTAACATTGGGCGGTTTTCTGCGGCGTTCACCACCGTTGCATTGGGCAGTTTTCTGCGGCGTTCGCCACCGTTGCATTGGGCTGTTTTCTTCACTCCAAACTCCATTATGCACGCGGTCAACACGGGGGAGAAGGGCGTGGCCGGCCCATCGTCTTCAGGAGGTGGAGCCAGGAAGCCCTTGCGCCCAACCAGGACTCGGTGGGCACGGCTTGGTAAGGTGTGGTCATGGCTTGGTAGGGCGTGGCTATATAACCCGTGCGGGGGGGGGGGGAACCCCCACCAGCAGATGACCGAGAGAGCCAGAGGCGTGTCGAGGCAAAAACCAGCTCTGCCGCGTGCAATGAACGATAGACATGTGCCTGCCGCCGCCTTGCTGCCAGCCCGGAGCGGAGCTGTGTGCCGGGTTTCGCCTCGACCCCAAAAAGCGTGGACCGAAGCGCGAGCTTGGAGTCGGACCTCGACGCCTACCATCTGCCGGGACCGTCCTCTGCCGTTCCATATCATCCCTGCCATTCCATTCTTTTGTGTACGTGAGTTTGTCTTGTTTGTTCTGTCTGGGGAATAAGTAAGACTGTATAGATAAGTTTGTACAAGTAGAAATTGCTCTGTGTCCTTCTGCTCCCTCCGTTTTCTGAATATTACCTTGATTGCTTTTCTTCCTTTAGTCTTGTGTAAATAATAATAAATCCCTGTTCTTCCTACCTTTGCCTTCCTTTCTTCACATCCGTTCGTCTTTGTGATTTCCATCATTGAACACCTGTGGCACGATTTGGCCAACGCATAAGAATCGGGTCTAGTTTTTGTTAATGGTTCGAACCGCGGGCTGCTAATCCGCTCGGCAAATAACATCTTGTCCGCGGTCTCGAACGGAGTTGCCCACCTGCCTTGTGGAGCGGGGTAGCTTCAGGAGCGGAGACGGCCAGTGAAAATAAAAGGGGGATTAACCCCCCCCCCCTCGCTAAGGGGGAGCGCCGTACTCCGTATCCATAACAATTGGTGTCGGGAGCGAGATTCGGACCTGAAGTGCGCTTAGCGCACTCAAAATTACGAGTGGCCAAAATTTTATTTAACATTCTAAATTTTAAAATCGTGCCATGGATGATCAAGGCGACCGGATGCCGGTGGGTGAGTTAGAAGGGGGGGTAGAATCGACCCAGGACCCCGGGGAGGATTTGGGAGTAATGGAGGAGCGCAATACGCATTGGGTTGCGGAGGTTTCAGGCGCACGAGATGGCGGCGCCTCGCATGAGGTGGGAGGCGCACAAAATGGCGGCGCTTCGCACATGGTCGCGGCAGCCGCGCCAGCAGCACCGGTGAATTTGGACCTCTTTATGAAGCAAATTGGAGGGACTCGGAAGCAAATTGGAGGGACTCGGAGGCAAATTTGAGGGAATCGGAAGCAGATTAGGGGACAAACTGGGGGGAATAATTGGCCAAGCCCAAGAAATTAATGAGGGGTTGGCAAGGGGGAAAGCCACATATGAGGTAAGGGAAGCGGAGAGGGACAGAGACCGCAGGTTGGGCGAGCAGGTCCCAGGGGTATGCGACGAGGTAAAGCGGGTCGAGAAGCGCTGGTTGAGCGAGGCGGAGCAAAGCACGGGTAAAATGACGGGTATAGAGATCGCGACCCGGGGTTTAGGGAAGCCGGCGACCGCTGAGGTAGAGGGAATTTTAATAAAGCCAGCGGTCGTCGAAGTGAATAAAGAAAAAGAAGTAGTGGGAATTGAAATTGGAGAGACCGGGGACTTAGAAAAGCACTCGCGGCAGGGAGAAATGGAGACTGTACAAAGTCCATGTTCACATCACGATGCTGTGCTTAACCCAAATTAAAGTTTGCAGGTGTTGGAGCGAAGAAGAAGAAGCACCCAGGTGAGTCGTGCTGTATATTGTGCGGGGAGATTTTGTAAAAGGATGTTTGGCGCAGAAAGAATTTTCACGCGCTTGGGATTGAGAAAGCATCCGGGCGTTGGTGAAGGGTCCCCTGTGAGTGGTGTGAGTGGAAATGGCACGCTTGTGAGGAAAGAGTGTGCGTCGGAGAATGAATGCACGACAGAGTATGAGTGTGAAACCGAGTGCGAGCGAGAATGCACGTCGGAGTGTACGGAGTGTGACACGGAGAGTGAGTTGGTGGTGGCGCAGGTGCGAGAGGGCACATCGGAGCGCGAGTGTGAAACCGAGTGCGAGCGAGAATGCACGTCGGAGTGTACGGAGTGTGACCCGGAGAGTGAGTTGGTGGAGGAGCGGGTGCAAGGATGCACGCTTGGGATGAGTGTGCGAGAAAGCACACCTGAGTTGGTTGTGGCGCGGTGCGGGAGAGCCCATTGAAGCGCGTGAGTGGGTGGATGCGAGAGTGCACGCCCATGGTGAGTGTTACGGAGGACGTAACGGAGGAGAGGTGTGGAACGAAGTGTGCGAACGACGAGTGTGCGCAAGAGGGTGCGTGAGAGGTGTGGTGTGTAACAAGGAGTGCGGTGGTGGAATGGACGGAGTGTGTGGAATGTACGGGCGGCGTTGGAACGCCGGGCTTGGTGAGTGTAAAACGGGTCGCGTGTGCGTGTGAGCAGGCGAGTAAGGCATCGATGTTGACTGGGGCAGCGTTTCGGGCGACGGATAGCCGACGCGACCACTCGGGGCGCGGTGCGCTTTGTTGGATGCGAGGTTCGGCGCGGATCGGTGCTGCATCGCTTCTCTTCGAAGCGTCATGCACGATTCGGGCCTGGCCCCGCCCCACATGGTCGAGTCCGGGCTTTGCCGGGCAAGGCGACTGGTCCGGTTCAAGGGCAGGTAGGAGGGATCGGAACGGTACCCCCTTGTGGTTGCGGCGTTCCGGCCGGGCGGGATCGAGCCATCGGGCCGGAGACCGCAAGGATCCGCGCCGAGATGGTGCGTGTAATCTCGGGCCGAGCATGCCGCCTCCCTTGAACCGAATGCCAGACGGACTCAACCTGCAGGCGACCAAACCACCCGAATTCATTGCACGGCTTTGCGAAGCCGAGTTTTAATGATGTCATGACGTACCGAGAGGCTCAGATATAGTGGACTGTGATGATGATAGTGTTTTGGATTCAAAATTTTGGAATAGTGAATAGGATTGGCAGTAATGATTGGCAAATTGAGGATTGGTAAAATGATTGGCAGTGATTGGCAAATTTTGATTTGCAGGAAATTTGATGGGCAAAATTTATAGTGGGACATGCCCGATGTGGTGGGATGGCAACTCTGCCATCCCTCACACACGGGGCACATGAGCACTAGCTATGGGGTTTATGGCAGTGTAAACTCGCCGAGGGAGGGTTTGGATAATGGATTAGGGATCTAGAGAACTGACCATAGGTAACGGTAAGGTTAAGTAGCGACATGATACCTGTAGTAGGGGACGTAGAGAGAAGGGTAGTTGGATTATAACGACGAGGGAGCGCAATAGTATAAGGGGCGACTGGGAAGCGCGAGTTTCAGAGGGGAGTAGTTAGATCAGATGATGCCGTGTGTGTGTGTGTGCAAAAGTGTATTTAGAAGTGTATTGTGAAAAGTGTGAGGTGATTGTGAGTTGTATTGAGCGTGGAAGTGTATGGAGCAGTGTATGAGGAATAATTGTGATTGTGCGTTGTATTGTATTGAATGAAGAAGCCTGGAGGAAGGAGGGTGCAGGAGGCACCAGGTGTGATTGCACAGGTGTGCAAGTGAACAGGTGTATGGAGCAGTGTATGAGTGAGTAATGGTGATTGTGTGTTGTGTTGACCGAATGGTCCTGGAGGAAGGAGGGTGCAGGAAGCACCAGGTGTAGGAGTGATTGCACAGGTGTGCCAATACAGGTGAGCATGGTTGAATGAAATGAATGGTATGGAATATATGGAGTATGAAATGGATCGTGTGGAGTGAGTATGGTGGAAACTGTGGAGTGGAGTGGATGGTGCGAAGGTGTGTATGGGGAGGATGGACCCCATCACGAATACCCGGGGAGGGTAGTTTAAGAGTTAGGTAGAGGGTATAGCTAAATTGTGGTTGGATATTGGCATCTGTGGTGCGTGTGGAAGAATGGTGTTTGGATGGGTGCATTAGTGACGTGGAAATGGCTGGGCGTGTGGCCTGTTAGTGTGTGTAGTTAAATGGGCACTCCGCCACTGTGAGCATGTCGGCCAGGTGAGGCCGCAGGTGGGCTCTGGGAGCCGGTAGAGTTCAATGGGGCCCGAGGATCCAGAGGAAGGACCCGGGTAGCCCAGTGCCAGAGAGGGCACCGAGGGGGTAAGCACCAAGGAGGGCCTTCCCCAGGTAGATAGGTTAGGTAAGGAGCAGGTAAGCTCGGAGGCAACTGCAGTGGTGGAGGTGTGCAGGTGGGTAGACCTGCTGGGAGAGCCACACGACCCAGTCCTGAAATTGTGCAAAGGCACAGGGAGTTGAACCGGGGGAGTGAGACCCCAAATTGATGAAGCACCACAGTTTGGTTAATGGGAATTTGGTTCTTAAAACCGCATAGAGAGTAAGATGGCCAATGGATTGGCAGGGAAATACCCCGGGTAGTGTAAAGTGTATTAAAGTCATTTAGAGGATAGTTAGGATTGAGAATCTCCTCACACCGTCTACATCCACTCACCTGGGGTGACAGAACTCCACACCGTGCCATGGTTGTTATTGTTTTTTTTTGTGTGCAAATGTTTTGGATTGTGAGACGCATCATGGCGTGGGTGTGACATTGTGCGTAATTCCATCTCTTCCTCCTTAGGAGGGACTGATGATGAATTGGGTGATGGCAAATTTAGACAGTGGGATTGTGACGAATTTGGTATAGGGGAGATATGGGGAAGACGAGACAGATAGTGACGAATTGGTAAGTGTGTAAATTTTTGTAAATATGGGGTAAGGGCAAGGGTAGAGTAGGTGACGGGGGCAGGGGGGGCGGGGGTGACGTACGGTAGGGACGAGCCTTCTCACTTCGCTCTCCGTGCGCACCTCACCTTGCATTACCTTGTTGATGTGTACCCTTGTGACCTTACCCCTCGCTAACCTGTCTTCTCTGTCTTCCTTCCCCGACCCATGGATCGTGCTCTCTGGGCACTGGGGGGAGCGTGCCGGAGTCCGCCATTGTGTGCCCGAATCCCCGCAACCAGCTGCCTGCATCCACGCACCACTTATGGACCACGTTGTTGTGGCCGAGCACCACCATATGGACCACAGTACTGTGGCCAAGCACCACTTATGGACCCCAACTTTTGGGGCCTGGCCCCTCTGCTGGGACCGGCCATTGCGGCCAAAAGATCTTGCTTGCGGACCCGGTGAGGTGGCACCAAGCCCACAGGTGAACCACCCATAGTCGGCCCCTGTGGGCCATAAATAAAATGATGGACGCATTGTGTGCCTTTTTATCCTTACAAATACGCAGCAAGCCACAAGAAAGACGACAACTGGAAGAAACGACGGCCAGCAGAGCGGACCAGAAGATCCAGATCATCAGTGTGTTTTTTTATTATTATTGTGATGACAGAGGTGATGGTGCTCTTTGGTGTTTTGGTGCTCTTTATTGGTGCTGGTGCGTCGATGCAGTGCATGCTGTCTCCTCCCCTCCCACAGGATTTTCTCTTTTTGTTTCCCTCAAAAGAAAAATCACAGGTCCTGGGTTGCGTTGTGTAAATAATGAAATAGCATCACTTGTAAATAATGCTCCACACCGTTCATGTATAGTTTGAGAATTAATTCCGTAATTCGGTTTGCTGTGGGCGTGAATCTGTTAGGTAGGGTGCAATGCAGCAGAGGGACATACTTATTTGTGTTTTAAAACTGTCACACTCAGGGTCAGGTTAATTGTAGAGGGAATTACACCTACGTGCCACACTAAGTTAAAGTTTTATCGGCCCGAGACATGCCGTGAGGAATGAGGGTGCTGTGTTACGGTTTTTAGAACCTTCACTTTGTAAATTTAGTATTAAAATTTCCTATGTACATTTCCCCTTTAATTGGCTGTTAATTGAAATGAGTGCACCGTAGCTAGTCCATGTACAAGCATGTAGGCCACCATAGAACCTCTCTATAGTTATTTCTTATTCTATGTCAGTATAAGGCTCTGTTTCCCATCAGTTGACTCTGCATTGCACCAGATGGAATAAGATAGTTCCCTTTTCAAGTTTTCCCCAAATCATCTCTTCAAAGTGCCAGTAACATTGGGCGGTTTTCTGCGGCGTTCGCCACCGTTGCATTGGGCGGTTTTCTGCGGCATTCGCCACTGTTGCATTGGGCTGTTTTCTTCACTCCAAACTCCATTATGGACGCGGTCAACTCGGGGGAGAAGGGCGTGGCCGGCCCATCGTCTTCAGGAGGTGGAGCCAGGAAGCCCTTGCGCCCAACCAGGACTCGGTGGGCACGGCTTGGTAAGGTGTGGTCATGGCTTGGTAGGGCGTGGCTATATAACCCGTGGGGGGGGAAGCCCCCACCAGCAGATGACCGAGAGAGCCAGAGGCGTGTCGAGGCAAAAACCAGCTCTGCCGCGTGCAACGAACGATAGACGTGTGCCTGCCGCCGCCTTGCTGCCAGCCCGGAGCGGAGCTATGTGCCGGGTTTCGCCTCGACCCCAAAAAGCGTGGACCGAAGCGCGAGCTTGGAGTCGGACCTCGACGCCTACCATCTGCCGGGACCGTCCTCTGCCGTTCCATATCATCCCTGCCATTCCATTCTTTTGTGTACGTGAGTTTGTCTTGTTTGTTCTGTCTGGGGAATAAGTAGGACTGTATAGATAAGTTTGTATAAGTAGAAATTGCTCTGTGTCCTTCTGCTCCCTCCGTTTTCTGAACATTACCTTGATTGCTTTTCTTCCTTTAGTCTTGTGTAAATAATAATAAATCCCTGTTCTTCCTACCTTTGCCTTCCTTTCTTCACATCCGTTCGTCTTTGTGATTTCCATCATTGAACACCTGTGGCATGATTTGGCCAACGCATAAGAATCGGGTCTAGTTTTTGGGCTGCTAATCCGCTCGGCAAATAACATCTTGTCCGCGGTCTCGAAGGGAGTTGCCCACCTGCCTTGTGGAGCGGGGTAGCCTCAGGAGCGGAGACGGCCAGTGAAAATAAAAGTGCGATTAACCCCCCCCCCCCCCCCCCCCCCCCCCCGCTAAGGGGGAGCGCCGTACTCCGTATCCGTAACACTATTATAAAATTCTCGTATCCTCATCCGGGTCTTCACCAAAATGTAATCAATTCGTCTCTGTCACACACTCAACCTGTCCACCAACTTTTGTCCGAATCCGTCAATTACTGTTTGAGATGTCATCCTCACAGACATACAGACAGACAGACATCAGACAAAGGCAGCTGTGAAAACATAACCTCCATCCACTTTCTGTCACAGAGGTACCAAAAAGGCTGGAATGTGGGCCATTTTTATTTCCTTTTTGCTCACACATTAATCCGGGGACTAGTCTTACTCAGCGGACATCGTAGCTCACTCTCGACATTGATCAGCCTGTTTATGGCTTTGGTTTTGATCACTACTAAGTTTGAGACCCTAACAAGTACCATCCTAGTTTTGTCTGTCTCTGTAGTGTGCTTCTTCCTCTCCCAAATTCCTTCATTCACTTCAAATGTTACCACAACTGACTGCTCGTGAAAAGACCGAAAGCCTCAATTGATTGTTTACTTCCAAATCTTGTGCCCAAAACCCTCATTCCCTGTAACCAACTGATGTAGGTAAACCCAACTGCTCCTAGACTTTTGCACATGAGAAGGTGGGTCACTAAGTTTCTGGCAACGCTCGACTGATTCTGTAACTGGACCGGATGGCATCAGTACACATGTCTTAAAATCCTGTTGTGCTTCTCCTGCATATCCTCTTTCTCCTCTGTCCACCATAAAATTTATCCTCCGTCACCTTCCATCTGCTTTGAGTTCAGACAACAAAGGCCGTGGTTCCACAATGGTAAAAGGTAGCGAGAAATCGATTTTTGTGACCATGATAAAAAAAACTACTCAAATTTTGGATATGTTGTAGCTGAATAGTTGCCGAATCTTTAATGACCTGTTGTTACTTCGACGATCGTGCAGTATTTTTTGTAGTGCACTTTGAACACGGCGTTTGGGGTCAAAAAGCACGTTTTTGGCATTTTGGCCATTTTTGCGAATTTGCTGTTCCGTAATTTCAACTCTTACCTTTATGTATAACATAATTATGACATAATTACATTATATATAACTTGATTTATAACTCTTTACGTTAGGTTCCGTAACTCTTACCACAATGAAACTCATTCAGAACACAGAACCAAGAACTTAGTTCCTTCTGGTTGATAAAGTTTCATGACTGACATGATTAGTGGCTCAGGTATAGGTAATGAAAATAGGTGATTTTCTTTAATTGGTCTCATGTTTCATTGCATTCTAGCAGAATGAACAAAGCTGACACTCCACTGCAGGAGCGCTGTAGAGGAACACTGTGGAGGTTTTGCTGTTGTGTTGCAGAGGTGGGGAGGCGTTGCAGGGCCTGGGGGAAGTGAAGCGGCTGCAGTTTGGCATTGTGGGTAGGTGGAAAGGTGCTGGGACGTGAGGGGTAGGAGGATCTGCGGGGAGTCTGGGAGGCACTGAGCGAGGTGTTAGGGGGCACTGAGGAGAAGAGTTGGATTAAGATTTTCTTTGGAGGGGACCCTGGTTTAGGCTTTAGACAAAAAAATATTTTGGCCCAAAACATGAATGTGTGGAGCTATGCTCTCACGATAAAGCCGGACAAAATGGACTACACCAGGAACGAAGTTTCCCTGAGCTATTTATTTCTAGCTCAACTAAAAAGCACTGAATGGCCGATCGAACGGGCAGCAATTTATAAGTTCAGTTCAACACACAAAAGCTATGCCTCTCAGGCGGGGCGTGGTATGCAAATAGGTAAGCCACGCCTCTCAACGGGGCGTGGTATGCAAGTCAAGTGTTCGCCCGGGAAAGGCAAGTCTGAACACGTCCGGGCGAGTCCGGACAAGTAACCGCTCACCTGTTGCGTCATCGGCCGGTGCAAGGTGATTGTGTATGCTTCCGGTAACCGCTACATGCGCCCCCCCAGAATTAACTTGCACCGGGAGAGTCAGTTTGAGGGGGGTCTTGATGACCCGGCCGAAACGACCCCTGGTGATTCGGGTGGGGGCGGTAGGTGGCGTGGTGGCGGATGGTCGGGCGGGGGGCTTGGTTGACGGGGGACGGCCCCGCCATGGAGGAAGGGCCAACCGTGGAGGTTGGTCGAGGTCCAAATGGGCCGGTTTGAGGCGTTCCATGGAGATGTGGTCTGGTTTGCCGCCGATGTCCACGATGAACGACTTGTCGTCTCTCTTCAGGACCCGGAAAGGTCCATCGTACGGTGGCCGGAGCGGTCCCCGGTTTGCGACGTTGCGGATAAAAACGTACTCCGCAGTGCGAAGTGCTGGGGGGACGTGGGGTTGGGGGCAGCCGTGATGGGACGTGGGCACGGGGGTGAATCTCCTGGTGGCCTCTTGGAGGACCGAGCGTTGGTGAGCCGCGGACCAGGGGCCGGTGGCGTCAGGGATGAACTCGCCCGGCACGCGCAGTGGCTGGCTGTAGACCAGCTCAGCGGTGGAAGCCTGGAGGTCCTCTTTAGGGGCCGTTCGGAGGCCCAATAGGACCCACGGGAGCCTGTCGGCCCAACCGTCGTCCTGAAGGCTGGCCCTGAGAGCGGCCTTCATCAAGCTGTGGAACCGCTCACACAAGCCGTTGGCTTGGGGGTGGTAGGCCGTGGTGCGGTGAAGCTTGACCCCCAAGGACTGGGCGACCGCGCCCCAAAGCTCGGAGGTGAATTGCGGGCCTCTGTCGGAGGAGATGTCCGAGGGGGCACCAAAACGGGCAATCCAGGTGCCAATGAAGGCCTGCGCCACGTCGGCGGATGTTGTTGATGCCAGCGGGACGGCCTCCAGCCACCTGGTGGTCCTGTCCACCATCGTGAGGAGGTGGGTGAAGCCCCACGAGGAGGGAAGGGGTCCCACCAGGTCCACATTGACGTGGGCGAAGCGCTGCGTGGGCACATCGAATGGTGCCAACGGGGCCTGGGTGTGCCGGTGGACCTTCGCGCGCTGGCAGGCGACACAGGCATTGGCCCAGTCACGGACGTCTTTACGGAGCCCGTGCCAGACGAATTTCGCTGCCACGAGCTTCTGCGATGCTTTCTAGCCCGGGTGGGAAAGGCCGTGGAGGGCGTCAAAAATGTGCCGCTGCCATACGGTGGGCACGATGGGGCGAGGTTGGCCCAGGGAAACGTCGCACAGGAGAACTGTGCCTGTGTCCTCAAAGGGGACGTCGGCCAACCGCAGGCCTGTGTCGGCTGTCCGGAGGGCTTGCACCGTGGGGTCGGCGGTCTGGTTGGCCACCATGCGGGCGAAGTCCACCCCCAGGTGGACGGCGTTCACGCCGGACCGGGAGAGGCAATCGGCCACAGCGTTTTCCTTGCCCGTGACGTGCCGGATGTCCGTCGTAAATTCGAACACGGCGGAGAGGTGGCGCTGCTGGCGGGCCGACCACGTCTCCGTAACCTTGGCCACGGCGAAGACCAGGGGTTTGTGGTCCACAAACACCGTGAACGGGCGGCCCTCCAAAAGATGGCGGAAGTGGCGAACGGCCAGGTAAAGGCCGAGGAGCTCGCGGTCGAAAGCGCTATACTTGCGCTCGTTAGGGCGAAGCTGTCGGCTGAAGAAGGCCAGCGGTTGCCAAGCCCCGTTCACCCACTGTTCATGCACGGCACCCACCGCGTAGTCGGACGCGTCCGTGGTGAGGGCGATGGGTGCGTCGAGCGCCGGGTGTGCCAGCATGGTCGCGTTGGCGAGGGCCAGCTTAGCACCCGTGAACGCCTCGTCCATCTCTGGGTCCAGGCGACGTCGTGCTTGGCCAGCTTTCCCCGGAGGGCTTCGTACAGGGGGCGCATGAGTTGGCCGGCACGAGGCACGAACCGGTGGTAGAAATTTACCATTCCCAAAAATTCCTTTAGGGCCTTGATGGAGCTGGGGTGCGGGAAACTTGTGACTGCCTCCACCTTGGTTGGCAGCGGAACGGCCCCGCGCTTCATGATGCGGTGCCCCAGGAAGTCAACGGCCGTTATGCCAAACTGGCATTTCGCTGGGTTGATGATGAGGACGTGCTGGCCAAGGCGCTCAAAAAGCGTGCGCAGGTGGATGAGGTGCTCCGCCCGGGAAGTGCTGGCGACGAGAATGTCGTCCAAGTAGACGAAAAGGAAAGTGAGGTCGCGCAGCACGCTGTGCATCAGCCGTTGGAAGGCCTGGGCCGCGTTCTTAAGGCCGAACAGCAGGCGAAGGAACTTGAAGAGGCCAAAAGGTGTAATTACCGCCGTCTTCGGCACGTCGGCCAGCCGGACGGGTACCTGGTGGTAGCCCCGAATGAGGCCCACCTTGGAAAAGATCACCCGCCCCGCCAAACGGGCAGAAAAGTCCTGTATATGTGGTATCGGGTACCGGTCGGGGGTGGTGGCGTCGTTGAGGCGGCGGTAGTCGCCGCATGGTCGCCATCCACCACCCGGTTTGGGCACGATGTGCAGGGGCGAGGCCCACGCGCTATTCGAGCGCCGCACAATGCCCAATCGCTCCAGCGCGTCGAATTCCGCCTTCGCCACGGCGAGTTTGGCCGGGTCGAGGCGACGAGCCCTGGCGTAGACCGGTGGACCTGTGGTCGGGATGTGGTGTTCGACGCCGTGTTTGACGGCGACGGCCGAAAACGTCGGCTGCGTGAGGGCGGGAAACTCGGCGAGTAGGCGGGTGAAATCGTCCGCGGCCGGGAGAGCGCAGGCTAGCTTGGTTTGTGCGGAGCCGCTCAATGAGCAAGCGAGCGAGGTGAAGGTCTCCGCGTTGATGAGCCGACGCCATTTGACGTCAACCAAAAGCCCATGCGCGCAAAGAAAATCTGCACCCAGCAAGGCCATGGGTACGTTCGCCGTGATGAAGTCCCACCTGAAGCGCTGGCCCCGAAGCAGAATGCGACGCTGCGCGAACCGAAGGTGCGGATGGAGGAGCCGTTTGCGGCGACCAAGGCGGGGCCGCAAAGCGCGGCCTGTTTGTCCTGCACCGAGGCAGGGATCACGCTCAGCTGAGCGCCAGTGTCGCACAATAAACGCCGCCCGGACGCTGTGTCCGTAATAAACAGAAGGCTGCCTGAATGGCCGACGCTCATGGCAGGCAGCGAGCGCCGGCCTGGTCGTTTCCCGACCTGCCGAAAGTGCATGGTGGGCAGCACGTTCTGGCCTTCTGCCCGAACCTGGCGTGGTAGTAGCACATGGTCCACTCGGGTGGAGGCTCCGGCGGTCACGTCGGGTTCGGTCGACGGGGCGTCGCGGCGGCCGCTGCTGCCAGTGGCGCTAACTCGGCCGGTGGTGGCGCCGGTCGTGGCGCGGGCGTTGCCTCGGTCGGCCCAGGGTTCCAGGTGGCCGCTCCGACGTGTCGCCTGGCCGAGAAAAATTTATCGGCCTCCTTGGCCAGGCCACGAGGGTCTGTGATGGGTGTGTCAGGGAATAAATATTCATATTGACAATATTGCTAGAATATATATATATCAATGTAATCTTGTTTAAAGTGGATATGTTTTACTTTACGAATGAGTAAAGTGCATAGAACTAACAGGTGGGCAAGAGAGTTAATTTAAGGAAACAGAATGTGTAATGCACTGGGACTGCCATCTGTGTCTATCAATTTAGCCTGTGTTCCATAGATGGAGCACAGGCTGCAAATTCCCCCTCAGCAGGTCAGAGCATTTGACCTCTTGAACAGAAATAAAGTGGTGCTCTCAGTCTCCCAAAATAGAGGGGTGGCCAAAAGAGCCAAATAAAGGCTTTTGGATGAAGGAGTCTGGGCCTTTAAAACCAAGAGAAAGTTGCATTGGAAAGAGAGAGAACTGGGAGAGTGATGGAGAAGCAGTGGACGAGCAGAGTGGACGGGGAACAACTGAAGACTGGTCAGCAACTGAACGAGCTTCAAAAGACCTACAGACCGAGCTTCAACCAAGACCTACCAAACGAGCTTCAACAAAGACGAACAAAGACTCATTAAAGATCTCGGCTTAGTATACAACAATTCTCAAGTATACAACAAATTCTGGAAAGTGAATAAAACATTGATTTTGCTAAACCGAGTCTCTTGAAGTTTTAGTAACATAACACCAGAAATTGTTAATAATTCTCCAAGAAGTGGTGGCCCGTAGGGACTCAACTGCCCAGGTAAACAAGGTAAGCTTTTGTTTGTTATCTGTGTAGTCTGATGTTAATGTGCGCAAATAGTTCAGTGTTTGAGTTTTGTGTGTTTGTTGATGTGTGGAAGGAAAAACACGAGGCCTTTAACAGGTTTCAGAAATCATGACGATTTTTTTCTCTTTTTCTTCCAAAATTTATGTATACGCATTTTCAGGGATGGTGCCATGGACCGTCACAAAGATCCACTAAAGCCTTTTGTCTTTAGAAAAGGTGCTGTGCTTTCATGAAGGACCACTGATATGGTATATACTGTAATTATTGTACGATTTTTTAATTTCAGAAGTCATGACGAAAAATTTTTTTTTTTTTTAAATAATAATAAATTTTTTTTTTTTTTTTCTCTGTAATTTGAAATTTTTTTCGGTACATTCTACGAGTGCAAAGAGCCACTAACGTATCCCGGGACGTTAGCGAAAAAGGGTGCTGCATTCGTCCAGTCATGAAAATATTTTGTGTATTCATTTGATTTTATGCGTTCTTTCAGTTCAATGGTCTGTGTTACATATCTTCCCATTCCTTTTGTATGATGATTCAAATTTGTTGGGTTCCTACGGTTGAGACTTATATAATATTTTTCCTGTGGTGAGCCTCGTTTTTGATGTGGTCACGAGGGATGAGTCGATATGCTCTCGCACGAGTGGAACAGCGTTTTTCAAGCGATTTTTAATGCGATTAAAAGCGATTTTTAAAGCGATTTTACAGTAAAAAAGCGATTTTATACAGCATCTGTACAGTAAGCCAAATAATGGTAAAATCGGCTGGATTCGATTTTCAAACATGCATTCCCAGTGTAGTAACAAAAGTGAATTTAGCATTTAGCATTGTTTGGCATTTAGCCAATTTGTCTGCACGAGTCGACAGACAGTCTAAAAAAAGAGGCATTCTTTTCCACGTCCAGCCGGGCACGTTGTAAAATGCGTGCAGGCAGGTTGCCCATGGCAACGGTTGGTGTTGTGTCCTGCATCCCGTCCCGTCCACTTCTACATATGGGATCCGAAGCGATTGTAATGTAACCTCTTTCACCTTTTCTTGCCCTACACCCCCCAACCTTCCCTCGCCCTTTCCCCCTCCCTCCTTCCGCCCCCCCCTATCCAAACCCCCCATTTTTCTTCCCTTCTGTATCCCTTCCCCCTTCCTTTTTTCTCTCCAAACTTACTTTTACCTGTATATTTACATCCTGAGTAGAGAAAAAATATATATATTTTTAGGATTTTTTATGGCGGCGGCCATCTTGGACCACAGCTAAAAACCCTTCAATCAAGATGAAATTTAATGAGAGCCAATCCCATGCGACTGTGATCCGTAATCTCTAAAAAAAAAAAAATAGAACCATCGAATGTACCTTTGATCATTTTATATTTCATCTGTCTTTTAAGATTTTAAAAAGGGAATTTATTGATATAAGATACTATGACATTTGACAAGGCAATTAAATGGAGGGACACCAATGATGAAATATATTGTGATCTGGTTATACATGAATGAATTTACATGTACATGAATTTGTTGACCCCAACCCAATCCTAACCCTAACTTCATTCTACCATTATCCACCCCCTCCAAATCATGTTATATTACTGATTGTATGAGGCATGTATAGGATTGTTGATCCCATATCCCATTGGATCCCATGTTGATTTAGCATATCACCTCATTATGTGGCTTTATGTGTTTTTGTGTGTGTGGGTATGTGTTTTTCATTCTCATTTTTTTAATTTCTCCCTCTCCCTAAAAAATATGGCCCCATAGTGTTAAAGTAATGAGTGCCATGATACGACACAGTTGGAATGGTTAAAATAATACACAGATGAGTGTATGATTTGCACCGAAGGTCGAGAGGGACAATAGTATCCATCATATAACCTTTCACAGCCTTGTAAGGGAGAATAAGTGCAGCCAATCATACACAGTTATTTTTAGAAAAAATACAATGAGTGTCGTATTTCGCATAGTATTGATACCCTTAAGCCCCACCCCTCCCCCAGCCTCATTCCTCCCTTGGCATTCTGCCACTTCTCCTCCTCCCTTCCCCACCCTTTCCTCCCCTCTTTCCTCCTCCTTTCCTCCTCTTTTGTTTCACTTTTACCTGTTTCCCTTTTCATAGTTCTCATTGTTTTCTCTCATTGTTGATGATGTTGATGAGATTCATGTTTGTCATATTTTGATTATTGATGTTCATTCTCAAATTTTGTTAATGATAACTGTTTCGTTGTTGATTATACCACGTGGATGTATTGATACAGGTAATGCTTGTCTTCTGCAATGGATGATTATGGTATGATTATGAATTGTCATTCATTGGTACACATTTCAGGAATCTTACACCATTTTAATTGTCAAGAACTTTGAGTGTCTTTCAAAGTGCGACATGGTGGGTGACACATGGCATGACATGTGACATCACATGATGTGTGACATGTGACACGTGTGACATGTGGCACGTGACATGTGCGACATTGCCAAATGGACTGGCTCATATCTGTCGGATCAATTTTCGCTGATTGTCTCACAAATGAAGGGTTGAGTTGCCTTCAGTGGTTGTTCAGCTTTAATTTGTGATATAATGACCACACAGGATTGAGCAAATATGTCAGATATGATCCAGAGGCAGAACGGTTATTTGTCAATTGGCGGCAGGTATGGGTACGAGGTGACGACCGACATGATCGAATACCTCCGCCAGCGGATGGAACTGTTTTGCCTACATTGGGCACAGGCTTAGATATAGAGTTATCAGACTGATAAATGTGAATTTTGCTATTTTGATATTTTGATATTTTCAATGATAATTTCAATGATGATTTGATATTTGAATTTTGATATTATCATTTATGATATTTTATTATGTATTATTATTAGGATTTTATTGATAAATGTTGGTGAATTGATTGAAATTGCATATTTGCATTGATTCTGATTCTGATCCGATTGATCTGATTGATTTTGATCTGATTAATTTAATCTGATCTGATTTTATTTAAATTTAATTTAATCAAGTCAATTGATGGATGAATAAAAAGTGCGGTCTCAAGAAAGAAGCTTTGAGACATTTGCAAAACATCAATGTGCAGACAACCTGGGATGATGAGCGAAGTGGTGAGTCTAGTGGTTATTTGTTATATTATGTGGTTATTTTTGTTTGACCCCCCCTTAACAGGACTTACTGATCCAAACTCATCTGCAACTCTGATCAGTGAGATTGGGGTGTGGAAAAGCCACAGGGCAGGGGGACTCTCTGGAAATCACCTGCAGTCATCAAGTGGACAGGTGGAGAGATACTTCCTGGAAGACCACAGAGTGGAGCTTATCGGAATAAGCTAGACAACAACGCATTCAACGCTACTTTGTATAAGGTGGAACAAACTTCTGCGATTTTTGCAGTACACACAGTTGATAGTGGATACAGGTGTAGTCCGATGTGTAGTCCTTGTAGTTATTTGATATATTGAGTGAGTATAAAGAGGTACTCACACACAGGCAAAATGGGAAGTGGATTCTGCAAGATTCAACAAGGTCAATTGGATTTGAGTCAAAGAGGTGCTTGTATCAGCTCCATGTATCAGAAATATGGGGCAGACTCACTTAAAGATGTGGAATCCTGGTATGAATGGACGAAAGGTCGAAAAAATGAATTCCCACAGGATGGCACTTTTGGTAGAAACGTATTGGCAACACTCAGAAAAGAATTGGAAGCAAGAGGGCGACAGAAGTTCAAAGTGGATTGGCAACCATTCTATTACTGGGACGCTGAATCTAGGGACAGGGAGACCAAAGCAAAGATGGGGGCTTGAAGAAAGAGGTGAAACAGATACAACATAGGTTGTGTAAGGTAGCAAATCAGATGCCTCTTCGAGTCAGCAATGGAGAGCAATCCCAACCCAAATTGTATCCAGAAGCCAGATCATACGAGACAAATGAACTGGAAGACGAAACTCCTCCACCTTATCGGAGACATATTGTATATCAGCCACAGGTAGTGCCTGTACCTGTACCTGCCGAAAGACCAGAACAGAGTGCAGCGATTGGTTCTAGTCAACAGAGGACAGGTGAAAGACGTGACCCATTTGAGGTAACTACCCAAGAGGGTGCAATTGGGGCACAGGAACCGACTCAAAGTGGGCAAACGATGCAACCAGCTGCTATACCTTTATCATGCTCTCCATTTCACCATACAAGGAGTAAGGGTCGTGTGATAAATGCCAATCAATCTAACGATCAATGTGATTGGCTAATGAATGATCAAAAGTTGACTCTCTCACAAGGAGGGTTTGAGCAATGTGGTGTTATGAATTTTCCTCAGCGGCAATTTCCAGGGGCAAATCAACAACAACCAGATCTGATGTATAGACCATGGCAGGTACATCAATTGAAGGCATTGCAGAGTAGTATGCCATCTATCAAAACAGATCCACTTCAATTTGCGGAGGAACTGCGGTTAATTGTGGAAACTCAGTTGCCCACTGCAAGAGACATGGAAATACTTTTAAAATGGTTAATTCCTAATACCACCACTTTGAGGAACTTAATGCGTGAGGCCAACTGGGTAAATACGGAAGATGGACAGGTTGACATGCCCACGGAGGCTAGAACGGCACAGATCAATAAATTGATAGAGGCCATCAAAAAATTGCCACCAGTGACGGATTGGAACAAAGTGGTTACATGCAAGCAGAAAACAGGTGAAGATGCTAGTGATTATTTGGACAGATTGCGAGATGTTTTCCGACTATATTCAGGCATAGACCGGGCACAAATTGACAATGCCTTAAAACCCCTTTTTATCAATGGTCTATTGCCCAAATTGAAGAGTGAAGTGGAAAGACAATGTATTGCTTGGGAAGGCAAGCCAATGCAAGAAATATTGAATTACGCCTTGCATCATCAGCGGATTCAAGCCAGGAATAGTGCTGTAAATGCCGAGAAATTGATGCAACTACAGACTCAAGCCCTGATGACTACGAATCAACGCAATAGGTTTTCTGGGCAACAACGCAACAATGCAGTAGGAGATAACCAGGGAGTGGGGTGGCAACTCAGGGATCTGGAGAGGCAGCCCAGCGATACAAGTGAACAGGTGGACAAACCAGCCAATGACAGACATCGATGTTTTAATTGTGGAAATATTGGACACTGGAAACGATGTTGTCCATATTCAAATAGGAAGACGAGTTCATAGGACGAACCAAGATCAAGGGTACCAGTGCTTACCGGTACCTCAGATAACGATTAGGCCTTCATTGCTGCAGATCCCAAATGACGACAGGCCTCAACAGATTAAATCATAAGACCAACATGAATAATTGTTCCTGCTTCTTGTCTCAAAGAAAAAAATTTCGGAGCAAGAATGAATTTTACTTTTGCTTATTAGCGAATTAATAATTAATTGATTAAATGCCAACATTGGATTTTTGGAACATGAATTAAAAGATCCAAAATTAGAGTTCATTCTGGAAGCTTCATATTTGCCAATTATAAATGGCGTTTTAGGGAGTATTTTGGGCGAAACAATTTTTTACAACAAAACAATTACCAAAGTGTGGAACATTGCTTTGCAAAATTTTTTGGGAACCAAGTGACGAGCATCACATGATCAGCAGGTGGGCATTTTGGCCTATTTTTTTGCATGCTGATAGGTCAGTGGTTGACTGACATGTAAATAGATGTATTGTCAAATTGGGATAAATTATTGTGGGACCAAAAAGGGTAATTTCAATGTGACGTTATAGGGGTTTTCTTAAAAAAAAAAAAAAAAAACTTTTTGTCTATTTGTGTATTAGCGTGTCTAACATTAAAGGATAAATTTTACAAAATTGAAATGAAAATTGACACCCATCTTGATCTGTTAATGATGGTTCAAATGCAAACAAATATACATAATGCTTGGGTTTGTGTATGTTTGTGTGTTAATGTTTTTGTTTTGTGTGTTAATCTTACAAGAATATCCAGAAAATTCGTACAATAAAATAGGAATATAATTTCATTATGTACATTATCTCTTTTGTCAAGGGCGATGAAATATACAGATTTGATGTGCTAGGTTATGAGCAGCCATTAATTAATAGTAAAATTGTGAGTAATTTTGGGATTCCATTTTTGATAGAATTTATATGACAATGACAGCTAGTTATGGATAGGAGCTTCATAAACAAAATGAGTACAAAATTAGCCAAATTTGGAAGTGGTCTTACATTGACTTTCCAGAGTACTCTGCTCATGGATTTTTACATATATATAAACTTGACCTTTATCAGCATATAAATTGTGCTGTATGTATGGATGTATCTTAGGCATAGATGATATGGGCAGATAGTAAAGACAATTTTGTTGAATTGAACTATTGTGAGTTTTACAACGAAATGCATTGTGAATCTTAAAACCAAGGGGCAGACGTGAATGCGCTGTTATGTGTTTTACACTCAGATGTTTTTTGTTTGTTATGTTTTTACACTCAGAACACGATGTTACGTGTACCTGCAACATATTTTGTTAATCTGCCACACCTATATTGGCATACTGGTGTCAGTAGTATTCACTAAGTTGCATAGAAATGGAGGAGCAACTTTTAAGGGAGTATACAACCACGTATTTGGATATTTTCTACAAAAGTAGGGGTTTCAATGAGTGGTAGCTGTACACATGGGATTTATCAAATTAAGTTATGCAGTTTAAACAAAGTTACTGGTAAACAGAAGGGAAATGGATAGTAAATAAATTCTTCAATGCTGGGTAAACTTAATGAGATATTACAAAGACTTATAAGAGCTACTGTTCTTCCTTATAGCAGTGGGAAAAGAGTGAATTAGAACCTAATGAATCTATGAATGAATGTGATAGGGATAATATCCTCAATTTGTGTTACTTATTTGATTGTGGGTAAAGAAATTATTTTATCGTAATGGATTGATAACAGCAGCCTGCAATGTCCTGAGAGTGTGCATCCATGTAATTAGAAATCCCAGATTTGTTTTTACAAACAACATTTGGTAGACGTCTTATGTCGATGAGCACTTACTTGGTAGATAAAAATGGTACTGCATGTTGGCAGCCACTTTTGCGGCCATTTAGGCCAAACACATTGAGAGAAAATTGTCGTTCAATACGTAATTTACACATGGCTATTTGTAAAAGGGAAGTTGTTGCGATGAGAAACATTTCTGAAGGTTTATTAAAATGTTATAATATGACATGTGTCAAGGCAAACTATTGGATGGGAAAATTAGATCTGGTTATAGAATGAATTTGCTGACCCTTTGAAGTTAATTCTTGGCAATTGATTGTTTTACTAGTATTTTGAGTTCAACTTGGAAATAGTATGGTAGAGCTTTGTTAAAACCTATGGTTGTGGTATTTTGGAACGAATTCACAGATCATAGGAAGTTGATAACAATAGAAACAAATATGGACCCCGGGAGATAGGGGCATCAGAATAAGGCAAATAATCAGATTTATGTTATATATTAAGGGATTTTCTTTAGTCACATTTTAAGAAGTTGTTAGTTTGGTATATAATGTTGAATGTCATTGACATAAATGAGGGCATAACAACTTGTTGTGCACTATGTCCGTTTTACACGATCGATGAACTCATATCACCACAAGTAACACTGTTACAGAAAAAAAACAAAAAGCGGGGAGGACTATGCTAATAACACATTAGGCATAGTTTGCTTGTTTGCAAGAATTGTTGGGAATTAGATATTCCTGTTTGTGATTTAAATCATATATAATCATTATTAATGCATTTATTTTCTTGAGTTGAGTTACAACACCTGCATGTGTTTAATTTTTTGAATTATATGAACCTGAAAGCAATTGTGGATGCTATTCTTAGTTTTAGTAGTGAAAAACACATGTCTGATTTGAATATTATTCGTGTGAAGTTGTTATAAAATATAGTGATTTCATGTTACGATGTACCCCATCTGATTCAATCTGTGTGGAGAGCAGATATAAATGTGGCTAAGTAAAGGAAAGACAAGACCACATCCCAAATGGAGTGATAACGACATCTGGGAAGAAGTTTGAAAAAGGAAAATTTGTGAAAATGAAGTTAATCTTGGCATACACCCTCTTTCTCAAAGAATGATGAAGAAATGCTCCTTTGGAAGATGGATGTTTACCTTCACCAAGGAAAAATTATGTGACCATTTGTCTGGGTCACACTGCAACATATGGAAAAGGGCGATCACTTACTTGTGTTCAAATACCTCGAACATTCATCACATCAGCAATTGCAGGACGACGATATTTTACCTGCAACGTTTACGGGATACGGTGACGTGTGTCATTACTTCACCAACTTCCGGGGAGCCAGCATGGAGCTGCAAGCGAACGACTGCTTTTTCCTTCACAACAGCTGTGCACGATTCTGCTGTGTGCTCCTGGTATGGACCATGGACAACTGAGTACCATGGTCCCAACATCATCATTGCGGATGCATCCGGCATCCCTGCTCTACATCTTGTTGACAAATCAACATCACATCAACACTTGCTCCATGCTCACGATGTGTGAGGAGGCAAGTCGACTACAACTGGATGGAGGCCTTGTTCAAATCTACTATGGCTCACAGCAAGAGTGGCAAGGATGCTGCATGGAGAGCAGGGTCAGTCTTTGACTCTGCCCAGCTATCACAACAGCGGAAAATCCTATGCAAATAGTGAAGGTGTGATGAAGACAACAGGAGAAAATTGTTTTATGCTGAAATTCCAAACACAAGTGATCCGCCCCTTTTTTCAAACAAAAAAAGTCAATATTTGATTAAAGGCAAATATTTTGCCAAATGTTGCAGATGCTTTATTATTTTGATGAACTGAAATTATTGCGTTTTGGTGAAGGTGAAATGTTTTTGTGACCTTTATGCAAATGAGTTGAATTGAATTATCAACATAGAAAGAGTCAATGAACAAGGAAATGTATTGTGATCAAAATTCTTCCAGAATGACGGTGTATGCCTTAGGAAATTGAATTACCAGATTAGTGTTATGAATATTTAAATGTGGTAATGTTTAGATTAATGGTTAATATAAACATAAATGAAAAACTGGGGATTGTCAGGGAATAAATATTCATATTGACAATATTGCTAGAATATATATATATCAATGTAATCTTGTTTAAAGTGGATATGTTTTACTTTACGAATGAGTAAAGTGCATAGAACTAACAGGTGGGCAAGAGAGTTAATTTAAGGAAACAGAATGTGTAATGCACTGGGACTGCCATCTGTGTCTATCAATTTAGCCTGTGTTCCATAGATGGAGCACAGGCTGCAAATTCCCCCTCAGCAGGTCAGAGCATTTGACCTCTTGAACAGAAATAAAGTGGTGCTCTCAGTCTCCCAAAATAGAGGGGTGGCCAAAAGAGCCAAATAAAGGCTTTTGGATGAAGGAGTCTGGGCCTTTAAAACCAAGAGAAAGTTGCATTGGAAAGAGAGAGAACTGGGAGAGTGATGGAGAAGCAGTGGACGAGCAGAGTGGACGGGGAACAACTGAAGACTGGTCAGCAACTGAACGAGCTTCAAAAGACCTACAGACCGAGCTTCAACCAAGACCTACCAAACGAGCTTCAACAAAGACGAACAAAGACTCATTAAAGATCTCGGCTTAGTATACAACAATTCTCAAGTATACAACAAATTCTGGAAAGTGAATAAAACATTGATTTTGCTAAACCGAGTCTCTTGAAGTTTTAGTAACATAACACCAGAAATTGTTAATAATTCTCCAAGAGGTGAATTAGCCAAAGCTAATCGTACCTGCCCGGGTAGCTGCCAGAGGAAGAGCTCGCGGAAGAGGAAATCTGGGCTGTGGTCACCGAGTAGAGCAAGCATGTAGTCCATGCGTTCGGATGGACGGGCCTCACCCAGCTCCGGGAGGTCGAGCAGTTGTCGCACGCGTTCGGTCTCCGTGAGTCCAAACGCACCGAGGAGTAGGCCTTTGAGCGCGCCGTATTTGTCGGCGTTCGGCAGGTTCTGTAGGAAGCTCAGGACCCGGGCGGCAGTGCGCGGCAGTGTGGTTGAGCACGGAGACCACATGGTGGTAGCACGTCGTGTCCTCCGTAATGTTCCGCAGGGCGAATTGAGAATCCACTTGGGCGAACCAGACGGCTGCGTGCGATTCCCAAAAGTCAGGGAGCTTCAAAGCTACAGATGACTCCATCGCCGTGTTCTTGAAAAGGGGTCACCAATTGTGGGGCTATGCTCTCACGATAAAGCTGGACAAAATGGACGACACCAGGAACGAAGTTTCCCTGAGCTATTTATTTCTAGCTCAACTCAAAAGCACTGAATGACCGATCGAACGGGCGGCAATTTATAAGTTCAGTTCAACACACAAAAGCTACGCCTCTTAGGCGGGGCGTGGTATGCAAATAGGTAAACCACGCCTCTCAACGGTGCGTGGTATGCAAGTCAAGTGTTCGCCCGGGAAAGGCAAGTCTGAACACATCCGGGCGAGTCCGGACAAGTAACCGCTCGTCGATTGCGTCATCGGCCGGTGCAAGGTGATTGTGTATGCTTCCGATAACCGCTACAAATGCATGAAATTTTCAGCACATTTCGTCCAGTAGAAGCGGAGAAACGTATTTTCAGTCTCCATGTAAAATCTGCATAAAGAGAAACAAACGATTCTTCATACAAAGGGGGAGGAGTTTGTGTCTCCATTTGTTACATTTCATCAATCATAAAATAAATGATGTTGAGCAGCTTTGGTGGGCGGGACCTTCGGGTGGAGTCGGGGGGGGAAAGTGATTGGTGGGCGGGACCTCAGGGAGGAGTCGGGGGGAACGTGATTGGTGGACGGGATCTTAGGGAGGAGTCGGGGGGAACGTGATTGATCCCCGGAAATGGCGGGTGTGATTTCTCGCTTAATGTGCCTTGGAACCTGCGAGGCAGGAGCCGCAAATCCAATGATATCCAGGTGTGCAGCACAAGTATTTTATTTCTGCTTTCTACATAAAACGGACCGTGATCGACAATTCACGGAGCTTTTCGTCGGGTCCTGTTGTATCAGGATCTATAAAACTAAAAGGTAATTTATTACACTGTGGCGGACACAAGGGACAATAATTCCGCGCACCAGTGGGTGGCGCGAGCGTCCAGGCAGGGAACGAAAGCACATGCCCCGCTTTTCGACCGATCGGCCACGACCGGGGACAAGGCGTGGCCTCGGAACATATATGCGGGCTCTAAGCTCGAGCCCGCCCAGTGCTGAAGTGCGAGCTCTGAATAAAGACTCTGTTTGTACCAACGCATTGTGGCCTACCTCTCTGGCAATCGAGTCGTGTGTGCGCAGCACCACACTGGTGACCCCGATTGGTTCAGCCGTTGCTGACCCCCGAACGCGCCATGGCTACCAACGCCATCAAGCTCCCGGAGTTTTGGGAAGCACAAGCCGACGTTTGGTTTGTGCAGGCCGAAGCTCAATTTCAGCTCCGAGGCATCACGGCGGACGAGACCCGGTACTACCACGTGGTCGCCGCCCTCGGGCCCGGCACTGCCGCCCGAGTCGTGTCCATCCTTCGGCGCACGCCGGGGGACAACAAGTACGAGGCGCTCAAACGTCTCCTCCTCACCACGTTCGGGCTCATGGAGATCGAATGGGCCGACCGCCTCCTGGACCTTCCCGCCCTCGGCGACACACGACCATCCGTCCGGATGGATTTCATGCTGTCGCTGCTTGGAGACCAGCGCCCGGATTTCTTGTTCCGCGCACTTTTCCTCCACCAGCTACAGATACAGGTGCGCCTCGCGCTGGCCGGTTCCGACATCACGGAACCCCGCGCCCTAGCCGGAGAGGCCGACAAGTTTTTCGCGGCCTGCGACACGCGGTCGGTTTACGGTGCTGCCGTAGTGGATCCCGGGGCAGAGGCTACAGCGCCCCCGGCTTCCCTCGTGGCCGCTGCTGCACCCCGCCCACTACCGCCGCCGCCACCACCACGGCCGCCGCGGCCGCCACCGCCGCAAACCTGGTGCTACTACCACGCCAGGTTTCGCCGCAAGGCTAAAACGTGTCGCCCGCCGTGCTCTTTTGACGGGTCGGGAAACGACCGGGCCGGCGCTCATTCGCGGCCCTGAGCGTCGGCCATTCCGGCAGCCTCCTGTTCATCATGGACACCTTGTCCGGGCGCCGTTTGCTTTGCGACACAGGAGCGCAGGTAAGCGTCCTCCCTGCCTCCACGTCCGACAAGCAAGCCGCAGGCCGGGACCCCGCTTTGCTTGCCGCCAACGGTACACCCATCCACACGTTCGGGAAGCGTTGCCTCTCACTGCGGTTCAGAGGGCAGTGCTTTCAATGGTCGTTCATGACCGCCAGCGTGCCAATGGCCCTGCTGGGCACGGACTTCCTAAGTGCGCATGGGCTGTTGGTCGACGTTAAGCGCAGACGTCTCGTCCAGGCCGAAACCTTCAGCTCGCTCGCTTTTTCGCTGAGCGGCTCGTTGAGCGGCTCACTGAGCGGCTCACCGAGCGGCTTGCCAAGCGGCTTGCTGAAGGGTTCCGTCCCGGCGAGTTTAGTTTGCACGCTTCCGGCAGCGGACGACTTTACCCGCCTCCTAGCCAGTTTCCCGGCCCTCACGCGGCCCACCTTCTCAGCGGTGGCCGTTAAACACGGGGTGGAGCACCATAGACCCACGGTCGGGCCGCCATTCTACGCCCGGGCATGCCGACTCGAACCTACGAAGCTCGCCGTGGCGAAGGCGGAGTTTGCCACGCTGGAACAGCTGGGTATCATGCGGCACTCAAACAGCGCTTGGTCCTCTCCGCTGCACATTGTGCCGAAGCCCGACGGAGGATGGCGGCCGTGCGGTGACTACTGCCAGCTCAATGATGCCACCACCCCCGACCGCTACCCGGTCCCGCATATCCAGGACTTTTCCACCCGGTTGGCAAACACGGCCGTGTTTTCCAAAGTGGACCTCATCCGGGGCTACCACCAGGTCCCCGTACAACCGGGCGATGTCCCGAAGACGGCCGTCATCACCCCTTTCGGCCTCTTCGAGTTCCTGCGAATGCCTTTTGGGTTGAAGAATGCGGCCCAGGCGTTCCAACGGCTTATGGACAGCGTCTTGCGCGACTTACTTTTCCTCTATGTCTACCTGGACGACATCCTAGTCGCGAGCGCGTCCCGGGAGGAGCACCTGCTCCACCTCCGCACGCTTTTCGAACGCCTGGGCCAGCATGGCCTAATCATCAACCCCGCCAAGTGCCGTTTCGGCGTCGCCACCATCGACTTCTTGGTGCACCGCATCACCAGGCACGGGGCCGTCGCTTTACCGGCCAAGGTGGAGGCGGTCAGGGATTTCCCGCGACCCCGCACGATCAATGGGCTCCAGGAGTTCCTGGGCATGGTAAATTTTACCACCGCTTCGTGCCCCAAATCGCCCATCTCCTCCGCCCCCTGCACGAGGCCCTCCGGGGCAAGCCGGGCAAAGGTGACATCGCCTGGTTGGAGCCGATGGCCATGGCGTTTGCGGGCGCAAAGCTGGCCCTGGCCAACGCCACCATGCTGGCACACCCGGCGCCCGATGCACCGATCGCCCTCACCACTGACGCGTCGGACTATGCGGTGGGCGTGGTGCATGAGCAGTGGGTGCGTGGTGCTTGGCAACCGCTGGCGTTTTTTAGCCGGCAGCTTCGCCCGCACGAACGCCGCTACAGCACCTGCGACAGCGAGCTGCTCGGGCTCCACCTGGCGGTCCGATACTTCCGACATCTGCTGGAGGGCCGCCCGTTCATGGCTTTAGTCGACCACAAGCCCCTTGTGTTCGCGATGGCCAAGGTCGCCGAGCCATGGTCGGCACGGCAGCAGCGTCACCTCTCTGCCGTGTCCGAATATACGACGGACATCCGTCACATGGCGGGTAAAGACAACCCGGTGGCGGATTGCCTTTCCCAGTCCGTCGCGCACGCGGTCCACCTCGGGATCGACTATGCCCAGATGGCGGAGGACCAGACCGCCGGCCCGGGCGTCCAGGCCTTGCAGACCACCGTCACGGGCCTCCGCGTCACCGAGGTGCCATTCGACGCCATGGGCGCGGCCCTCCTGTGCGACGTCTCCCTCGGCCGGCCTCGCCCCATCGTGCCCGCTGGCTGGCAGCGCCCAGTATTCAACGCCATCCATGGCCTGTCCCACCCGGGCACAAAGGCCTCCCAGAAGCTCGTCGCGGCGAAGTTCGTCTGGCATGGCCTCAGGAAGGACGTCCGCGACTGGGCCAGGACGTGCCTCGCGTGCCAGTGCGCAAAGGTCCACCGCCACACCCAGGCCCCGTTGGCCCCATTTGCGGTGCCCGAGCGTCGGTTCGACCACGTGCATGTCGACTTGGTAGGACCTCTGCCCCCCTCGCGGGGGTTCACCCACCTCCTCACCATGGTGGACCGCACCACACGGTGGCCGGAGGCCGTGCCATTGGCTGCGACGTCTGCGGCTGATGTGGCGCAAGCCTTCATCGCCACTTGGGTTGCCCGGTTCGGTGCCCCCTCGGACATCTCATCCGACTGCGGCCCCCAGTTCACCTCAGAGCTCTGGGCCACGGTGGCGCAAGGGCTCGGCGTAAAACTACACCACACCATGGCCTACCACCCCCAGGCCAATGGCCTGTGCGAGCGCTTTCATCGCTCGATGAAGGCCGCGCTCCAGGCCAGCCCCCGCGATGGCAGCTGGGCCGACAGGCTCCCCTGGGTCCTGCTGGGCCTCAGGACGGCGACCAAGGACGACCTGCGTGCGTCCTCGGCGGAGCTGGTCTTCGGGCAACCACTTTGGGTACCGGGCGAATTTATCCCTGACTCCACGGTTCCTTCGTCTGCGGCGCAACAGCGCTCCGCCCTTCAGGAGACCTCCCGGAGGTTCGCCCCGGTGCCGACGGCACACCACGGTTGCCCGTCTTCCCACGTCGCCCCGGAGCTTCACACGGCGGAGTACGTCTTCGTTTGGCACGACGCCCACCGGGCGCTGCTACGGCCCCCGTACGACGGGCCCTTCCGCGTGCTGGAGACCGGGGACAAATATTTCACCATCGACATCGGCGGTGCCCCAGATCGCATCTCCGTGGACCGCCTCAAGCCGGCCCACCTCGATCTGGACCAGCCCCCGCAAGCAGCTCTGCCTCCGCGTCGAGGCCACCCCCCGGCGGTCGGACCCCCGGCACCCCCCAGCCCCGCCGTCCCGCTACCCCCCAGCCCTGCACGCATCGCCAGGGGGCGTTTCGACCGGGTCATCCGGCTTCCCCGCAAACTCACCCTTCAGGTGCGCGGGAATTCTGGGGGGGCGCCCGTGGCGGGCACAAGGGACAATAATTCCGCGCACCAGTGGGTGGCGCGAGCGTCCAGTCGGGGAACGAAAGCGCTTGCCCCGCCTTTCGACCGATCGGCCACGCCCGGGGACAAGGCGTGGCCTCGGGACATACATGCGGGCTCTCAGCTCGAGCCCGCCCAGTGCTGAAGTGCGAGCTCTGAATAAAGACTCTTTGTTTGTACCAACGCGTTGTGGCCGACCTCTCTGGCAATCGAGTCGTGTGTGCGCAGCACCACAACACGAACAGCAAACCTGTGCTGGAGTTTATAATAGTTTACATTAGATCATCTTATGTTTAACGCTAGATTATGTCCACCTTTATTACCAGGTGTTGTACAAATCGTGATTAATGAGTGATTCTGTCGGTTGAGAATCCCACGGACGGTAATTCATATTTTATTGAGTATTAAATGTTCTTGAAGGAACTGCGCTCCAACGCGAGTCGAAAGAATTGACGCGACCAAAGACGGAATTCGTCCGAGTTGCTTTATTGAAACAAAACAGCTCAGGTATTCTCCCAAGCCCGTTTATCGGGCAGCAATATATACACATTTATGTCGGGAAGTTTGCCCGGCAAAAGCTATACCGGGCATGCCCGGGTGTCAAGGGCGAGCCTTGGAAAGGCGAGTCTGGACCTGCCCGGGCGTGTTTGGCTGCGGCCTGGCAAGTCAAGGCTGGGCGTGCCCGGGCGCTCTGGGCGAGCCCTGGAAAGGCGATATCGGGCATGCCCGGACGCTCTGGGCGAGCCCTGGAAAGGCGATAGCGGGCATGCCCGGACGCTCTGGGCGAGCCCTGAAAAGGCGATAGCGGGCATGCCCGGACGCTCTGGGCGAGCCCTGGAAAGGCGAGAGCGGGCATGCCCGGGAAAGACGAGACCGGGCGTGCCCGGGAGGTTCGGGCGTGCCCGGGAACAGTGAGTCCGGGCATGCCCGGGAGAGGCGCGTCTGGCCGTGTTCTGGCCGGTGCAAGGCGATTGTGTGCATCCAGCGGTAACCGCTACATTCTAAACATTCGAATGTGGACAATGATAAACGGGAGAGAGTCAAACAGGTATGTGATAAAAGGTAGCGAGTTGAACAGGTCCGTGATAAACGGTAGTGAGTATAACAGGTATGTGATAAAGGGTAGAGAGTCGAACAGTTACGTGATAAACTGGAGCGAGTCGAACAGGTACGTGACAAAAGGTAGTGAGTATAACAGGTATGTGATAAAGGGTAGAGAGTCGAACAGTTACGTGATAAACTGGAGCGAGTCGAACAGGTACGTGACAAAAGGTAGTGAGTATAACAGATATGTGATAAAGCCTAAAGGGTAGAGAGACGAACAGGTATATGATAAAGGGTAGAGAGTCGAACATGGATGTGATAAAGGGTAGAGACACGAACAGGTATGTGATAAAGGGTACAGAGACGAACAGGTATGTGATCAATGGTACAGAAACGAACAGGGATGTGATAAAGGGTAGAGAGACGAACAGGGATGTGATAAAGGGTAGAGAGACGGACAGGGATGTGATAAAGGGTAGAGAGACGAACAAGGATGTGATAAAGGGTAGAGAGACGAACAGGGATGTGATAAAGGGTAGTGAGACGAACAAGGATGTGATAAAGGGTAGTGAGACGAACAAGGATGTGATAAAGGGTAGTGAGACGAACAGGGATGTGATAAAGGGTAGTGAGACGAACAAGGATGTGATAAAGGGTAGCGAGACGAACAGGGATGTGATAAAGGGTAGTGAGACGAACAAGGATGTGATAAAGGGTAGAGAGACGAACAGGGATGTGATAAAGGGTAGCGAGACGAACAAGGATGTGATAAAGCGTAGAGAGACGAACAAGGATGTGATAAAGGATAGAGAGACGAACAAGGATGTGATAAAGGATAGAGAGACGAACAGGGATGTGATAAAGGGTAGAGAGATGAACAGGGATGTGATAAACGATAGAGAGACGAACAAGGATGTGATAAAGGGTAGCGAGACGAACAAGGATGTGATAAAGGATAGAGAGACGAACAAGGATGTGATAAAGGGTAGAGAGACGAACAAGGATGTGATAAAGGGTAGGGAGACGAACAAGGATGTGATAAAGGGTAGAGAGACGAACAAGGATGTGATAAAGGGTAGAGAGACGAACAAGGATGTGATAAAGGGTAGAGAGACGAACAAGGATGTGATAAAGGGTAGAGAGACGAACAGGGATGTGATAAAGGGTAGTGAGACGAACAAGGATGTGATAAAGGGTAGAGAGACGAACAGGGATGTGATAAAGGGTAGGGAGACGAACAAGGATGTGATAAAGGGGAGAGAGACGAACAGGGATGTGATAAAGGGTAGAGAGACGAACAGGGATGTGATAAAGGATAGAGAGACGGACAGGGATGTGATAAAGGATAGAGAGACGAACAAGGATGTGATAAAGGGTAGGGAGACGAACAGGGATGTGATAAAGGATAGAGAGACGGACAGGGATGTGATAAAGGATAGAGAGACGGACAGGGATGTGATAAAGGATAGAGAGACGAACAGGGATGTGATAAAGGGTAGGGAGACGAACAGGGATGTGATAAAGGGTAGGGAGACGAACAGGGATGTGATAAAGGATAGAGAGACGAACAAGGATGTGATAAAGGGTAGAGAGACGGACAGGGATGTGATAAAGGGTAGTGAGACGAACAGGGATGTGATAAAGGGTAGATAGTCGAACAGGGATGTGATAAAGGGTAGAGAGACGAACAAGGATGTGATAAAGGATAGAGAGACGAACAAGGATGTGATAAAGGGTAGCGAGACGAACAAGGATGTGATAAAGGGTAGCGAGACGAACAGGGATGTGATAAAGGGTAGAGAGACGAACAGGGATGTGATAAAGGATAGAGAGACGAACAAGGATGTGATAAAGGGTAGCGAGACGAACAAGGATGTGATAAAGGATAGAGAGACGAACAAGGATGTGATAAAGGGTAGCGAGACGAACAGGGATGTGATAAAGGGTAGAGAGACGAACAGGGATGTGATAAAGGATAGAGAGACGTACAGGGATGTGATAAAGGGTAGAGCGACGAACAAGGATGTGATAAAGGGTAGCGAGACGAACAGGGATGTGATAAAGGGTAGAGAGACGAACAGGGATGTGATAAAGGATAGAGAGACGTACAGGGATGTGATAAAGGATAGAGAGACGAACAAGGATGTGATAAAGGGTAGAGAGACGAACAGGGATGTGATAAAGGACAGAGAGACGGACAGGGATGTGATAAAGGGTAGTGAGACGAACAGGGATGTGATAAAGGGTAGATAGTCGAACAGGGATGTGATAAAGGGTAGAGAGACGAACAGGGATGTGATAAAGGGTAGAGAGACGAACAGGGATGTGATAAAGGGTAGATAGTCGAACAGGGATGTGATAAAGGGTAGAGAGACGGACAGGGATGTGATAAAGGGTAGTGAGACAAACAAGGATGTGATAAAGGGTAGATAGTCGAACAGGGATGTGATAAAGGGTAGATAGTCGAACAGGGATGTGATAAAGGGTAGAGAGACGAACAGGTATGTGATAAAGTGTAGAGAGACGAACAGGGATGTGATAAAGGGTAGAGAGACGAACAGAGATGTGATAAAGGGTAGATAGTCGAACAGGGATGTGATAAAGGGTAGATAGTCGAACAGGGATGTGGTAAAGGGTAGATAGTCGACCAGGGATGTGATAAAGGGTAGATAGTCGAACAGGGATGTGATGAAGGGTAGAGAGACGAACAAGGATGTGATAAAGGGTAGAGAGACGGACAGGGATGTGATAAAGGGTAGAGAGACGGACAGGGATGTGATAAAGGATAGAGAGACGAACAAGGATGTGATAAAGGGTAGCGAGACGGACAGGGATGTGATAAAGGGTAGAGAGACGGACAGGGATGTGATAAAGGGTAGAGAGACGAACAAGGATGTGATAAAGGGTAGCGAGACGGACAGGGATGTGATAAAGGGTAGAGAGACGGACAGGGATGTGATAAAGGGTAGAGAGACGGACAGGGATGTGATAAAGGATAGAGAGACGAACAGGGATGTGATAAAGGATAGAGAGACGGACAGGGATGTGATAAAGGATAGAGAGACGAACAGGGATGTGATAAAGGATAGAGAGACGGACAGGGATGTGATAAAGGATAGAGAGACGAACAGGGATGTGATAAAGGGTAGAGAGACGGACAGGGATGTGATAAAGGGTAGAGAGACGAACAGGGGTGTGATAAAGGGTAGAGAGACGAACAGGGATGTGATAAAGGGTAGCGAGACGGACAGGGATGTGATAAAGGATAGAGAGACGAACAAGGATGTGATAAAGGGTAGCGAGACGGACAGGGATGTGATAAAGGGTAGAGAGACGAACAAGGATGTGATAAAGGGTAGAGAGACGAACAAGGATGTGATAAAGGGTAGCGAGACGGACAGGGATGTGATAAAGGGTAGGGAGACGGACAGGGATGTGATAAAGGGTAGATAGTCGAACAGGGATGTGATAAAGGGTAGAGAGACGAACAGGGATGTGATAAAGGGTAGAGAGACGAACAGGGATGTGATAAAGGATAGAGAGACGAACAAGGATGTGATAAAGGGTAGAGAGACGGACAGGGATGTGATAAAGGGTAGAGAGACGGACAGGGATGTGATAAAGGATAGAGAGACGAACAGGGACGTGATAAAGGATAGAGAGACGAACAGGGATGTGATAAAGGGTAGAGAGACGAACAGGGACGTGATAAAGGGTAGAGAGACGAACAGGGACGTGATAAAGGGTAGAGAGACGAACAGGGACGTGATAAAGGGTAGCGAGACGGACAGGGATGTGATAAAGGGTAGAGAGACGAACAGGGATGTGATAAAGGGTCGAGAGACGAACAAGGATGTGATAAAGGGTAGAGAGACGAACAGGGATGTGATAAAGGGTAGAGAGACGGACAGGGATGTGATAAAGGGTAGCGAGACGAACAAGGATGTGATAAAGGGTAGAGAGACGAACAGGGACGTGATAAAGGGTAGAGAGACGAACAGGGACGTGATAAAGGGTAGAGAGACGAACAAGGACGTGATAAAGGATAGAGAGACGAACAAGGAAGTGATAAAGGGTAGAGAGACGGACAGGGACGTGATAAAGGGTAGAGAAACGAACAAGGATGTGATAAAGGGTAGAGAGACGGACAGGGATGTGATAAAGGGTAGATAGTCGAACAGGGATGTGATAAAGGGTAGAGAGACGAACAGGTATGTCATAAAGGGTAGAGAGACGGGTAGGGATGTGATAAAGGATAGAGAGACGGACAGGGATGTGATAAAGGGCAGAGAGACGGACAGGGATGTGATAAAGGGTAGAGAGACGGACAGGGATGTGATAAAGGATAGAGAGACGAACAGGGATGTGATAAAGGATAGAGAGACGGACAGGGATGTGACAAAGGATAGAGAGACGGACAGGGATGTGATAAAGGATAGAGACACGGACAGGGATGTGATAAAGGGTAGAGAGACGAACAGGGATGTGATAAAGGATAGAGAGACGAACAGGGATGTGATAAAGGATAGAGAGACGGACAGGGATGTGATAAAGGATAGAGAGACGGACAGGGATGTGATAAAGGATAGAGAGACGAACAGGGATGTGATAAAGGATAGAGAGACGGACAGGGATGTGATAAAGGATAGAGAGACGGACAGGGATGTGATAAAGGATAGAGAGACGAACAGGGATGTGATAAAGGGTAGCGAGACGGACAGGGATGTGATAAAGGGTAGAGAGACGAACAGGGGTGTGATAAAGGGTAGAGAGATGAACAGGGATGTGATAAAGGGTAGAGAGACGAACAGGGATGTGATAAAGGATAGAGAGACGGACAGGGATGTGATAAAGGGTAGAGAGACGGACAGGGATGTGATAAAGGGTAGAGAGACGGACAGGGATGTGATAAAGGGCAGAGAGACGAACAGGGATGTGACAAAGGGTAGAGAGACGGACAGGGATGTGATAAAGGGTAGAGAGACGGACAGGGATGTGATAAAGGGTAGAGAGACGGACAGGGATGTTGCGACATAACGCATTATATCATAACGTTATGTTCACGTCATGGTTTACGACATGGTTGTAACATAACGCATTACATCATGACGTTATGTTCACGTCATGGTTTACGGCATGTTCACGACACCATGACGAATAAACGGCAGTCCGTTGGCCCGCCATCTTGTTGACTTGTTTGTGTCTGAATAACAAAACGTTACATGGTGTCAGAAGTGGTTTTCATCGACGTTCCACGCCGAAAATGAAGCGAACGAGTGATGAAAATATCATTCTTATATCTACGTAGACAAGAAAGTCATTTGTGCATTATTGGTCCTCCTTTTGCTCGTTGAAGTTCGCATGCGCCCCGCGAATCCTACAAACACGGGATCCGGCTGCGTCAACCGTCCACGTCGTTGTCAACGCAAGTGAGTTGCACTATTTTGTCGCCATGGCGGATGCTTCAGAAAAGCCACGTATGAACTGGCAAGCGTCAGATCTTGAAAAGGAGTTCAGACGTTTTAAACAACATTGTGTGTTTACGTTCAACGGACCGTTATCCACGGCCACGGAAATTGTCAAAGTAAACTATCTCATGACATACATAGGCGACAAAGGCAGAGAAATTTACAACACATTCACATGGACTGCAACCGAAGGTGTGCCTGCAGAAAATGAAACCTTAACTGGAGTACTTGACAAGTACACTGCATACGTGGCTCCCAAGAAAAATGAAATCAGAGCAACAGTAAACTTCAACAGGCGTAAACAGCTGCCCGGTGAACGCTTTGACAACTTTGTAACTGACCTGCGGCTGCTGGTGACAGACTGTGGATATGGCGTCAACACGGACCGCATGCTGCGGGATGCCATTGTCCTGCGATCCGCTAATCCAGCGGTGACTGAACGTTGCCTTCAGGAAGGAGACGAGCTCACACTGAACAAGGCCACCAGCATCGGTCAGAACTACGAGACCTCACAGGAGAGCTTGCGAGTTATTGCTGTGGACGAAGACAGTAAGGTGTATGCCATTAACAAACAGCAGCCACCCCGTCACAAGACACCCACCAGAAAACAGTGGACAGACAACCAAAACTGCTGGTACTGCGGATACTCATCATCACACTACAAGTGTCCCGCCAGGGAGGCCCCCTGCAAATTCTGTAAGAAGGTAGGCCATTTCGCCCGTGTGTGTAGACAGAAGTTGAAAGAGCAGTCAAGATCTGCTGCGCATGCTGTTGATTGTGACTACGAGTCTGATGACACGACCCTGACGCACAGTGTCAACAACATTCATGGAACAAATGCAGCAACAGAATGGTGGACTGATGTCAAGATTGGAACAAAGGTCGTGAAGACACAGATTGACACAGGTGCAACAGTATCCATAATGCCGCTTGAGCTGTTTCACAGTCTAAAGACCCACATGTCATTGTCTGCCACCGATAGCAAGTTAAAGAGTTATTCGGAGCATGACCTTGCTGTTGAGGGATGCATCACATTGCCTGTGACGCACAAACAAAACACTGTTGACGTCAAGTTTTATGTCGTCAGAGTAAAGCAACGACCACTTCTCTCCGGCCAAGCCAGCACAGCACTCGGGTTGATTGAGAGAATTCACAAGGTCAGTGACCTTAGTGATTATCCTGATCTTCTCCACACAACAGGTGTACTGCCAGGCAAGTATTCTCTGAAAATCGACCCCACTGTGCCCCCTGCTGTCCATGGACCACGTCGGCAACCAAAAGCTCTGTACGACAAGGTTAAAGCCAAGCTAATAGAAATGCAAAAAGATGGGCACATTGCTCGTGTCACTGAACCGACAGACTGGGTGAGCTCCATGGTCACCGTAGTTAAGAAAGACAAAATCAGAATCTGCATTGACCCAAAAGACCTAAACAAGGCAATTAGGAGAGAACACTATTACATTCCAACAGTTGAAGAAGTGGTTGCATCAATGATACCAGGTTCAAAGTATTTCTCTGTACTTGACGCCAAATCCGGATTCTTACAGATCCCGCTCACATATGAGTCCAGTCTTCTCACCACCTTCAACACCCCAATTGGCCGTTTCCGTTGGCTGAGGCTCCCTTTCGGGGTCCGATCCGCTCCTGAAATCTACCAGCGTATCATGGACAACATGCTGGAGGGCATCGAAGGCGCTCGTGCCATAATGGACGACATTTTGGTGGCGGGTAGGACCCCAGAGGAACATGACTCCATCATGCGACAAGTTGTCAACAGAGCTACAGCTTTCAACCTCAAACTCAACTTTGACAAATGTCATGTGAAACAATCATCCGTGAAATATGCAGGGCATATTTTGACAGGGAGTGGTCTGAAACCTGATGATGACAAAGTGAGGGCCGTGAAAGCAATGCCAGAGTCCAAGAACAAAGAAGATGTCCGAAGAATACTTGGCTTCATCCAGTATTTGGCAAAATTTCTACCAGAATTAAGTACAGTGGATGCACCACTTCGTGCCCTATTGCCCAAAGATGTCCTCTTCCATTGGGACAAACCTCAAGCCGAGAGCTTTGAAAAGATGAAACATTTGTGCTGCAATGCACCGGTGCTGGCCTATTACGACGCCAAGAAAGGCTGTACCATTCAATGTGATGCCAGCAGTTACGCTCTCGGAGGAGTGCTTCTGCAAGATGACCACCCTGTAGCATATACATCCCGTGCGCTCACACCGACTGAGCAGAGATACTCGCAATTGGAGAAGGAAATGTTGGCCATTGTACATGCCTGCAAGAAGTTCCATTACTACATATTTGGGACATCAAACATCACCGTCGAGTCCGACCACAAGCCATTGCAGTCAATTCACACCAAGCCCCTACTAGCAGCACCTATGAGGCTACAATCAATGCTCCTGAAGTTGCAGCCGTATGACTTGACAATCACGTACAAACCAGGGAAGGACATTCCACTGGGCGACACCCTGAGCCGTGCTAACCTCCCAGATACTACACCAGAGATGGACATTGAGCTAATCAATATGGTAGACTTCATATCAGTGGTGCCGTCTCGCTACGCGCAGTTCCAGCAGAGAACTGCTGAAGAGTTGAATGAACTGCACACCATGGTTCTGAAAGGATGGCCAGACACCAAAGCTGAAACACCTCACAGCATCCGTGCATACTGGCAGTACCGTGACGAGCTGTCGGTGATGGATGGAATTGTTTACAAAGGCATGAAAATCGTTGTACCCACAACAATGCGGCCAGACATGATGCGACAAATACATGGCTCACACATGGGAATCAGCAAATGCAAACAGAGAGCCCGAGAAGCTCTGTTCTGGCCAGACATGACTGCACAAATTGAAGACGTCGTCAGTGATTGCCCACAGTGCAGTTTGTACCAAAGTCAGCAGCACGCAGACACTCTGATGCCCCTGAAAACACCTATGTTACCTTGGATTGAGGTGGCTGCTGATATCTTCGAATATGAAGGGAATCAATACTTACTCACAACCGACTGTTTCTCCAAATTCATCGAGGTGGATGCTCTGACAAACCTCAGCACAGCAGTCACTGTCAACGCCCTCAAATCACAAATGTGTCGACACGGCATCGCAGAGACACTCAGAACAGATAACGGACCTCAGTTCAGCTCGCAAGAATTTTCCCAGTTTTGTGCTGACTATCACATCAATCACCAGACGTCTTCGCCCCGATACCCTCAGTCAAATGGTGCAGCTGAGAGAGCCATACAGACGGTAAAGCGACTCTGGTCTAAGTGCAGTGATAAACATCTGGCCCTCCTTGACTACAGGACCACGCCACTGGAAAGTTGCAACATGTCACCTGCCACGCTTTGCATGTCTCGCAGACCCCGCAACCTGCTGCCAACCTCTCGTGAGTTGTTGCGTCCAATTACTCTGAACTGTGATGAGGTCAGGAAGAAGCTCGATCAGAGCAAGGAGAAGCAACGGGTCCACCACGACAAACATGTCCAAAGAGACCTGCCCGCCCTCCTCCCAGGAGACCCAGTAAGGATGACTCCACTCCCAGGTACAAACAACTAGCTGCCTGCAACAGTTGTAGCCCATCACAGTGTGCCCAGATCATATATCGTTGAAAGTAATGGCAGGAAGTATCGCCGAAACAGGAAACACCTCCGCCTCTCAACATACGGTGCTCATCAGCCAAGCTCCACAGCACTGACGTATGCAACCCGGCAACCGACCAGACCGACCCCACACTGTGCTACTGCTCCAGCTGGTCTGCCAGCTCCCAGCTCAGCTCAGACCACACAGCACTGCCTGTGCAGCAGCAGCCTGCACTCTACAGCCCGTACAGGGCAACCCTCGCCAGTCACACACACGCCATCCTCTCTGCCGCCTGAACAGGGTCAGAATCCTCTCACCACGAAGTCAGGCCGCGTCATCAACAGACCCAAACATCTAGAGGATTATGTGACAAACTGAGGGCAGACTAACCCTTCTTCTAGCACCTTGTAACTCAGGGTAGTCTACCCCTGTTTTACTGTTGTGACAGTATGTTCTAAATGTTTACACTTATTTTGTTCATGTTCGTTCATGCATCAGCTACATCTTTTATTACTTGCTGTGCCATGCTTCACTTAATTTTCCGTTTGTTGTTTGTCAAAGGGAGATGCGACATAACGCATTATATCATAACGTTATGTTCACGTCATGGTTTACGACATGGTTGTAACATAACGCATTACATCATGACGTTATGTTCACGACACCATGACGAATAAACGGCAGTCCGTTGGCCCGCCATCTTGTTGACTTGTTTGTGTCTGAATAACCAAACGTACAGGCGTGTTCGTTTGGTGCTGTGGACCCGGATACGTCGGCTAGAGTGAACCAGTTCTGTTCTCCTTTGCCGGTGTTTTCGTTTCCTGTGTTTTGCTGTGTTTGCATTTCTTATTATTACTTGCCGGAAAAAATTTTCCGGCAAGTATGTTGATCTGTTCGTTACTTGCCGGAAAAGATTCCGGCAAGTATGTTGATTACTTGCCGGAAAAGATTCCGGCAAGTATGTTGATCTGTTCGTTTGTCTGTTTGTTACTTGCCGGAAAAGATTCCGGCAAGTATGTTGATCTGTTCGTTTGTTTGTCTGTCTGTCTGTCTGTCTGTCTGTCTGTCTGTTTGTCTGTTTGCAGCACTGCGTCTACACCGTTGCACGTAGAATCGCCAAACTTTGCACACATATTGGTCTTGCCCTGGAATAGACTGTGCCCAATTGATGACGTCATCGGTGACGTGGTTCGGCCGCCATCTTGGAAAAACCGAAAAACGTTGCACCTCTATATCTCCGAAAGTACTGAACAGAAAAAATTGAGACATGGCTCATTGTAAAGAACTCTCCATGCGGAATAAAATATGTAAATGATGACGTCATCAGTCACGTGGTTCGGTCGCCATCTTGGAAAAACGGCAAAACGTTGCGCCACGATATCTCCAAAAGTGCTGAACAGAAAAAATTGAGACATGGCTCATTGTAAAGAACTCTCCATGGGGAATAAAATATGTTAATGATGACGTCATATGTCACGTGGTCGGCCGCCATCTTGGAAAAACGGCAAAATTTTGCACCACTATATCGCCAAAAGTGCTGAACAGAAAAAATTGAGACATGGCTCATTGTAAAGAACTCTCCATGGGGAATAAAATATGTTAATGATGACGTCATCAGTCACGTGGTCGGCTGCCATCTTGGAAAAACCGAAAAACCTAGCACCTCCATATCTCTGAAAGTGCTGAATAGAAAAAATTGAGACATGGCTCATTGTAAAGAACTCTCCATGGGGAATAAAATATGTTAATGATGTCATATGTCACGTGGTCGGCCGCCATCTTGGAAAAACCGAAAAACTCTGCACCTCCACATCTCCAAAAGTCCTGAATAGAAAAAATTGAGGCATGGCTCATTGTAAAGAACTCTCCATGGGGAATAAAATATGTTAATGATGACGTCATCGGTCACGTGGTTCGGCCGCCATATTTGTCCTAAATGGCAGATAAAAAAGTACATTCCGGCAAGTCCTCGGTCTCTGACCGATTTTTCATCTGTCTGTCTGTTTGTCTGTTTGCAGCACTACGTCTACACCGTTGCACGTAGAATCGCCAAACTTGGCACACATATTGGTCTTGCCCTCTAATATACTGTGCCCAAATGATGACGTCATCGGTCACGTGGTTCGGCCGCCATCTTGGAAAAACCGAAAAAATTTGCACCTCGATATCTCAAAGTGCTGAACTGAAAAAATTGAGACATGGCTCATTGTGAAGAACTCTCCATGGGGAATAAAACATGTTAATGATGACGTCATCAGTCACGTGGTTCGGCCGCCATCTTGGAAAAACCGAAAAAATTTGCACCTCCATATCTCCAAAAGTACTGAACAGAAAAAATTGAGACATGGCTCATTGTAAAGAACTCTCCATGGGGAATGAAATATGTTAATGATGACGTCATAGGTCACGTGATTCGGCCGCCATCTTGGAAAAACGGCAAAAAAATTGCACCGCTATATCTCCAAAAGTACTGAACAGAAAAAATTGAGACATGGCTCATTGTAAAGACCTCTCCATGGGGAATAAAATATCTTAATGATGACGTCATCAGTCACGTGGTCGGCCGCCATCTTTGAAAAACGGCAAAACTTTGCACCACTATATCTCCAAAAGTGCTGAACAGAAAAAATTGAGACATGGCTCATTGTAAAGAACACTCCATGGAGAATAAAATATGTTAATGATGACGTCATCGGTCACGTGGTTCGGCCGCCATCTTGGAAAAACCGAAAAACTTTGCAGTTCTATATCTCCGAAAGTACTGAACAGAAAAAATTGAGACATGGCTCATTGTAAAGAACTCGCCATGCGGAATAAAATATGTTAATGATGATGTCATATGTCACGTGGTCGGCCGCCATCTTGGAAAAACGGCAAAACTTTGCACCGCTATATCTCCAAAAGTGCTGAACAGAAAAAATTGAGACATGGCTCATTGTAAAGAACTCTCCATGGGTAATAAAATATGTTAATGATGACGTCATCAGTCACGTGGTTCGGCCGCCATCTTGGAAAATGGCAAAATTTTGCACCACTATATCTCCAAAAGTGCTGAACAGAAAAAATTGAGACATGGCTCATTGTAAAGAACTCTCCATGGGGAATAAAATGTTAGTGATGACGTAATTGGTCACGTGGTTCGGCCGCCATCTTGGAAAAAGTTTGCAACTCTATATCTCCGAAAGTGCTGAACAGAAAAAATTGAGACATGGCTCATTGTAAAGAACTCTCCATGGGGAATAAAATATGTTAATGATGACGTCATCAGTCACGTGGTTCGGCCGCCATCTTGGAAAAACCTAAAAACTTTGCACCTCCATATCTCTGAAAGTACTGAATAGAAAAAATTGAGACATGGCTCATTGTAAAGAACTCTTGATGGGGAATAAAATATGTTAATGATGACGTCATCAGTTACGTAGTTCGGCCGCCATCTTGGAAAAACCGAAAAACCTACCACCTCCATATCTCCCAAAGTGCTGAATAGAAAAAATTGAGACGTGACTCATTGTAAAGAACTCTCCATGGGGAATAAAATATGTTAATGATGGCGTCATAGGTCACGTGGTTCGGCCGCCATCTTGGAAAAACCGAAAAACGTTGCACCTCCATATCTCCAAAAATGCTCAATATAAAAAATTGAGACATGGCTCATTGTAAAGAACTCTCCATGGGGAATAAAATATGTTCATGATGACATCATCGGTCACGTGGTTCGGCCGCCATATTTGTCCTAAATGGCCGATAAAAAAGTAAATTCCGGCAAGTCCTCGGTCTCTGACCGATTTTTCATTTGTCTGTTTGTCTGTCTGTTTGTTACTTGCCGGAAATTTTTTTCCGGCAAGTATGTTGATCTGTTCGTTACTTGCCGGAAAAATTTTCCGGCAAGTATGTTGATCTGTTCGTTTGTTTGTCTGTTTGTCTGTTTGTCTGTTTGTCTGTTTGTCTGTTTGCAGCACTGCGTCTACACCGTTGCACGGAGAATCGCCAAACTTTGCACACATAATGGTCTTGCCCTCTAATATACTGTGCCTCAATGATGACGTCATCGGTGACGTGGTTCGGCCGCCATCTTGGAAAAACCGAATAAATTTGCACCTCTATATCTCCGAAAGTACTGAACAGAAAAAATTGAGACATGGCTCATTGTAAAGAACTCTCCATGGGGAATAAAATATGTTAATGATGACGTCATATGTCACGTGGTCGGCCGCCATCTTGGAAAAACGGCAAAAATTTGCACCACTATATCTCCAAAAGTGCTGAACAGAAAAAATTGAGACATGGCTCATTGTAAAGAACTCTCCATGGGGCATAAAATATGTTAATGATGACGTCATCAGTCACGTGGTCGGCCGCCATCTTGGAAAAACCGAAAAACTTAGCACCTCCATATCTCCGAAAGTGCTGAATAGAAAAAATTGAGACATGGCTCATTGTAAAGAACTCTCCATGGGGAACAAAATATGTTAATGATGATGTCATCGGTCACGTGGTTCGGCCGCCATCTTGGAAAAACCGAAAAACTCTGCACCTCCACATCTCCAAAAGTCCTGAATAGAAAAAATTGAGGTATGGCTCATTGTAAAGAACTCTCCATGGGGAATAAAATATGTTAATTATGACGTCATCGGTCACGTGGTTCGGCCGCCCTATTTGTCCTAAATGGCTGATAAAAAAGTACATTCCGGCAAGTCCTCGGTCTCTGACCGATTTTTCATTTGTCTGTTTGTCTGTTTGTCTGTTTGTCTGTTTGTCTGTTTGCAGCACTACGTCTACACCGTTGCACGTAGAATCACCAAACTTTGCACACGTATTTGTCTTGCCCTCTAATATACTGTGCCCAAATGATGACGTCATCGGTCACATGGTTCGGCCGCCATCTTGGAAAAACCGAAAAATTTTGCACCTCCATATCTCCAAAAGTCCTGAACAGAAAAAATTGAGACATGGCTCATTGTAAAGAACTCTCCATGGGGAATAAAATATGTTAATGATGACGTCATCAGTCACGTGGTCGGCCGCCATCTTGGAAAAACGGCAAAACTTTGCACCACGATATCTCCAAAAGTGCTGAACAGAAAAAATTGAGACATGGCTCATTGTAAAGAACGCTCCATGGGGAATAAAATATGTTAATGATGACGTCATATGTCACGTGGTCGGCCGCCATCTTGGAAAAACGGCAAAACTTTGCACCACTATATCTCCAAAAGTGCTGAACAGAAAAAATTGAGACATTGCTCATTGTAAAGAACTCTCCATGGGGAATAAAATATGTTAATGATGACGTCATATGTCACGTGGTTCGGCCGCCATCTTGGAAAAACCGAAAAATTTTGCACCTCCATTTCTCTGAAAGTGCTGAATAGAAACAATTGAGACATGGCTCATTGTGAAGAACTCTCCATGGGCAATAAAATATGTTAATGATGATGCCATCGGTCACGTGGTTCGGCCGCCATCTTGGAAAAACGGGAAAACTTTGCACCACTATATCTCCAAAAGTGCAGAATGGAAAAAATTGAGACATGGCTCATTGTAAAGAACTCTCCATGGGGAATAAAATATGTTAATGATGACGTCATCAGTCACGTGGTTCGGTCGCCATCTTGGAAAAACCGAAAAACTTTGCACCACTATATCTCCAAAAGTGCTGAATAGAAAAAATTGAGACATGGCTCATTGTAAAGAACTCTCCATGGGGAATAAAATATGTTAATGATGATGCCATTGGTCACGTGGTTCGGCCGCCATCTTGGAAAAACGGCAAAACTTTGCACCACTATATCTCCAAAAGTGCAGAATGGAAAAAATTGAGAGATGGCTCATTGTAAAGAACTCTCCATGGGGAATAAAATATGTTAATGATGACGTCATGTATCACGTAGTTCGGCCGCCATATTTGTTCGAAATGGCCGATAAAAAAGTACATTCCGGCAAGTCCTCGGTCTCTGACCGATTTTTCATTTGTTTGTCTGTCTGTTTGTCTGTCTGTTTGTCTGTTTGCAGCACTACGTCTACACCGTTGCACATAGAATCGCCAACTTTGCACACGTATTTGTCTTGCCCTCTAATATATTGTGCCCAAATGATGACGTCATTAGTCACGTGGTTCGGCTGCCATCTTGGAAAAACCGAAAAACGTTGCACCTCCATATCTCCGAAAGTGCTCAATAGAAAAAATTGAGACATGGCTCATTGTAAAGAACTCTCCATGGGGAATAAAATATATAAATGATGACGTCATCGGTCACGTGTTTCGGCCGCCATCTTGCAAAAACCGAAAAACGTTGCACCTCCATATCTCCAGAAGTGCTGAATAGAAAAAATTGAGACATGGCTCATTGGAAAGAACTCTCCATGGGGAATAAAATATGTTAATGATGACGTCATCAGTCACGTGCTTCGGCCGCCATTTTGGAAAAACGGCAAAACGTTTCACCACCATATCTCCAAAAGTGCTGAATAGAAAAAATTGAGACATGGCTCATTGGAAAGAACTCTCCATGGGGAATAAAATATGTTAATGATGACGTCATCGTTCACGTGTTTCGGCCGCCATCTTGGAAAAACGGCAAAACGTTGCACCACCATATCTCCAAAAGTGCTGAATAGAAAAAATTGAGACATGGCTCATTGTAAAGAACTCTCCATGGGGAATAAAATATGTTATTGATGACGTCATCGTTCACGTGTTTCGACCGCCATATTTGTCCAAAATGGCCGATAAAAAAGTACATTCCGGCAAGTCCTCGGTCTCTGACCGATTTTTCATTTGTCTGTTTGTCTGTCTGTCTGTCTGTCTGTCTGTTTGTCTGTCTGTTTGCAGCACTGCGTCTACACCGTTGCACGTAGAATCGCCAAACTTTGCACACATATTGGTCTTGCCCTGGAATAGACTGTGCCCAATTGATGACGTCATCGGTGACGTGGTTCGGCCGCCATCTTGGAAAAACCGAAAAACTTTGCACTTCTATATCTCCGAAAGTACTGAACAGAAAAAATTGAGACATGGCTCATTGTAAAGAACTCTCCATGGGGAATAAAATATGTAAATGATGACGTCATCAGTCACGTGGTTCGGTCGCCATCTTGGAAAAACGGCAAAACTTTGCACCATGATATCTCCAAAAGTGCTGAACAGAAACAATTGAGACATGGCTCATTGTAAAGAACTCTCCATGGGAAATAAAATATGTTAATGATGACGTCATCCGTCACGTGGTCGGCCGCCATCTTGGAAAAACGGCAAAACTTTGCACCACTATATCTCCAAAAGTGCTGAACAGGAAAAAATCAGACATGGCTCATTATAAAGAACTCCATGGGGAATAAAATATGTTAATGATGACGTCATATGTCACGTGGTTCGGCCGCCATCTTGGAAAAACCGAAAAATTTTGCACCTCCATATCTCCAAAAATGCTCAATATAAAAAATTGAGACATGGCTCATTGTAAAGAACTCTCCATGGGGAATAAAATATGTTCATGATGACATCATCGGTCACGTGGTTCGGCCGCCATATTTGTCCTAAATGGCCGATAAAAAAGTAAATTCCGGCAAGTCCTCGGTCTTTGACCGATTTTTCATCTGTCTGTTTGTCTGTTTGCAGCACTGCGTCTACACCGTTGCACGGAGAATCGCCAAACTTTGCACACATAATGGTCTTGCCCTCTAATATACTGTGCCTCAATGATGACTTCATCGGTGACGTGGTTCGGCCGCCATCTTGGAAAAACCGAATAAATTTGCACCTCTATATCTCCGAAAGTACTGAACAGAAAAAATTGAGACATGGCTCATTGTAAAGAACTCTCCATGGGGAATAAAATATGTTAATGATGACGTCATATGTCACGTGGTCGGCCGCCATCTTGGAAAAACGGCAAAAATTTGCACCACTATATCTCCAAAAGTGCTGAACAGAAAAAATTGAGACATGGCTCATTGTAAAGAACTCTCCATGGGGAATAAAATATGTTAATGATGACGTCATCAGTCACGTGGTCCGCCGCCATCTTGGAAAAACCGAAAAACTTAGCACCTCCATATCTCCGAAAGTGCTGAATAGAAAAAATTGAGACATGGCTCATTGTAAAGAACTCTCCATGGGGAACAAAATATGTTAATGATGACGTCATCGGTCACGTGGTTCGGCCGCCATATTTGTCCTAAATGGCCGATAAAAAAGTACATTCCGGCAAGTCCTCGGTCTCTGACCGATTTTTCATCTGTCTGTCTGTTTGTCTGTTTGCAGCACTACGTCTACACCGTTGCACGTAGAATCACCAAACTTTGCACACGTATTTGTCTTGCCCTCTAATATACTGTGCCCAAATGATGACGTCATCGGTCACGTGGTTCGGCCGCCATCTTGGAAAAACCGAAAAATTTTGCACCTCGATATCTCAAAGTGCTGAACATAAAAAATTGAGACATGGCTCATTGTAAAGAACTCTCCATGGGGAATAAAATATGTTAATGATGACGTCATCAGTCACGTGGTTCGGCCGCCATCTTGGGAAAACCGAAAAACGTTGCACCTCCATATCTCCAAAAGTGCTGAACAGAAAAAATTGAGCCATGGCTCATTGTAAAGAACTCTCCATTGGGAATAAAACATGTTAATGATGACGTCATAGGTCACGTGGTTCGGCCGCCATCTTGGAAAAACGGAAAAACTTTGCACCACTATATCTCTGAATGTACTGAACAGAAAAAATTGAGACATGGCTCATTGTAAAGAACTCTCCATGGGGAATAAAATATGTTAATGATGACGTCATATGTCACGTGGTTCGGCCGCCATCTTGGAAAAACCGGAAAACGTTACACCTCCATATCTCCGAAAGTCCTGAATAGAAAAACTTGGGACGTGGCTCAATGTAAAGAACTCCATGGGGAATAAAATATGTTAATGATGACGTCATCGGTCACGTGGTTCGGCCGCCATCTTGGAAAAACGGGAAAACTTTGCACCACTATATCTCCAAAAGTGCAGAATGGAAAAAATTGAGACATGGCTCATTGTAAAGAACTCTCCATGGGGAATAAAATATGTTAATGATGATGTCATTGGTCACGTGGTTCGGCCGCCATATTTGTCCTAAATGGCCGATAAAAAAGTACATTCCGGCAAGTCCTCGGTCTCTGACCGATTTTTCATCTGTTCGTTTGTCTGTTTGTCTGTCTGTCTGTTTGTCTGTTTGCAGCACTACGTCTACACCGTTGCACGTAGAATCACCAAACTTTGCACACGTATTTGTCTTGCCCTCTAATATACTGTGCCTAAATGATGACGTCATCGGTCACGTGGTTCGGCCGCCATCTTGGAAAAACCGAAAAATTTTGCACCTCGATATCTCAAAATGCTGAACAGAAAAAATTGAGACATGGCTCATTGTAAAGAACTCTCCATGGGGAATAAAATATGTTAATGATGACGTCATCAGTCACGTGGTTCGGCCGCCATCTTGGGAAAACCGAAAAACGTTGCACCACTATATCTCCAAAAGTGCTGAACAGAAAAAATTGAGACATGGCTCATTCTAAAGAACTCTCCATGGGGAATGAAATATGTTAATGATGACGTCATCGGTCACGTGGTTCGGCCGCCATCTTGGAAAAACCGAAAAACTTTGCACCTCCACATCTCCAAACGTCCTGAATAGAAAAAATTGAGACATGGCTCATTGTAAAGAACTCTCCATGGGGAATAAAATATGTTAATGATGACGTCATTGGTCACGTGGTTCAGCCGCCATATTTGTCCTAAATGGCCGATAAAAAAGTAAATTCCGGCAAGTCCTCGGTCTCTGATTTGTCTGTTTGTCTGTTTGTCTGTCTGTTTGTCTGTTTGTCTGTCTGTCTGTTTGCAGCACTGCGTCTACACCGTTGCACGTAGAATCGCCAAACTTTGCACACATATTGGTCTTGCCCTGGAATAGACTGTGCCCAATTGATGACGTCATCGGTGACGTGGTTCGGCCGCCATCTTGGAAAAACCGAAAAACTTTGCACTTCTATATCTCCGAAAGTACTGAACAGAAAAAATTGAGACATGGCTCATTGTAAAGAACTCTCCATGGGGAATAAAATATGTTAATGATGACGTCATATGTCACGTGGTCGGCCGCCATCTTGGAAAAACGGCAAAATTTTGCACCACTATATCGCCAAAAGTGCTGAACAGAAAAAATTGAGACATGGCTCATTGTAAAGAACTCTCCATGGGGAATAAAATATGTTAATGATGACGTCATCAGTCACGTGGTCGGCTGCCATCTTGGAAAAACCGAAAAACCTAGCACCTCCATATCTCTGAAAGTGCTGAATAGAAAAAATTGAGACATGGCTCATTGTAAAGAACTCTCCATGGGGAATAAAATATGTTAATGATGTCATATGTCACGTGGTCGGCCGCCATCTTGGAAAAACCGAAAAACTCTGCACCTCCACATCTCCAAAAGTCCTGAATAGAAAAAATTGAGGCATGGCTCATTGTAAAGAACTCTCCATGGGGAATAAAATATGTTAATGATGACGTCATCGGTCACGTGGTTCGGCCGCCATATTTGTCCTAAATGGCAGATAAAAAAGTACATTCCGGCAAGTCCTCGGTCTCTGACCGATTTTTCATCTGTCTGTCTGTTTGTCTGTTTGCAGCACTACGTCTACACCGTTGCACGTAGAATCGCCAAACTTGGCACACATATTGGTCTTGCCCTCTAATATACTGTGCCCAAATGATGACGTCATCGGTCACGTGGTTCGGCCGCCATCTTGGAAAAACCGAAAAAATTTGCACCTCGATATCTCAAAGTGCTGAACTGAAAAAATTGAGACATGGCTCATTGTGAAGAACTCTCCATGGGGAATAAAACATGTTAATGATGACGTCATCAGTCACGTGGTTCGGCCGCCATCTTGGAAAAACCGAAAAAATTTGCACCTCCATATCTCCAAAAGTACTGAACAGAAAAAATTGAGACATGGCTCATTGTAAAGAACTCTCCATGGGGAATGAAATATGTTAATGATGACGTCATAGGTCACGTGATTCGGCCGCCATCTTGGAAAAACGGCAAAAAAATTGCACCGCTATATCTCCAAAAGTACTGAACAGAAAAAATTGAGACATGGCTCATTGTAAAGAACTCTCCATGGGGAATAAAATATCTTAATGATGACGTCATCAGTCACGTGGTCGGCCGCCATCTTTGAAAAACGGCAAAACTTTGCACCACTATATCTCCAAAAGTGCTGAACAGAAAAAATTGAGACATGGCTCATTGTAAAGAACACTCCATGGAGAATAAAATATGTTAATGATGACGTCATCGGTCACGTGGTTCGGCCGCCATCTTGGAAAAACCGAAAAACTTTGCAGTTCTATATCTCCGAAAGTACTGAACAGAAAAAATTGAGACATGGCTCATTGTAAAGAACTCTCCATGGGGAATAAGATATGTTAATGATGACATCATCAGTCACGTGGTCGGCCGCCATCTTGGAAAAACGGCAAAACTTTGCACCACGAAATCTCCAAAAGTGCTGATAGTCTAGTCAAATTTCTGGGAAACGTGAATTCATGAGGCATTTTTGAGTAAAAGCAAGCAAACCACTTTTTCTGGGGTAGTTTTTCGTGCTGAATACGAATCTGTTGTTTGCCAAGCCCAAAAATGCGTAATTAGGTCACTAATCAAGGTCAAAGGTCAATGAGTGCAAAATTCAAAATTTTTGAAAAAATGTTTTATTTTACATCACCTATCTGTACATTTCAATTATTTTACAGTATTTTGTCTGGTAAGGTTACTACAGCTTTTCACAATTATGAAAGTAAAGGGAATTGTGAAGGGAAAAAATCAGATTTTTGTGAATATATCCGTAATGAAGCAACTTTTCGTTTTTTGACATACTGTTTTAATTCACTTGAATTGTTGCCTTAAATACCATCAGTGAAGTGGTTTACCTGAGTCCTATATAATAGCAAGATTGTTTTCTACACTAAATGTCAATATTTGACTAATTAGCCACTTAATTAAGGCTAACGGTCACAAGGCGCAAAGTGCACTTACATGGCACAAGGCGCAAAATGCACTTCATGGCAAACATGTTTGGAGTGCAGGCAGTTGATCATTATCACATGTATTCTTAATTAATCCTGAATCAATTGCAGTCTGTCAGACTGATTGGCTGGAAGGAGGAGCCATCCAGGGGAATGCCAATTAGCTTAACTGTGTAAGCTCTGACCCCCCCCCCCCTACTTTGGCCTGTTTCGACATGGTGTTTCACTGGCATTGCACTTGCAGGCCTCAGTGCAGAACTGTTTCCCCCACTTCCGACAAGAGCAACTATCAGAACTGCAACCTTTCTTGCAACCACACTGAGTAAGTTCTCGGCATCCCTTTGGAATTGACGGTAAAGTTGTAAGAACCGGTGACAACTTGTCATCAACGAGTTTCCATCCACAATCAGTCGGCGGTGGCAGATCTGTCTTTGGATTACTGGCCTCTCTCCAAATGAAACTTTGGTAGTTTGCACGCTCTATGTGGAACTTTGCTGCATCACTAGATGGAGGTAGGGTCTCCGTTGCATGGCATTTGTTGAACAGTTTAATGCGGGCTTGATTACAGTTCTCAGATGGTTCCTTGTAGATATGGCAAATGAACTTTTCAGCATCTTCTGTGACCTTCTTTGATGGTGTCGGAAACTGCTGTTGTTGGATCTTTTCAACTGCTGTTGGTATATCCAACGTTGACGTATTGGATGGTTTGATGTCTCCAAGACCGCTTTCAGCAGATGGCCCCCTCTGCCAGGCAGCTAACTGAGTAGCGTGAAATGTATTTTTGCCATCTAGGGTAGAGTCATTGATGTCAATATTGTCGCCAGAAAAATGCACAAATCGTCCCGAAACCAGGTTGCTGGTAACAACTGCCCCAGTTTCTTGATCAAGCGCTTTCAGAGTGTTTTCAGCCATGGCAGTGTCATACCTAAGAACCCGGTTATAGCTGATTATGTGCCCAGCATTATGGAATAGCTCAACTAATTTCTTTGATCGAGTTGACTGGTGCAGCGTCATACCCATTCCAACGTGTTTAGGCGGTGCCTTCTTGTCTCCACATACACCATAGACCATGTCTTGTCCAATGCTAAGGACCCTTGTCTTCTTCACCCAACCAGTTTCAGACATCTCACTTTCGTCAAACTCAGCATCGACACTACTTTGGCCTCCAAGCAAGATATTCACAAACATGAGTACAGATGGTGGTACACTTGCCAACTCTGCTTTTTCGCTTACATCGCAACCTTCGAATGCAGGATGTGACATGATATCACTGCGGAGTTGCAGAGCAACGTGCACTAAAGACAGAAAATGATCATCCTGTTGTCTAAATATGGGAATATAGTCTGCACTGTTCTGACCGCACACCATTTCTGAAAGAGGTATGTGACTGAAATGTCGTGGAAGAAGCAAAGTTTGTTTCTCTGAAGGCGCCAAATTTCTTAGCACAAGAAATTCATAAATGTCCCCAATGCAATTCGACAAAGTTTCTTTAAAAGTCCCCAGTCTACTAAGATACGATGTAGGAATTGTGCCGTCGCACTCACTGGCTAACTCTTTGTACCTCTCGAACACTGCAGATAGTTCAAATACGTGCCCTTTCTCAGCAGAGTGACGCAGCTCTTGACACAACCATGATATCGCCATGTCTGCTGATTTGCTTTCAGTTTCCGCCCTTTTGACATCCCTAAAGAATTTACTAAGACAGTTAACATGGTAACATGCCTCAGCTGAGATTAAATCATTCTCATTTGCAGTACGGACTAAGATGTTATGTACAAATTTAGCTTTTTCCGTAATTTCATTACTCATTTTGAAGGTTGTGACACGACTTGTCTTCTGCTTCTTGTCAAAGTTCTGGCAGAACATACACAATGTCCAGTTCATCTTAGTAGTACTACTGCGTAAAAACGGACATGCTTCAGCCGAAACACTCTTTCTTTCAGGATCTTTTTCGTTTTTCGATTGTTCCTTGGCTAGCTTAGCATTTATTTTCCCCTTGTGTGTGTATGCAGAGTAACATAGCTTATGCCATTTAAGTTTGGGGAGACTTTCTGGAGGCTCTGCAAAGAGAGTCGAAAGCCTGTCCACGGCTGATCGAAATTCATAGTGTCTAAGTTTGCATCGGAGCTCGGTCGCCTCTCTGATGGCAGCAATACCCTGGTTTGTCTGGTTGAAAATCGTATCTTTGACCTGGCTAGTTCCCTGACAAATGATACAAAGTTCAAACGACACATCCTCACGCTGTCGCTTGAGGCTGGCAATAGGTTCCATGATTGGCCTGAGGGGAGAAACAGAAACCAAACTAAGCACCAGGCACGCATGTTCTGACCATGAAAACTACAACGTTGTATGATATACTGCAACAGCCCTTAAATGATCGAATAAGCGCAGGCAGTGTTGGCCCGGGTTTTAATCTTATTCTCAAAGACACAAAGTAAAGCTTCTTCAAGACAAAACATCTAACCGATATCACTAATTCATTAGTGGTAGATGCATTAGGCACTCATCGTCAATGCCCATGCCCTGCCTGTCTTTTTGCTACTGTTAGGTAAATGTACATGTATGTAGGCCTGCCTATGATGTGAGATGTCAAGCATACATTACACATTTGTATGTACATGTATCTCACCAAAGAAGAATGCATTCCTTTACTTTCATTTGATTTTATATTTCATTTTTTAACAATCTTAAAAAGACCTTTACCTGTACTCCTGAAATGTTTAATGCCTGATGCCTAGGGTACGAACTAGATGGCTTATGCTAGGCTATTAGATTCATTCTTCATCATTAAGGGTCTATTGAAGAACACCCTGCTCTGTCTGAATGGAAATGATTTGACAAACATGGCAAATGCATTGGGGTCAGAAAGATGAAGCCACTTTCACTGTTGAGTGAAAGGGATGGTTTCAAGTGCAAGTAACTGTTACGTCATTGCAAGACTTTCGCACTCATTGACCTTTGACCTATGTTGTTTACCGGTGACATTTAGATTCTGTCTTTATAAAATCTATCTCTAGACCATCAATAGGAGCATAAAAACTCTGCCCCATTGTGCATTTAGAGGTTAAACTGCAAGCAAATTACGCAAAAACTAATTGTCGCCCCTTACAGAGATAAAGGCAAATGAGCATAGATGTGTCCTCACGTTTTCCTTTAAAAATAAGATTTTGAAAAGCTTTAGCAACCTTATTAGACAAAATATTGTAAAATAATTGAAATGTACAGATAGGGGATGTAAAATAAAGCATTTTTTCAAAAAAATTGAATTTTGCACTCATTGACCTTTGACCTTGATTAGTGACCTAATTACGCATTTTTGGGCTTGGCAAACAACAGATTCATATTCAGCATGAAAAACTACCCCAGAAAAAGTGGTTTGTTTGCTTTTACTCAAAAATGCCTCAATCATTCTATAAAGGCACATTTTCAGATTTTTTGACGAGGCTATGAACAGAAAAAATTGAGACATGGCTCATTGTAAAGAACTCGCCATGCGGAATAAAATATGTTAATGATGATGTCATATGTCACGTGGTCGGCCGCCATCTTGGAAAAACGGCAAAACTTTGCACCGCTATATCTCCAAAAGTGCTGAACAGAAAAAATTGAGACATGGCTCATTGTAAAGAACTCTCCATGGGTAATAAAATATGTTAATGATGACGTCATCAGTCACGTGGTTCGGCCGCCATCTTGGAAAATGGCAAAATTTTGCACCACTATATCTCCAAAAGTGCTGAACAGAAAAAATTGAGACATGGCTCATTGTAAAGAACTCTCCATGGGGAATAAAATGTTAGTGATGACGTCATTGGTCACGTGGTTCGGCCGCCATCTTGGAAAAAGTTTGCAACTCTATATCTCCGAAAGTGCTGAACAGAAAAAATTGAGACATGGCTCATTGTAAAGAACTCTCCATGGGGAATAAAATATGTTAATGATGACGTCATCAGTCACGTGGTTCGGCCGCCATCTTGGAAAAACCTAAAAACTTTGCACCTCCATATCTCTGAAAGTACTGAATAGAAAAAATTGAGACATGGCTCATTGTAAAGAACTCTTGATGGGGAATAAAATATGTTAATGATGACGTCATCAGTTACGTAGTTCGGCCGCCATCTTGGAAAAACCGAAAAACCTACCACCTCCATATCTCCCAAAGTGCTGAATAGAAAAAATTGAGACGTGACTCATTGTAAAGAACTCTCCATGGGGAATAAAATATGTTAATGATGGCGTCATAGGTCACGTGGTTCGGCCGCCATCTTGGAAAAACCGAAAAACGTTGCACCTCCATATCTCCAAAAATGCTCAATATAAAAAATTGAGACATGGCTCATTGTAAAGAACTCTCCATGGGGAATAAAATATGTTCATGATGACATCATCGGTCACGTGGTTCGGCCGCCATATTTGTCCTAAATGGCCGATAAAAAAGTAAATTCCGGCAAGTCCTCGGTCTCTGACCGATTTTTCATTTGTCTGTTTGTCTGTCTGTTTGTTACTTGCCGGAAATTTTTTTCCGGCAAGTATGTTGATCTGTTCGTTTGTCTGTTTGTCTGTCTGTCTGTCTGTCTGTCTGTTTGTCTGTCTGTTTGCAGCACTGCGTCTACACCGTTGCACGTAGAATCGCCAAACTTTGCACACATATTGGTCTTGCCCTGGAATAGACTGTGCCCAATTGATGACGTCATCGGTGACGTGGTTCGGCCGCCATCTTGGAAAAACCGAAAAACTTTGCACTTCTATATCTCCGAAAGTACTGAACAGAAAAAATTGAGACATGGCTCATTGTAAAGAACTCTCCATGGGGAATAAAATATGTAAATGATGACGTCATCAGTCACGTGGTTCGGTCGCCATCTTGGAAAAACGGCAAAACTTTGCACCACGATATCTCCAAAAGTGCTGAACAGAAACAATTGAGACATGGCTCATTGTAAAGAACTCTCCATGGGAAATAAAATATGTTAATGATGACGTCATCCGTCACGTGGTCGGCCGCCATCTTGGAAAAACGGCAAAACTTTGCACCACTATATCTCCAAAAGTGCTGAACAGGAAAAAATCAGACATGGCTCATTATAAAGAACTCCATGGGGAATAAAATATGTTAATGATGACGTCATATGTCACGTGGTTCGGCCGCCATCTTGGAAAAACCGAAAAATTTTGCACCTCCATATCTCCAAAAATGCTCAATATAAAAAATTGAGACATGGCTCATTGTAAAGAACTCTCCATGGGGAATAAAATATGTTCATGATGACATCATCGGTCACGTGGTTCGGCCGCCATATTTGTCCTAAATGGCCGATAAAAAAGTAAATTCCGGCAAGTCCTCGGTCTTTGACCGATTTTTCATCTGTCTGTTTGTCTGTTTGCAGCACTGCGTCTACACCGTTGCACGGAGAATCGCCAAACTTTGCACACATAATGGTCTTGCCCTCTAATATACTGTGCCTCAATGATGACGTCATCGGTGACGTGGTTCGGCCGCCATCTTGGAAAAACCGAATAAATTTGCACCTCTATATCTCCGAAAGTACTGAACAGAAAAAATTGAGACATGGCTCATTGTAAAGAACTCTCCATGGGGAATAAAATATGTTAATGATGACGTCATATGTCACGTGGTCGGCCGCCATCTTGGAAAAACGGCAAAAATTTGCACCACTATATCTCCAAAAGTGCTGAACAGAAAAAATTGAGACATGGCTCATTGTAAAGAACTCTCCATGGGGAATAAAATATGTTAATGATGACGTCATCAGTCACGTGGTCCGCCGCCATCTTGGAAAAACCGAAAAACTTAGCACCTCCATATCTCCGAAAGTGCTGAATAGAAAAAATTGAGACATGGCTCATTGTAAAGAACTCTCCATGGGGAACAAAATATGTTAATGATGACGTCATCGGTCACGTGGTTCGGCCGCCATATTTGTCCTAAATGGCCGATAAAAAAGTACATTCCGGCAAGTCCTCGGTCTCTGACCGATTTTTCATCTGTCTGTCTGTTTGTCTGTTTGCAGCACTACGTCTACACCGTTGCACGTAGAATCACCAAACTTTGCACACGTATTTGTCTTGCCCTCTAATATACTGTGCCCAAATGATGACGTCATCGGTCACGTGGTTCGGCCGCCATCTTGGAAAAACCGAAAAATTTTGCACCTCGATATCTCAAAGTGCTGAACATAAAAAATTGAGACATGGCTCATTGTAAAGAACTCTCCATGGGGAATAAAATATGTTAATGATGACGTCATCAGTCACGTGGTTCGGCCGCCATCTTGGGAAAACCGAAAAACGTTGCACCTCCATATCTCCAAAAGTGCTGAACAGAAAAAATTGAGCCATGGCTCATTGTAAAGAACTCTCCATTGGGAATAAAACATGTTAATGATGACGTCATAGGTCACGTGGTTCGGCCGCCATCTTGGAAAAACGGCAAAACTTTGCACCACTATATCTCTGAATGTACTGAACAGAAAAAATTGAGACATGGCTCATTGTAAAGAACTCTCCATGGGGAATAAAATATGTTAATGATGACGTCATATGTCACGTGGTTCGGCCGCCATCTTGGAAAAACCGGAAAACGTTACACCTCCATATCTCCGAAAGTCCTGAATAGAAAAACTTGGGACGTGGCTCAATGTAAAGAACTCCATGGGGAATAAAATATGTTAATGATGACGTCATCGGTCACGTGGTTCGGCCGCCATCTTGGAAAAACGGGAAAACTTTGCACCACTATATCTCCAAAAGTGCAGAATGGAAAAAATTGAGACATGGCTCATTGTAAAGAACTCTCCATGGGGAATAAAATATGTTAATGATGATGTCATTGGTCACGTGGTTCGGCCGCCATATTTGTCCTAAATGGCCGATAAAAAAGTACATTCCGGCAAGTCCTCGGTCTCTGACCGATTTTTCATCTGTTCGTTTGTCTGTTTGTCTGTCTGTCTGTTTGTCTGTTTGCAGCACTACGTCTACACCGTTGCACGTAGAATCACCAAACTTTGCACACGTATTTGTCTTGCCCTCTAATATACTGTGCCTAAATGATGACGTCATCGGTCACGTGGTTCGGCCGCCATCTTGGAAAAACCGAAAAATTTTGCACCTCAATATCTCAAAATGCTGAACAGAAAAAATTGAGACATGGCTCATTGTAAAGAACTCTCCATGGGGAATAAAATATGTTAATGATGACGTCATCGGTCACGTGGTTCGGCCGCCATCTTGGAAAAAGCGAAAATTTTTGCACCTCCATATCTCCGAAAGTCCTGAACAGAAAAAATTGAGACATGGCTCATTGTAAAGAACTCTCCATGGGGAATAAAATATGTTAATGATGACGTCATCAGTCACGTGGTTCGGCCGCCATCTTGGGAAAACCGAAAAACGTTGCACCACTATATCTCCAAAAGTGCTGAACAGAAAAAATTGAGACATGGCTCATTCTAAAGAACTCTCCATGGGGAATGAAATATGTTAATGATGACGTCATCGGTCACGTGGTTCGGCCGCCATCTTGGAAAAACCGAAAAACTTTGCACCTCCACATCTCCAAACGTCCTGAATAGAAAAAATTGAGACATGGCTCATTGTAAAGAACTCTCCATGGGGAATAAAATATGTTAATGATGACGTCATTGGTCACGTGGTTCAGCCGCCATATTTGTCCTAAATGGCCGATAAAAAAGTAAATTCCGGCAAGTCCTCGGTCTCTGATTTGTCTGTTTGTCTGTTTGTTACTTGCCGGAAAAATTTTCCGGCAAGTATGTTGATCTGTTCGTTTGTTTGTTACTTGCCGGAAAAATTTCCGGCAAGTATGTTGATCTGTTCGTTTGTTACTTGCCGGAAATTTTTTTCCGGCAAGTATGTTGATCTGTTCGTTTGTTTGTCTGTCTGTCTGTTTGTCTGTCTGTTTGTCTGTCTGTTTGTCTGTTTGCAGCACTGCGTCTACACCGTTGCACGGAGAATCGCCAAACTTTGCACACATAATGGTCTTGCCCTCTAATATACTGTGCCTCAATGATGACGTCATCGGTGACGTGGTTCGGCCGCCATCTTGGAAAAACCGAATAAATTTGCACCTCTATATCTCCGAAAGTACTGAACAGAAAAAATTGAGACATGGCTCATTGGAAAGAACTCTCCATGCGGAATAAAATATGTAAATGATGACGTCATCAGTCACGTGGTTCGGTCGCCATCTTGGAAAAACGGCAAAAAGGTTGCGCCACTATATCTCCAAAAGTGCTGAACAGAAAAAATTGAGACATGGCTCATTGGAAAGAACTCTCCATGGGGAATAAAATATGTAAATGATGACGTCATCAGTCACGTGGTTCGGTCGCCATCTTGGAAAAACGGCAAAACGTTGCGCCACTATATCTCCAAAAGTGCTGAACAGAAAAAATTGAGACATGGCTCATTGGAAAGAACTCTCCATGGGGAATAAAATATGTTAATGATGCCATCATATGTCACGTGGTCGGCCGCCATCTTGGAAAAACGGCAAAACTTTGCACCACTATATCTCCAAAAGTGCTGAACAGAAATAATTGAGACATGGCTCATTGTAAAGAACTCTCCATGGGGAATAAAATATGTTAATGATGACGTCATCAGTCACGTGGTCGGCCGCCATCTTGGAAAAACGGCAAAACTTTGCACCACAAAATCTCCAAAAGTGCTGAACAGAAAAAATTGAGACATGGCTCATTGTAAAGAACTCTCCATGGGGAATAAAATATGTTAATGATGACGCCATCGGTCACGTGGTTCGGCCGCCATCTTGGAAAAATGGGAAAACTTTGCACCACTATATCTCCAAAAGTGCAGAATGGAAAAAATTGCGACATGGCTCATTGTAAAGAACTCTCAATGGGGAATAAAATATGTTAATGATGACGTCATATGTCACGTGGTTCGGCCGCCATCTTGGAAAAACCGAAAAATTGTGCACCTCCATATCTCTGAAAGTGCTGAATAGAAAAAATTGAGACATGGCTCATTGTAAAGAACTCTCCATGGGGAATAAAATATGTTAATGATGACATCATAGGTCACGTGGTTCGGCTGCCATCTTGGAAAAACCGAAAAACGTAGCACCTCCATATCTCCAAAAGTGCTGAATAGAAAAAGTTGAGACATGGCTCTTTGTAAAGAACTCTCCATGGGGAATAATATATGTTAATGATGACGTCATCTATCACGTGGTTCGGACGCCATATTTGTCTTAAATGGCCGATAAAAGAGTACATTCCGGCAAGTCCTCGGTCTCTGACCGATTTTTCATTTGTCTGTTTGTCTGTTTGTCTGTTTGTCTGTCTGTCTGTCTGTTTGCAGCACTGCGTCTACACCGTTGCACATAGAATCGCCAAACTTTGCACACATATTGGTCTTGCCCTGGAATAGACTGTGCCCAATTGATGACGTCATCGGTGACGTGGTTCGGCCGCCATCTTGGAAAAACCGAAAAACTTTGCACCTCTATATCTCCGAAAGTACTGTAGAGAAAAAATTGAGACATGGCTCATTGTAAAGAACTCTCCATGGGGAATAAAATATGTTAATGATGACGTCATCAGTCACGTGGTCGGCCGCCATCTTGGAAAAACAGCAAAACTTTGCACCACTATATCTCCAAAAGTGCTGAACAGAAAAAATTGAGACGTGGCTCATTGTAAAGAACTCTCCATGGGGAATAAAATATGTTAATGATGATGTCATATGTCACGTGGTCGGCCGCCATCTTGGAAAAACGGCAAAACTTTGCACCACTATATTTCCAAAAGTGCTGAACAGAAAAAATTGAGACATGGCTCATTGTAAAGAACTCTCCATGGGGAATAAAATATGTTAATGATGACGTCATCAGTCACGTGGTCGGCCGCCATCTTGGAAAAACCGAAAAACCTAGCACCTCCATATCTCCGAAAGTGCTGAATAGAAAAAATTGTGACATGGCTCATTGTAAAGAACTCTATGGGAAATAAAATATGTTAATGATGACGTCATCGGTGACGTGGTTCGGCCGCCATATTTGTCCTAAATGGCCGATAAAGTAAATTCCGGCAAGTTCTCGGTCTCTGACCGATTTTTCATCTGTTTGTCTGTTTGTCTGTTTGTCTGTCTGTCTGTCTGTTTGCAGCACTGCGTCTACACCGTTGCACGTAGAATCGCCAAACTTTGCACACATATTGGTCTTGCCCTGGAATAGACTGTGCCCAATTGATGACGTCATCGGTGACGTGGTTCGGCCGCCATCTTGGAAAAACCGAAAAACTTTGCACCTCTATATCTCCGAAAGTACTGAACAGAAAAAATTGAGACATGGCTCGTTGTAAAGAACTCTCCATGGGGAATAAAATACGTAAATGATGACGTCATCAGTCACGTGGTTCTGGCGCCATCTTGGAAAAACCGAAAAACGTTGCGCCACTATATCTCCAAAAGTGCTGAACAGAAAAAATTGAGACTTGGCTCATTGTAAAGAACTCTCCATGGGGAATAAAATATGTTAATGATGACGTCATATGTCACGTGGTCGGCCGCCATCTTTGAAAAACGGCAAAAAATTTCACCACTATATCTCCAAAAGTGCTGAACAGAAAAAATTGAGACATGGCTCATTGTAAAGAACTCTCCATGGGGAATAAAATATGTTGATGATGACGTCATCAGTCACGTGGTCGGCCGCCATCTTGGAAAAACCGAAAAACTCTGCACCTCCACATCTCCAAAAGTCTTGAACAGAAAAAATTGAGGTATGGCTCATTGTAAAGAACTCTCCATGGGGAATAAAATATGTTAATGATGACGTCATCGGTCACGTGGTTCGGCCGCCATATTTGTCCTAAATGGCCGATAAAAAAGTACATTCCGGCAAGTCCTCGGTCTCTGACCGATTTTTCATTACTTGCCGGAAAAGATTCCGGCAAGTATGTTGATCTGTTCGTTTGTTACTTGCCGGAAAAGATTCCGGCAAGTATGTTGATCTGTTCGTTTGTTTGTCTGTTTGTCTGTTTGTCTGTTTGTCTGTTTGTCTGTTTGCAGCACTACGTCTACACCGTTGCACGTAGAATCACCAAACTTTGCACACATATTTGTCTTGCCCTCTAATATACTGTGCCCAAATGATGACGTCATCGGTCGTGGTTCGGCCGCCATCTTGGAAAAACCGAAAAATTTTGCACCTCGATATCTCAAAGTGCTGAACAGAAAAAATTGAGACATGGCTCATTGTAAAGAACTCTCCATGGGGAATAAAATATGTTAATGATGACGTCATCGGTCACGTGGTTCGGCCGCCATCTTGGAAAAAACGAAAATTTTTGCACCTCCATATCTCCGAAAGTCCTGAACAGAAAAAATTGAGACATGGCTCATTGTAAAGAACTCTCCATGGGGAATAAAATATGTTAATGATGACGTCATCAGTCACGTGGTTCGGCCGCCATCTTGGAAAAACCGAAAATTTTTGCACCTCCATATCTCCGAAAGTCCTGAACAGAAAAAATTGAGACATGGCTCATTGTAAAGAACTCTCCATGGGGAATAAAATATGTTAATGATGACGTCATCAGTCACGTGGTCGGCCGCCATCTTGGAAAAACCGAAAAACTTTGCACCTCCACATCTCCGAAAGTGCTGAATAGAAAAAATCGAGACATGGCTCATTGCAACGAACTCTCCATGGGGAATAAAATATGTTAATGATGACGTCATATGTCACGTGGTCGGCCGCCATCTTGGAAAAACGGCAAAATTTTGCACCACTATATCTCCAAAAGTGCTGAACAGAAAAAATTGAGACATTGCTCATTGTAAAGAACTCTCCATGGGGAATAAAATACGTTAATGATGACGTCATATGTCACGTGGGTCGGCCGCCATCTTGGAAAAACCGAAAAATTTTGCACCTCCATTTCTCTGAAAGTGCTGAATAGACAAAATTGAGACATGGCTCATTGTAAAGAACTCTCCATGGGGAATAAAATATGTTAATGATGATGCCATCGGTCACGTGGTTCGGCCGCCATCTTGGAAAAACGGGAAAACTTTGCACCACTCTATCTCCAAAAGTGCAGAATGGAAAAAAATTAGACATGGCTCATTGTAAAGAACTCTCCATGGGGAATAAAATATGTTAATGATGACGTCATCGGTCACGTGGTTCGGCCGCCATATTTGTCCTAAATGGCCGATAAAAAAGTACATTCCGGCAAGTCCTCGGTCTCTGACCGATTTTTCATTTGTCTGTTTGTCTGTTTGTCTGTTTGTCTGTTTGTCTGTTTGCAGCACTACGTCTACACCGTTGCACGTAGAATCACCAAACTTTGCACACGTATTTGTCTTGCCCTCTAATATACTGTGCCCAAATGATGACGTCATCGGTCACATGGTTCGGCCGCCATCTTGGAAAAACCGAAAAATTTTGCACCTCCATATCTCCAAAAGTCCTGAACAGAAAAAATTGAGACATGGCTCATTGTAAAGAACTCTCCATGGGGAATAAAATATGTTAATGATGACGTCATCAGTCACGTGGTCGGCCGCCATCTTGGAAAAACGGCAAAACTTTGCACCACGATATCTCCAAAAGTGCTGAACAGAAAAAATTGAGACATGGCTCATTGTAAAGAACGCTCCATGGGGAATAAAATATGTTAATGATGACGTCATATGTCACGTGGTCGGCCGCCATCTTGGAAAAACGGCAAAACTTTGCACCACTATATCTCCAAAAGTGCTGAACAGAAAAAATTGAGACATTGCTCATTGTAAAGAACTCTCCATGGGGAATAAAATATGTTAATGATGACGTCATATATCACGTGGTTCGGCCGCCATCTTGGAAAAACCGAAAAATTTTGCACCTCCATTTCTCTGAAAGTGCTGAATAGAAACAATTGAGACATGGCTCATTGTGAAGAACTCTCCATGGGCAATAAAATATGTTAATGATGATGCCATCGGTCACGTGGTTCGGCCGCCATCTTGGAAAAACGGGAAAACTTTGCACCACTATATCTCCAAAAGTGCAGAATGGAAAAAATTGAGACATGGCTCATTGTAAAGAACTCTCCATGGGGAATAAAATATGTTAATGATGACGTCATCAGTCACGTGGTTCGGTCGCCATCTTGGAAAAACCGAAAAACTTTGCACCACTATATCTCCAAAAGTGCTGAATAGAAAAAATTGAGACATGGCTCATTGTAAAGAACTCTCCATGGGGAATAAAATATGTTAATGATGATGCCATTGGTCACGTGGTTCGGCCGCCATCTTGGAAAAACGGCAAAACTTTGCACCACTATATCTCCAAAAGTGCAGAATGGAAAAAATTGAGAGATGGCTCATTGTAAAGAACTCTCCATGGGGAATAAAATATGTTAATGATGACGTCATGTATCACGTAGTTCGGCCGCCATATTTGTTCGAAATGGCCGATAAAAAAGTACATTCCGGCAAGTCCTCGGTCTCTGACCGATTTTTCAACTGTCTGTTTGTCTGTTTGTCTGTCTGTCTGTTTGCAGCACTGCGTCTACACCGTTGCACGTAGAATCGCCAAACTTTGCACACATATTGGTCTTGCCCTGGAATAGACTGTGCCCAATTGATGACGTCATCGGTGACGTGGTTCGGCCGCCATCTTGGAAAAACCGAAAAACTTTGCACTTCTATATCTCCGAAAGTACTGAACAGAAAAAATTGAGACATGGCTCATTGTAAAGAACTCTCCATGGGGAATAAAACATGTAAATGATGACATCATCAGTCACGTGGTCGGCCGCCATCTTGGAAAAACGTCAAAACTTTGCACCACGAAATCTCCAAAAGTGCTGAACAGAAAAAATTGAGACATGGCTCATTGTAAAGAACTCTCCATGGGGAATAAAATATGTTAATGATGATGTCATATGTCACGTGGTCGGCCGCCATCTTGGAAAAACGGCAAAACTTTGCACCACTATATCTCCAAAAGTGCAGAATGGAAAAAATTGAGACATGGCTCATTGTAAAGAACCCTCCATGGGTAATAAAATATGTTAATGATGATGTCATATGTCACGTGGTTCGGCCGCCATCTTGGAAAAACCGAAAAATTTTGCACCTCCATATCTCTGAATGTGCTGAATAGAAAAAATTGGGACATGGCTCATTGGAAAGAACTCTCCATGTGGAATAAAATATGTTAATGATGATGTCGTCAGTCACGTGGTTCGGCCGCCATCTTGGAAAAACGGCAAAAATTTTGCACCACTATATCTCCGGAAGTGCAGAATGGAAAAAATTGAGACATGGCTCATTGTAAAGAACTCTCCATGCGGAATAAAATATGTTAATGATGACGTCATCGGTCAGGTGGTTCGGCCGCCATCTTGGAAAAACCGAAAAATTTTGCACCACTATATCTCCAAAAGTGCAGAATGGAAAAAATTGAGACATGGCTCATTGTAAATATCTCTCCATGGGGAATAAAATGTTACTGATGACGTCATCAGTCACGTGGTTCGGCCGCCATCTTGGAAAAACCGAAAAACTTTGCACCTCCATATCTCCGAAAGTGCTGAATAGAAAAAATTGAGACATGGCTCATTGTAAAGAACTCTGCATGGGGAATAAAATATGTTAATGATGATATCATCGGTCACGTGGTTCGGCCGCCATCTTGGAAAAACCGAAAAAATTAGCACCTCTATGTGTCCAAAAGTGCTGAATAGAAAAAATTGAGACATGGCTCATTGTAAAGAATCCTCCATGGGGAATAAAATATGTTAATGATGACGTCATCGGTCACGTGGTTCAGCCGCCATCTTGGAAAAACCGAAAAACTCTGCACCTCCACATCTCCAAAAGTCCTGAATAGAAAAAATTGAGGCATGGCTCATTGTAAAGAACTCTCCATGTGGAATAAAAAATGTTAATGATGACGTCATCGGTCACGTGGTTCGGCCGCCATCTTGGAAAAGCTTTGCACCTCTATATCTCCGAAAGTGCTGAACAGAAAAAATTGAGACATGGCTCATTGGAAAGAAATGTCCATGGGAAATAAAATATGTTAATGATGACGTCATAGGTCACGTGGTTCGGCCGCCATCTTGGAAAAGCTTTGCACCTCTATATCTCCGAAAGTGCTGAACAGAAAAAATTGAGACATGGCTCATTGGAAAGAAATGTCCATGGGGAATAAAATATGTTAATGATGACGTCATCGGTCACGTGGTTCGGCCGCCATATTTGTCCTAAATCCCCAATGAAAAAGTAAATTCCGGCAAGTCCTCGGTCTCTGACCGATTTTTCATTTGTCTGTTTGTTACTTGCCGGAAAAATTTTCCGGCAAGTATGTTGATCTGTTCGTTTGTTTGTCTGTTTGTCTGTTTGTCTGTTTGTCTGTCTGTCTGTTTGTCTGTTTGTCTGTCTGTTTGTCTGTTTGCAGCACTGCGTCTACACCGTTGCACGGAGAATCGCCAAACTTTGCACACATAATGGTCTTGCCCTCTAATATACTGTGCCTCAATGATGACGTCATCGGTGACGTGGTTCGGCCGCCATCTTGGAAAAACCGAATAAATTTGCACCTCTATATCTCCGAAAGTACTGAACAGAAAAAATTGAGACATGGCTCATTGTAAAGAACTCTCCATGGGGAATAAATATGTTAATGATGACGTCATATGTCACGTGGTCGGCCGCCATCTTGGAAAAACGGCAAAAATTTGCACCACTATATCTCCAAAAGTGCTGAACAGAAAAAATTGAGACATGGCTCATTGTAAAGAACTCTCCATGGGGCATAAAATATGTTAATGATGACGTCATCAGTCACGTGGTCGGCCGCCATCTTGGAAAAACCGAAAAACTTAGCACCTCCATATCTCCGAAAGTGCTGAATAGAAAAAATTGAGACATGGCTCATTGTAAAGAACTCTCCATGGGGAACAAAATATGTTAATGATGATGTCATCGGTCACGTGGTTCGGCCGCCATCTTGGAAAAACCGAAAAACTCTGCACCTCCACATCTCCAAAAGTCCTGAATAGAAAAAATTGAGGTATGGCTCATTGTAAAGAACTCTCCATGGGGAATAAAATATGTTAATGATGACGTCATCAGTCACGTGGTTCGGTCGCCATCTTGGAAAAACCGAAAAACTTCGCAGTTCCATATCTCCAAAAGTGCTGAACAGAAAAAATTGAGACATGGCTCATTGTAAAGAACTCTCCATGGGGAATAAATGAGGTTAAGGATGACATCATCGGTCACGTGGTTCGGCCGCCATCTTGGAAAAACCGAAAATCTTTGCACCTCCATATCTCCGAAAGTGCTGAATATAAAAAATTGACATGGCTCATTGTAAAGAACTCTACATGGGGAATAAAATATGTTAATGATGACGTCATCGGTCACGTGATTCGGCCGCCATATTTGTCCTAAATGGCCGATAAAAAAGTACATTCCGGCAAGTCCTCGGTCTCTGACCGATTTTTCATCTGTCTGTCTGTTTGTCTGTTTGCAGCACTACGTCTACACCGTTGCACGTAGAATCGCCAAACTTGGCACACATATTGGTCTTGCCCTCTAATATACTGCGCCCAAATGATGACGTCATCAGTCACGTTGTTCGGCCGCCATCTTGGAAAAACCGAAAAATTTTGCACCTCGATATCTCAAAGTGCTGAACAGAAAAAATTGAGACATGGCTCATTGTGAAGAACTCTCCATGGGGAATAAAACATGTTAATGATGACGTCATCAGTCACGTGGTCGGCCGCCATCTTGGAAAAACGGCAAAACTTTGCACCACTATATCTCCAAAAGTGCTGAACAGAAAAAATTGAGACATGGCTCATTGTAAAGAACTCTCCATGGGGAATAAAATATGTTAATGATGACGTCATCAGTCACGTGGTCGGCCGCCACCCTGGAAAAACGGCAAAACTTTGCACCACTATATCTCCAAAAGTGCTGAACAGAAAAAATTGAGACATGGCTCATTGTAAAGAACTCTCCATGTGGAATAAAATATGTTAATGATGACGTCATATGTCACGTGGTCGGCCGCCATCTTGGAAAAACGGCAAAACTTTGCACCACTATATCTCCAAAAGTGCTGAACAGAAAAAATTGAGACATGGCTCATTGTAAAGAACTCTCCATGGGGAATAAAATATGTTAATAATGACGTCATCGGTCACGTGGTTTAGCCGCCATCTTGGAAAAACCTAGCACCTCCATATCTCCGAAAGTACTGAACAGAAAAAATTGAGAAATGGCTCATTGTGAAGAACTCTCCATGGGGAATAAAATGTGTTAATGACGTCATCAGTCACGTGGTCGGCCGCCATCTTGGAAAAACCAAAAAACGTAGCACCTCCATATCTCCAAAAGTGCTGAATAGAAAAAATTGAGACATGGCTCATTGTAAAGAACTCTCCATGGGGAATAAAATATGTTAATGATGACGTCATCAGTCACGTGGTTCGGCCGCCATCTTGGAAAAACCGAAAAATTTAGCACCTCTGTTTCTCTGAAAGTGCTGAATAGAAAAAATTGAGACATGGCTCATTGTAAAGAACTCTCCATGGGGAATAAAATGTTAATGATGACGTCATCGGTCACGTGGGTCTGCCGCCATCTTGGAAAAACCGAAAAACCTAGCACCTCCATATCTCCGAAAGTACTGAATAGAAAAAATTGAGACATGGCTCATTGTAAAGAACTCTCCATGGGGACTAAAATATGTTAATGATGATGCCACCGGTCACGTGGTTCAGCCGCCATCTTGGAAAAACCGAAAAACCTAGCACCATATCTCCGAAGGTGCTGAATAGAAAAAATTGAGACAGCTCATTGTAAAGAACTCTCCATGGGGAATAAAATATGTTAATGATGACGTCATCGGTCACGTGGTTCGGGCGCCATATTTGTCCTAAATGGCCGATAAAAAAGTACATTCCGGCAAGTCCTCGGTCTCTGACCGATTTTTCATCTGTCTGTTTGTCTGTTTGTCTGTCTGTCTGTCTGTCTGTTTGCAGCACTGCGTCTACACCGTTGCACGTAGAATCGCCAAACTTTGCACACATATTGGTCTTGCCCTGGAATAGACTGTGCCCAATTGATGACGTCATCGGTGGCGTGGTTCGGCCGCCATCTTGGAAAAACCGAAAAACTTTGCACCTCTATATCTCCGAAAGTACTGAACAGAAAAAATTGAGACATGGCTCGTTGTAAAGAACTCTCCATGGGGAATAAAATACGTAAATGATGACGTCATCAGTCACGTGGTTCTGGCGCCATCTTGGAAAAACCGAAAAACGTTGCGCCACTATATCTCCAAAAGTGCTGAACAGAAAAAATTGAGACTTGGCTCATTGTAAAGAACTCTCCATGGGGAATAAAATATGTTAATGATGACGTCATCAGTCACGTGGTCGGCCGCCATCTTGGAAAAACCGAAAAACTCTGCACCTCCACATCTCCAAAAGTCCTGAACAGAAAAAATTGAGGTATGGCTCATTGTAAAGAACTCTCCATGGGGAATAAAATATGTTAATGATGACGTCATCGGTCACATGGTTCGGCCGCCATATTTGTCCTAAATGGCCGATAAAAAAGTACATTCCGGCAAGTCCTCGGTCTCTGACCGATTTTTACTTGCCGGAAAAAATTTTCCGGCAAGTATGTTGATCTGTTCGTTACTTGCCGGAAAAATTTTTCCGGCAAGTATGTTGATCTGTTCGTTTGTCTGTTTGTCTGTCTGTCTGTCTGTCTGTTTGCAGCACTGCGTCTACACCGTTGCACGTAGAATCGCCAAACTTTGCACACATATTGGTCTTGCCCTGGAATAGACTGTGCCCAATTGATGACGTCATCGGTGACGTGGTTCGGCCGCCATCTTGGAAAAACCGAAAAACTTTGCACTTCTATATCTCCGAAAGTACTGAACAGAAAAAATTGAGACATGGCTCATTGTAAAGAACTCTCCATGGGGAATAAAATATGTAAATGATGACGTCATCAGTCACGTGGTTCGGTCGCCATCTTGGAAAAACGGCAAAACTTTGCACCACGATATCTCCAAAAGTGCTGAACAGAAACAATTGAGACATGGCTCATTGTAAAGAACTCTCCATGGGGAACAAAATATGTTAATGATGACGTCATCCGTCACGTGGTCGGCCGCCATCTTGGAAAAACGGCAAAACTTTGCACCACTATATCTCCAAAAGTGCTGAACAGGAAAAAATCAGACATGGCTCATTATAAAGAACTCCATGGGGAATAAAATATGTTAATGATGACGTCATATGTCACGTGGTTCGGCCGCCATCTTGGAAAAACCGAAAAATTTTGCACCTCCATATCTCCAAAAACGCTCAATATAAAAAATTGAGACATGGCTCATTGTAAAGAACTCTCCATGGGGAATAAAATATGTTCATGATGACATCATCGGTCACGTGGTTCGGCCGCCATATTCGTCCTAAATGGCCGATAAAAAAGTAAATTCCGGCAAGTCCTCGGTCTTTGACCGATTTTTCATTTGTCTGTCTGTTTGTCTGTTTGTCTGTTTGTCTGTCTGTCTGTCTGTCTGTTTGCAGCACTGCGTCTACACCGTTGCATGTAGAATCGCCAAACTTTGCACACATATTGGTCTTGCCCTGGAATAGACTGTGCCCAATTGATGACGTCATCGGTGACGTGTTCGGCCGAAAAACCGAAAAACTTTGCACCTCTATATCTCCGAAAGTACTGAACAGAAAAAATTGAGACATGGCTCGTTGTAAAGAACTCTCCATGGGGAATAAAATACGTAAATGATGACGTCATCAGTCACGTGGTCGGCCGCCATCTTGGAAAAACCGAAAAACTCTGCACCTCCACATCTCCAAAAGTCCTGAACAGAAAAAATTGAGGTATGGCTCATTGTAAAGAACTCTCCATGGGGAATAAAATATGTTAATGATGACGTCATCGGTCACATGGTTCGGCCGCCATATTTGTCCTAAATGGCCGATAAAAAAGTACATTCCGGCAAGTCCTCGGTCTCTGACCGATTTTTCATTTACTTATTGCTTTGATTATTGCTTGTTTGTCCTGCATTTTCGTTCGTCTTTTCCCTCCCTGCTTTCCCCCATCTTCCTCCTGTTTGGGGGGCGTTGCCCACCAGACAGGGGGGAGTCTTGTGCCCCACTTCGTCTCCCGTCCCTCCCTCCCCCCCCCCCCCCCCCCCCCACCCCGAGTGTTGTCTTCCGCCCCTCCTAGAACCCCGGCATGGCGAGCAGGCGCCATAATTGTGTCCGGTTTCGGTTGGTTGATGTGGCTTGCAGTGTGCCGGCTGGAGATAGATTCGGGAAAGATGTATTGTTGGGTGTGCTGGGGTTCAAAAGGCTGTTGACTTTTTCTGCCTGATCTCCCTCGCCCGTGGCTTCGACGTGTCCTTTCAAACAGGGCAGGGACTTGCCGAGTTCTGGCGCCGGTGGGCTACCGCTCGGTCTGCTGGGAAACTGGCAGACTGGGCGGTCGAGGCTCTCTCAGAAACACAGGAGAGAGTCGTGACCGTCCACCTGTACAACGAAGGCGTGAGTGACTATGATGTCAAGGTTTGGCTCAGTCGATACGCGGACATCCGAGGCCCAGTACGGCTCGTCCGGAACAGCCTCGGTATTTGGACCGGTTCTCGGCAGTTCCGGGTAAAGCTGCGGACGAGGCAGGACGGCACGGCCACCCATATCCCTAATGGAATAATGGTTGGGATGGACCGAGGCCAAGTCTTTTACGCGGGACAGCCGAAATTATGCCGCCGATGCGGTCAACTTGGCCACTTGATTACTGGGTGTACAGCGAGTATCTGCACCCAGTGTGGCGAGTTGGGACATTTGAGGGAGCGCTGCACCCAAGCGGTGCGGTGCAACCTCTGTGGTGCGCCGGGGCACACTTTCCGCTCCTGCCCGCAGAGTTACGCGAGCAAGATGCGTGCTGCTGCGGGCGGGAGTGGGGGTGTTGCCCAAGGGACAGGGGACGGTGTGCCCCCAGGGAGAGGAAAAGGGGATGGTGTGCCTCCAGGGACTGGGGGGGGTGTTGCCCAAGGGGTGGGGGAGGGGGTTGCTCAAGGGGCGGGGGAGGGGGTTGCCCAAGGGGTGAGGGAGGGGTTTGCCCCAGGGGCTGGGGAGGGGGTTGCCCAAGGGGCTGGGGAGGGGGTTGCCCAAGGGGCTGGGGAGGGGGTTGCCCAAGGGGCTGGGGAGGGGGTTGCCCAAGGGATAGGGGAAAGGGTTGCCCAAGGGGTGGGGGAGGGGGTTGCCCAAGGGGTGGGGGAGGGGGTTGCCCAAGGGGTGGGGGAGGGGGTTGCCCAAGGAGCTGGGGAGGGGGTTGTCCAAGGGGCTGGGGAGGGGGTTGCCCAAGGGGTGGGGGAGGGGGTTGCCCAAGGGGTGGGGGAGGGGGTTGCCCAAGGGGTGGGAGAGGGGGTTGCCCAAGGGGTGGGGAAGGGGGTTGCCCAAGGGGTGGGGGAGGGGTTTGCCCAAGGGACAGGGGAGGGTATTGCATCTGGGGTCGGGGGGGGGGACTAATGTGTTTGTGTGTGTGTCAGCCCCCCGCCCCGTAGAAAGTAAAGGGAGGGAGGTGGAGGGAAAGGAGAACATGGAAGAGGGAGGGTTAGATCAGGACCTGGATGTGGCTTCGCCGGGTGTCGGGCCCACTGCGGTGGGAGGGGAGGATGCACGAGGAATGGTGGCTCCGGTGGCGGGGTCAGAAGAAACATCCTCGGTGCCAGAAGAAACATCCTCGGTGCCAGAAACCCCGCTGCCGGAGGCTGGAAGTGATGGCTCCTCCTCCGGCTATGAGCAAAGTGACCCGGGACAATGGACCGAGAAGAAGCGTCGGAGGAGGGGCCAGGACAAAGGAAAAGCTCCTCTGGGCAAAGCCCCACAGGGAAAGAACACAAGAACATCAAAGAAGAAAACCCCTGTGGGGCGCAGAGCCCCCCGTGCATCAAGCGACCCATCCAGGCCTGGGGGATCGCCTGCTTGTGGTAGGGGTGGGGCGCAGTCGGGGTTGGCCGCAGCAGGTCTCCGGGGGAGGCCCCAAATGCCGTCTTCCCCTGAACGCTCACGTTCCCGTTCCCCCGTGAGTCGTTCCCCACCCGTTGACCTCACCCCTCCTCCGGGGGCAGCTGTGGCCATGGGCCTCAAGGAGGGTTTGCTCGCGGAGGACTGGTGGCTTTCTTCCCCGGGTGGCGGGCGAGGGGGGGTAATTTATTTGACCCCCGAGCAGGAGGACCTCTCCCTGCTACCCGGGGAGAATGTCTGCATAGATGGGGACTGGCTCCCGGGCACCCTCGTGGCTCCCGGCTGCGGGAAGAACCGCAGGGGGAGGAAGAATGGTAGCTCGTCGCGTCTTGGCAAGGAGGGAGGAGCTTCATAAGTCCTATGACTCCCTTTTCGTGGTTTGCACTAGTGTTGGTGATTAATACACTAACACCTATGAGCTTTAAACTAACGAGTTTAAATGTACGGGGAGTCCGTACCACGGTCCGGAGGATCGCTATTTTTGAAGAACTGCGCAATTTTGAATGGGATGTCTGCCTGTTGCAGGAATGCCATATTCCGCACGGTGAGTATGGATACCTCCGTGCAAATTGGCGGTACGGAGAGTCGTATTGGTCCGGCAGCTACACTAACAGGGCGGCAGGATTAGGGTTCCTTATTAAGAGCCCGAATGTCGAGGTCCTTAGTTTAGAAGAAATTATCCTGGGGTGATTGGCCGTGCTCAGGGTGGTGGTTTCCTCGACCCCACTGACCTTGGTCAATGTGTACGCTCCAACGACGGTGGGAGAAAGAGTGGAGCTCCTGCGCCAGTTGGGGCCCCTCCTCTCCACCTCTGGCCCCGTGATCGTCGGGTGAGATTTTAATATAAGTTTGGACAGGTTGCCCCTGGAGTCATCGGCGCGGGCCCTTAAAGGGCTTGTTCAGGATTTTAGGTTGAGGGACACGGGTGCGGAAAGGAATGAGGTCACCCGGACCGATGCGGCTGGTACCAGTCGGGCTAGGATTGATTACATTCTTTTGACACCAAATTTTGGCGACCCGGACCTGGTACTTCACGCGGTGGCATTTTCAGATCACTGTCGTTTGTCTCTGGGTATTGAATTAAATGGGGTGCGTCCCCGGTGTTTTGGACTCTGGAAGCTTAACTGTCACCTTTTGCAGGATGACAGTTTAGTGCGTGCCTACGTTCGGAAGTATAGGGAGTGGGAAACGGTCAGGTGCCTCTTCCCTACCTCGGCAGCCTGGTGGGAGGAGGTGAAACGTAGGACCATAGGGTTTTTCCGAACGGCCGGGCGAATGAGGGCCACGGGGAAACGAGAGCGTTTGAAGCGCATGCAGGCGTACCTCCAGCGCCTGCATAAGAAACTTTGCGAAGGGAGGGACGTGTCGGAGAAAATCCGCCGGGTGAAGGGGAGGATTTTTAGCCTCCTCGAAGCCAGGGCGAGGGCCGTCATCTTCCGGAGCAAGGTGCAGGCATTGGAGTGGAACGAAAGGTGTACCAGATTCTTCTTCCAACGATGTGCCAGGCGGAGGGGCGGTTTGGCCCAGGTTAATGTGGGGGGAGGCCGTGTTTCGGATCCGGACCAAATTACTGAAGCAGTGGAGGACTATTACTCCAGGCTTTTTGAAAAACGACCGGTTGACCAAATCCAGATGGCCGACGTTCTCGGCCATCTGAGGAATCTTTTGAGCCCCGAACAGCGGGAGCGGTTGGAGGAACCGGTGAGCCTGGAGGAATTGACCTCCGCTGTTAGGGATTTGGCCGCGAATAAAACCCCGGGTGACGACGGCCTGCCCGTGGAGTTTTATCGCCGCTTTTGGCACGTCCTTGGCGAGGACTATCTGCAGGTAGTGAGGGAGCTAGCCACCTCTGCGAGGCTTCCAGATTCGATGCGCCGGGGCATCGTAAACCTCGTGCACAAGAAGGGTGATCGGGAGGATCTGTCCAACTGGCGCCCGATCACTTTGTTGAATGTCGACTACAAGATACTAACAAAGGTGCTGTCTAAGAGGGTGCACGGTGTCATGGTGGACCTCGTGCACCCGGACCAGACTTGTGCTGTTCCGGGACGCAGAGTGTCCGACAGCCTGGGCCTGGTTCGAGAGGCGATCCAGCTAGCGGAGGAGAGAGGCCTCCCACTGAGCATAGTCAGTTTGGACCAGGAGAAGGCTTTCGACAGAGTGTCACATGAATACATGATGGCCGTTTTGGACCGTTTTGGCTTTGGGCCAAATTTGATGCATTGGGTGGACCTGATGTATAGGGACGTTGAAGCCCGTGTTTTGGTCAACGGACACCTCTCGGGAGCCTTCCCAGTCGCTTCTGGGGTCAGGCAGGGCTGCCCAATGTCACCAGTCCTTTTTGTCCTTTGTATTGAACCGTTTGCTTGTGCACTGCGAGCGGACCCATCCTTCCCTGGGTTGTGGATTCCCGGAACCCATGGGGAGCGCCTAAAGGTGAGTCTGTACATGGACGACGTGTCGGTGTTCGTCACCGATGCAGTCGCCATGTGCAGACTGGTGGGTCTCTGCGAGCGTTTTGGGGTGGCCTCCTCTTCTAAAATCAATCCCCAGAAGAGTGAGGTCATGCACTTTGGTCGGCACAGGACGGGCTCCGGCCCCCCTTGCCCGTACACGGAGCGGAGAGATCGATTAAAGATCCTCGGGGTCTGCTTTGACCCAGGCGGCGTAGCCGCTGAGAACTGGCGAACGGTCATTGGGGGATGGGAATTGGAGGTCGCTTCTTGGCGGTCTCGTCGCCTAACCATGGAGGGGCGAAATTTAGTTATCAAGAATGTTTTGATCGGTAAGTTGTTGTATTTGGCGAGAATCTCCCGACCTCCTCCTGCGGTGGGACGGGCTCTAGAGGGAATAATTTTCACTTTCTTCTGGGGTACCCGAGCAGAGCGCAGGAGTAGGAGGGTTGTGAAGATGAGCCCATCCTTGGGTGGGAAGGGTGTCCCCTGCCCGGTGTTTGTATGTATGTCTGCGTTTGCGTGTACTCTCATGGAGTTATTCGTGTCTGAGGACCCGGGTCGCCGGCTGGCGCGGGACTTTCTGTTTTTTTTTTGTTTTTTTTTCTGGGGCCGTCCGTCGCGCGGTTGGAAGGGCGGTCCCTCCCGCTGTCTCGGCCTTTTTCCGGGTCGTGTCCGGGGCATTTCCGGATGTTTGAGGGGTTCGCCCGGGAGCAGGGCCTGTTGACCTGTCGGCCCATCGGTTGGCAGTTGTCGCGGGTCCTGGATCACTTGCGCCCAAGGGAGGTGCTGCGGGAGGTGCGTATCCTTCGCGGAAGGCCTCTCGCAGAACGTACGGCGAGAAAGGTTTGGGAGAACGTTTCGGCTCGCTGTCTCGCCAACGACCAGAAGGACGTCGCGTGGCAAGCCGCCCATGAGTGTCTTCCGGTCCGGGTGTTTATGTTCCAGAGGGGCCTGAACGTGTCGGTCCAGTGTCCCCGACCCCGATGCACAGGGGACGAAACCGTCAGGCATGTCCTTTGGGACTGCCCTGTCGCCGAGGGGGTCTGGTCGCTTGCGGCTGGCCTCCTCGAATGCTATGTGCCTTGGCTGGTGATGGTCAGACGGGACGTCTTTGCGTTTAGCGGGCTCCTACCACAACCAGTGCCTGTCCGCAAATGGAGGCAGGCCTGGAGAACGGTCTGTATAATCAAGACCGTCTTGTGGCGAGCGAGAACCAGAGGTTTCTATACCAGGGTATGGTTGGATCCTGGGCAGATATGGGGCAGAGCCCAATCCTGCCTCCAAAGGTACAGGCTTAGCGACAGCCTGCGGGCGACGGGGCGGGGTGCTGGCCGCAACGATGCGTCAGGTGTGTCGTAAAGCCCTCCCTGGAGCGGAGAATACGGCCGGGCTTTTCCGTGGTGAAGGGGGGGGTCCCGCGGGAGGTTACTTCCAAATGTGCGGGCGACAGTCATGTGCAGCCGTAGTCCCTGACCGAGCTTGCCGCCCGGGCTTGGAAAGGTTGGGGGTGCTCCGGCAGGTGTGCTTGCGGGCCCTGTCGGGCGGTGATTCTCATTGGGACACTCACGCCTCGTGGGCAGCTCAGGGAGCCGGGGCCTTCCTTGTGGGGCATCTTCCGGGTGGGCCCTCCCGGGCGCGGCCCGGGGAGGGTGGGGGCAGTTGGGTTTCCTTTTGTTTGATCTTGATTTTGCCTTGGTTTGATTTTTATTTTCTTTCATTATTATTTCCAGCGGTGGGTCGAGCCCTCAACGTGTTTGTGGCTGCATGTTCCCGGCTGCGGTTAGCAGCCGGTTGTTGATTTCGGTATGCAAAGGAAAAAAGGCCCCTTGACCCTTATTGTTTTAAGGTGTCCCTTCTTTGGTTGTTTTCGGGGGGGTGGGAGGGGGGATAGGGTCTTCTTTCCTTTCTCCCTCCCCTTTGGTTAGTTAGAGTTAGGTGTCTGCTGCCTGGGGTGGGAGAGGGGTTTTGGGGGTTTGGGATAGGGATGATGGACTTTGGTTTTTATGATTTATGGTTTATTGAATTTGATTTGATTTTCATTTTGGTCTTTGAACCTTGTTTTCTTGCGTTTTCTTGATCTTTTGGTTTGCTTTCTCTTTATTTATTGTTTGATATCTGGTTTCCTGGCTTTTGATTTCTTGGTTTTTGATTTTTCTGGGTTCTTGTGTGGTGGTGATGGTGATGGGTTTATTAATGGTTTGATTTTTCTGGGTTCTTGTGTGGTGGTGATGGTGATGGGTTTATTGATTGTCTTTTGAGCGTGTTTTTTTTACCTTTTTTAAATAAAAAAGGCCTCGGCCATAAAAGTTACAGGCGTGTTCGTTTGGTGCTGTGGACCCAGATACGTCGGCTAGAGTGAACCAGTTCTGTTCTCCTTTGCCGGTGTTTTCGTTTCCTGTGTTTTGCTGTGTTTGCATTTCTTATTATTTACTTATTGCTTTGATTATTGCCTGTTTGTCCTGCATTTTCGTTCGTTTTTCCCTCCCTGCTTTCCCCCATCTTCCTCCTGTTTGGGTGTTGCCCACCAGACAGGGGGGAGTCTTGTGCCCCCCCTTCGTCTCCCGTCCCTCCCTCCCCCCCCCCCCCCCCCCCCACCCCGAGTGTTGTCCTCCGCCCCTCCTAGAACCCCGGCATGGCGAGCAGGCGCCATAATTGTGTCCGGTTTCGGTTGGTTGATGTGGCTTGCAGTGTGCCGGCTGGAGATAAATTCGGTAAAGATGTACTGTTGGGTGTGCTGGGGTTCAAGGCTGTTGACTTTTTCTGCCTGATCTCCCTCGCCCGTGGCTTCGACGTGTCCTTCCAAACAGGGCAGGGACTTGCCGAGTTCTGGCGCCGGTGGGCTACCGCTCGGTCTGCTGGGAAACTGGCAGACTGGGCGGTCGAGGCTCTCTCAGAAACACAGGAGAGAGTCGTGACCGTCCACCTGTACAACGAAGGCGTGAGTGACTATGATGTCAAGGTTTGGCTCAGTCGATACGCGGACATCCGAGGCCCAGTACGGCTCGTCCGGAACAGCCTCGGTATTTGGACCGGTTCTCGGCAGTTCCGGGTAAAGCTGCGGACGAGGCAGGACGGCACGGCCACCCATATCCCTAATGGAATAATGGTTGGGATGGACCGAGGCCAAGTCTTTTACGCGGGACAGCCGAAATTGTGCCGCCGATGCGGTCAACTTGGCCACTTGATTACTGGGTGTACAGCGAGTATCTGCACCCAGTGTGGCGAGTTGGGACATTTGAGGGAGCGCTGCACCCAAGCGGTGCGGTGCAACCTCTGTGGTGCGCCGGGGCACACTTTCCGCTCCTGCCCGCAGAGTTATGCGAGCAAGATGCGTGCTGCTGCGGGCGGGAGTGGGGGTGTTGCCCAAGGGACAGGGGACGGTGTGCCCCCAGGGACAGGAAAAGGGGACGGTGTGCCTCCAGGGACTGGGGGGGGGTGTTGCCCAAGGGGTGGGGGAGGGGGTTGCTCAAGGGGCGGGGGAGGGGGTTGCCCAAGGGGTGGGGGAGGGGTTTGCCCCAGGGGCTGGGGAGGGGGTTGCCCAAGGGGCTGGGGAGGGGGTTGCCCAAGGGATAGGGGAAGGGGTTGCCCAAGGGGTGGGGGAGGGGGTTGCCCAAGGGGTGGGGGAGGGGGTTGCCCAGGGGGCTGGGGAGGGGGTTGTCCAAGGGGCTGGGGAGGGGGTTGCCCAGGGGGCTGGGGAGGGGGTTGTCCAAGGGGTTGGGGAGGGGGTTGCCCAAGGGGTGGGGGAGGGGGTTGCCCAAGGGACAGGGGAGGGTACTGCATCTGGGGTCGGGGGGGGGGGACTAATGTGTTTGTGTGTGTGTCAGCCCCCCGCCCCGTAGAAAGTAAAGGGAGGGAGGTGGAGGGAAAGGAGAACATGGAAGAGGGAGGGTTAGATCAGGACCTGGATGTGGCTTCGCCGGGTGTCGGGCCCACTGCGGTGGGAGGGGAGGATGCACGAGGAATGGTGGCTCCGGTGGCGGGGTCAGAAGAAACATCCTCGGTGCCAGAAGAAACATCCTCGGTGCCAGAAGAAACATCCTCGGTGCCAGAAACCCCGCTGCCGGAGGCTGGAAGTGATGGCTCCTCCTCCGGCTACGAGCAAAGTGACCCGGGACAATGGACCGAGAAGAAGCGTCGGAGGAGGGGCCAGGACAAAGGAAAAGCTCCTCTGGGCAAAGCCCCACAGGGGAAGAACACAAGAACATCAAAGAAGAAAACCCCTGTGGGGCGCAGAGCCCCCCGTGCATCAAGCGACCCATCCAGGCCTGGGGGATCGCCTGCTCGTGGTAGGGGTGGGGCGCAGTCGGGGTTGGCCGCAGCAGGTCTCCGGGGGAGGCCCCAAATGCCGTCTTCCCCTGAACGCTCACGTTCCCGTTCTCCCGTGAGTCGTTCCCCACCTATTGACCTCACCCCGCCTCCGGGGGCAGCTGTGGCCATGGGCCTCAAGGAGGGTTTGCTCGCGGAGGACTGGTGGCTTTCTTCCCCGGGTGGCGGGCGAGGGGGGGTAATTTATTTGACCCCCGAGCAGGAGGACCTCTCCCTGCTACCCGGGGAGAATGTCTGCATAGATGGGGACTGGCTCCCGGGCACCCTCGTGGCTCCCGGCTGCGGGAAGAACCGCAGGGGGAGGAAGAATGGTAGCTCATCGCGTCTTGGCAAGGAGGGAGGAGCTTCATAAGTCCTATGACTCCCATTTCGTGGTTTGCACTAGTGTTGGTGATTAATACACTAACACCTATGAGCTTTAAACTAACGAGTTTAAATGTACGGGGAGTCCGTACCACGGTCCGGAGGATCGCTATTTTTGAAGAACTGCGCAATTTTGAATGGGATGTCTGCCTGTTGCAGGAATGCCATATTCCGCACGGTGAGTATGGATACCTCCGTGCAAATTGGCGGTACGGAGAGTCGTATTGGTCCGGCAGCTACACTAACAGGGCGGCAGGATTAGGGTTCCTTATTAAGAGCCCGAATGTCGAGGTCCTTAGTTTAGAAGAAATTATCCCGGGGCGATTGGCCGTGCTCAGGGTGGTGGTTTCCTCGACCCCACTGACCTTGGTCAATGTGTACGCTCCAACGACGGTGGGAGAAAGAGTGGAGCTCCTGCGCCAGTTGGGGCCCCTCCTCTCCACCTCTGGCCCCGTGATCGTCGGGGGAGATTTTAATATAAGTTTGGACAGGTTGCCCCTGGAGTCATCGGCGCGGGCCCTTAAAGGGCTTGTTCAGGATTTTAGGTTGAGGGACACGGGTGCGGAAAGGAATGAGGTCACCCGGACCGATGCGGCTGGTACCAGTCGGGCTAGGATTGATTACATTCTTTTGACACCAAATTTTGGCGACCCGGACCTGGTACTTCACGCGGTGGCATTTTCAGATCACTGTCGTTTGTCTCTGGGTATTGAATTAAATGGGGTGCGTCCCCGGTGTTTTGGACTCTGGAAGCTTAACTGTCACCTTTTGCAAGATGACAGTTTAGTGCGTGCCTACGTTCGGAAGTATAGGGAGTGGGAAACGGTCAGGTGCCTCTTCCCTACCTCGGCAGCCTGGTGGGAGGAGGTGAAACGTAGGACCATAGGGTTTTTCCGAACGGCCGGGCGAATGAGGGCCGCGGGGAAACGAGAGCGTTTGAAGCGCATGCAGGCGTACCTCCAGCGCCTGCATAAGAAACTTTGCGAAGGGAGGGACGTGTCGGAGAAAATCCGCCGGGTGAAGGGGAGGATTTTTAGCCTCCTCGAAGCCAGGGCGAGGGCCGTCATCTTCCGGAGCAAGGTGCAGGCATTGGAGTGGAACGAAAGGTGTACCAGATTCTTCTTTCAACGATGTGCCAGGCGGAGGGGCGGTTTGGCCCAGGTTAATGTGGGGGGAGGCCGTGTTTCGGATCCGGACCAAATTACCGAAGCAGTGGAGGACTATTACTCCAGGCTTTTTGAAAAACGACCGGTTGACCAAATCCAGATGGCCGACGTTCTCGGCCATCTGAGGAATCTTTTGAGCCCCGAACAGCGGGAGCGGTTGGAGGAACCGGTGAGCCTGGAGGAATTGACCTCCGCTGTTAGGGATTTGGCCGCGAATAAAACCCCGGGTGACGACGGCCTGCCCGTGGAGTTTTATCGCCGCTTTTGGCACGTCCTTGGCGAGGACTATCTGCAGGTAGTGAGGGAGCTAGCCACCTCTGCGAGGCTTCCAGATTCGATGCGCCGGGGCGTCGTAAACCTCGTGCACAAGAAGGGTGATCGGGAGGATCTGTCCAACTGGCGCCCGATCACTTTGTTGAATGTCGACTACAAGATACTAACAAAGGTGCTGTCTAAGAGGGTGCACGGTGTCATGGTGGACCTCGTGCACCCGGACCAGACTTGTGCTGTTCCGGGACGCAGAGTGTCCGACAGCCTGGGCCTGGTTCGAGAGGCGATCCAGCTAGCGGAGGAGAGAGGCCTCCCACTGAGCATAGTCAGTTTGGACCAGGAGAAGGCTTTCGACAGAGTGTCACATGAATACATGATGGCCGTTTTGGACCGTTTTGGCTTTGGGCCAAATTTGATGCATTGGGTGGACCTGATGTATAGGGACGTTGAAGCCCGTGTTTTGGTCAACGGACACCTCTCGGGAGCCTTCCCAGTCGCTTCTGGGGTCAGGCAGGGCTGCCCAATGTCACCAGTCCTTTTTGTCCTTTGTATTGAACCGTTTGCTTGTGCACTGCGAGCGGACCCATCCTTCCCTGGGTTGTGGATTCCCGGAACCCATGGGGAGCGCCTAATGGTGAGTCTGTACATGGACGACGTGTCGGTGTTCGTCACCGATGCAGTCGCCATGTGCAGACTGGTGGGTCTCTGCGAGCGTTTTGGGTTGGCCTCCTCTTCTAAAATCAATCCCCAGAAGAGTGAGGTCATGCACTTTGGTCGGCACAGGACGGGCTCCGGCCCCCCTTGCCCGTACACGGAGCGGAGAGATCGATTAAAGATCCTCGGGGTCTGCTTTGACCCAGGCGGCGTGGCCGCTGAGAACTGGCGAATGGTCATTGGGGGATTGGAATTGGAGGTCGCTTCTTGGCGGTCTCGTCGCCTAACCATGGAGGGGCGAAATTTAGTTATCAAGAATCTTTTGATCGGTAAGTTGTTGTATTTGGCGAGAATCTCCCCACCTCCTCCTGCGGTGGGACGGGCTCTGGAGAGATTAATCTTTACTTTCTTCTGGGGTACCCGAGCAGAGCGCAGGAGTAGGAGGGTCGTTAAGATGAGCCCGTCCTTGGGTGGGAAGGGTGTCCCCTGCCCGGTGTTTGTATGTATGTCTGCGTTTGCATGTACTCTCATGGAGTTATTTGTGTCTGAGGACCCGGGTCGCCTGCTGGCGCGGGATTTTTTGTTCTTTTTTCTGGGGCCGTCCGTCGTGCGGTTGGAAGGGCGGTCCCTCCCGCTGTCTCGGCCTTTTTCTGGGTCGTGTCCGGGGCATTTCCGGATGTTTGAGGGGTTCGCCCGGGAGCAGGGCCTGTTGACCTGTCGGCCCATCGGTTGGCAGTTGTCGCAGTTCCTGGACCACTTGCGCCCAAGGGAGGTGCTACGGGAGGTGCGTATCCTTCGCGGAAGGCCTCTCGCAGAACGTACGGCGAGAAAGGTTTGGGAGAACGTTTCGGCTCGCTGTCTCGCCAACGACCAGAAGGACGTCGCGTGGCAAGCCGCCCATGAGTGTCTTCCGGTCCGGGTGTTTCAGTTCCAGAGGGGCCTGAACGTGTCGGTCCAGTGTCCCCGACCCCGATGCACAGGGGACGAAACCGTCAGGCATGTCCTTTGGGACTGCCCCGTCGCCGAGGGGGTCTGGTCGCTTGCGGCTGGCCTCCTCGAATGCTATGTGCCTTGGCTGGTGATGGTCAGACGGGACGTCTTTGCGTTTAGCGGGCTCCTACCACAACCAGTGCCTGTCCGCAAATGGAGGCAGGCCTGGAGAACGGTCTGTATAATCAAGACCGTCTTGTGGCGAGCGAGAACCAGAGGTTTCTATACCAGGGTATGGTTGGATCCTGGGCAGATATGGGGCAGAGCCCAATCCTGCCTCCAAAGGTACAGGCTTGGCGACAGCTTGCGGGCGACGGGGCGGGGCGCTGGCCGCAACGATGCGTCAGGTGTGTCGTAAAGCCCTCCCTGGAGCGGAGAATACGGCCGGGCTTTTCCGTGGTGAAGGGGGGGGGGGTCCCGCGGGAGGTTACTTCCAAATGTGCGGGCGACAGTCATGTGCAGCCGTAGTCCCTGACCGAGTTTGCCGCCCGGGCTTGGAAAGGTTGGGGGTGCTCCGGCAGGTGTGCTTGCGGGCCCTGTCGGGCGGTGATTCTCATTGGGACACTCACGCCTCGTGGGCAGCTCAGGGAGCCGTGGCCTTCCTTGTGGGGCATCTTCCGGGTGGGCCCTCCCGGGCGCGGCCTGGGGAGGGTGGGGGCAGTTGGGTTTCCTTTTGTTTGATCTTGATTTTGCCTTGGTTTGATTTTTATTTTCTTTCATTATTATTTCCAGCGGTGGGTCGAGCCCTCAACGTGTTTGTGGCTGCATGTTCCCGGCTGCGGTTAGCAGCCGGTTGTTGATTTCGGTATGCAAAGGAAAAAAGGCCCCTTGACCCTTATTGTTTTAAGGTGTCCCTTCTTTGGTTGTTTTCGGGGGGTGGGAGGGGGGATAGGGTCTTCTTTCCTTTCTCACCCCCCTTTGGTTAGTTAGAGTTAGGTGTCTGCTGCCTGGGGTGGGAGAGGGGTTTTGGGGGTTTGGGATAGGGATGATGGACTTTGGTTTTTATGATTTATGGTTTATTGAATTTGATTTGATTTTCATTTTGGTTTTTGAACCTTGTTTTCTTGCGTTTTCTTGATCTTTTGGTTTGCTTTCTCTCTTTATTTATTGTTTGATATCTGGTTTCCTGGCTTTTGATTTCTTGGTTTTTGATTTTTCTGGGTTCTTGTGTGGTGGTGATGGTGATGGGTTTATTAATGGTTTGATTTTTCTGGGTTCTTGTGTGGTGGTGATGGTGATGGGTATTGATTGTATTTTGAGCGTGTTTTTTTTTACCTTTTTTTATAATAAAAAAGGCCTCGGCCATAAAAGTTACAGATGTGATAAAGGGTAGAGAGACGGACAGGGATGTGATAAAGGGTAGAGAGACGGACAGGGATGTGATAAAGGGTAGAGAGACGAACAGGGATGTGATAAAGGGTAGAGAGACGAACAGGGATGTGATAAAGGATAGAGAGACGGACAGGGATGTGATAAAGGGTAGAGAGACGAACAGGGATGTGATAAAGGGTAGAGAGACGGACAGGGATGTGATAAAGGGTAGAGAGACGAACAGGGATGTGATCAAGGGTAGAGAGACGAACAGGGATGTGATAAAGGGTAGAGAGACGGACAGGGATGTGATAAAGGGTAGAGAGACGGACAGGGATGTGATAAAGGGTAGAGAGACGGACAGGGATGTGATAAAGGGTAGAGAGACGAACAGGGATGTGATAAAAGGTAGTGAGACGAACAAGGATGTGATAAAGGGTAGCGAGACGGACAGGGATGTGATAAAGGGTAGAGAGACGGACAGGGATGTGATAAAGGGTAGAGAGACGGACAGGGATGTGATAAAGGGTAGAGAGACGGACAGGGATGTGATAAAGGGTAGAGAGACGAACAGGGATGTGATAAAGGGTAGAGAGACGAACAGGGGTGTGATAAAGGGTAGAGAGACGAACAGGTTTGTGATAAAGGATAGAGAGACGGACAGGGATGTGATAAAGGGTAGAGAGACGGACAGGGATGTGATAAAGGGCAGAGAGACGGACAGGTTTGTGATAAAGGATAGAGAGACGGACAGGGATGTGATAAAGGGTAGAGAGACGAACAGGGGTGTGATAAAGGGTAGAGAGACGAACAGGTTTGTGATAAAGGATAGAGAGACGGACAGGGATGTGATAAAGGGTAGAGAGACGAACAGGGGTGTGATAAAGGGTAGAGAGACGAACAGGTTTGTGATAAAGGATAGAGAGACGGACAGGGATGTGATAAAGGGTAGAGAGACGAACAGGGATGTGATAAAGGATAGAGAGACGAACAGGTTTGTGATAAAGGATAGAGAGACGGACAGGGATGTGATAAAGGGTAGAGAGACGGACAGGGATGTGATAAAGGGCAGAGAGACGGACAGGGATGTGATAAAGGGCAGAAAGACGGACAGGGATGTGATAAAGGGTAGAGAGATGGACAGGGATGTGATAAAGGGTAGAGAGACGAACAGGGATGTGATAAAGGGTAGAGAGACGAACAGGGATGTGCTAAAGGGTAGAGAGACGAACAGGGATGTGATAAAGGGTAGAGAGACGGACAGGGATGTGATAAAGGGTAGAGAGACGGACAGGGATGTGATAAAGGGTAGAGAGACGGACAGGGATGTGATAAAGGGTAGAGAGACGAACAGGGATGTGATAAAGGGTAGAGAGACGGACAGGGATGTGATAAAGGGTAGAGAGACGGACAGGGATGTGATAAAGGGTAGAGAGACGGACAGGGATGTGATAAAGGGTAGAGAGACGGACAGGGATGTGATAAAGGGTAGAGAGACGAACAGGGATGTGATAAAGGGTAGTGAGACGAACAAGGATGTGATAAAGGGTAGAGAGACGGACAGGGATGTGATAAAGGGTAGAGAGACGAACAGGGATGTGATAAAGGGTAGAGAGACGGACAGGGATGTGATAAAGGGTAGAGAGACGAACAGGGATGTGATAAAGGGTAGAGAGACGAACAGGGATGTGATAAAGGGTAGAGAGACGAACAGGGATGTGATAAAGGGTAGAGAGACGAACAGGGATGTGATAAAGGATAGAGAGATGGACAGGGATGTGATAAAGGGTAGAGAGACGGACAGGGATGTGATAAAGGGTAGAGAGACGGACAGGGATGTGATAAAGGGTAGAGAGACGGACAGGGATGTGATAAAGGGCAGAGAGACGGACAGGGATGTGATAAAGGACAGAGAGACGAACAGGGATGTGATAAAGGGTAGAGAGACAAACAGGGATGTGATAAAGGGTAGAGAGACGGACAGGGATGTGATAAAGGGTAGAGAGACGGACAGGGATGTGATAAAGGACAGAGAGACGAACAGGGATGTGATAAAGGGTAGAGAGACGGACAGGGATGTGATAAAGGGCAGAGAGACGGACAGGGATGTGATAAAGGATAGAGAGACAAACAGGGATGTGATAAAGGGCAGAGAGACGGACAGGGATGTGATAAAGGATAGAGAGACAAACAGGGATGTGATAAAGGGTAGAGAGACGGACAGGGATGTGATAAAGGGTAGAGAGACGGACAGGGATGTGATAAAGGGTAGAGAGACGAACAGGGATGTGATAAAGGGTAGAGAGACGGACAGGGATGTGATAAAGGGTAGAGAGACGAACAGGGATGTGATAAAGGGTAGAGACACGAACAGGGATGTGATAAAGGGTAGAGAGACGAACAGGGATGTGATAAAGGGTAGAGAGACGGACAGGGATGTGATAAAGGGTAGAGAGACGAACAGGGATGTGATAAAGGGTAGAGAGACGGACAGGGATGTGATAAAGGGTAGAGAGACGAACAGGGATGTGATAAAGGGTAGAGAGACGAACAGGGATGTGATAAAGGGTAGAGAGACGAACAGGGATGTGATAAAGGATAGAGAGACGGATAGGGATGTGATAAAGGGTAGAGAGACGGACAGGGATGTGATAAAGGGTAGAGAGACGGACAGGGATGTGATAAAGGGTAGAGAGACGGACAGGGATGTGATAAAGGGCAGGGAGACGGACAGGGATGTGATAAAGGGTAGAGAGACGGACAGGGATGTGATAAAGGGTAGAGAGACGGACAGGGATGTGATACAGGGCAGAGAGACGGACAGGGATGTGATAAAGGACAGAGAGACGAACTGGGATGTGATAAAGGGTAGAGAGACGGACAGGGATGTGATAAAGGGCAGAGAGAAGGACAGGGATGTGATAAAGGATAGAGAGACGAACAGGGATGTGATAAAGGGTAGAGAGACGGACAGGGATGTGATAAAGGGTAGAGAGACGAACAGGGATGTGATAGAGGGTATAGAGACGGACAGGGATGTGATAAAGGGTAGAGAGACGAACAGGGATGTGATAAAGGGTAGTGAGACGGACAGGGATGTGATAAAGGGTGGAGAGACGAACAGGGATGTGATAAAGGGTAGAGAGACGAACAGGGATGTGATAAAGGGTAGAGAGACGAACAGGGATGTGATAAAGGGTAGAGAGACGAACAGGGATGTGATAAAGGGTAGAGAGACGAACAGGGATGTGATAAAGGGTCGAGAGACGGACAGGGATGTGATAAAGGGTAGATAGTCGAACAGGGATGTGATAAAGGGTAGAGAGACGAACAGGTATGTCATAAAGGGTAGAGAGACGGATAGGGATGTGATAAAGGATAGAGAGACGAACATCGATGTGATAAAGGATAGAGAGACGGACAGGGATGTGATAAAGGGCAGAGAGACGGACAGGGATGTGATAAAGGGTAGAGAGACGGACAGGGATGTGATAAAGGATAGAGAGACGAACAGGGATGTGATAAAGGATATAGAGACGGACAGGGATGTGATAAAGGGTAGAGAGACGGACAGGGATGTGATAAAGGATAGAGAGACGAACAGGGATGTGATAAAGGATAGAGAGACGGACAGGGATGTGATAAAGGATAGAGAGATGGACAGGGATGTGATAAAGGATAGCGAGACGGACAGGGATGTGATAAAGGATAGACAGACGGACAGGGATGTGATAAAGGATAGAGAGACGAACAGGGATGTGATAAAGGATAGAGAGACGGACAGGGATGTGATAAAGGATAGAGAGACGAACAGGGATGTGATAAAGGATAGAGAGACGGACAGGGATGTGATAAAGGGTAGAGAGACGAACAGGGATGTGATAAAGGATAGAGAGACGAACAGGGATGTGATAAAGGATAGAGAGACGGACAGGGATGTGATAAAGGATAGAGAGACGGACAGGGATGTGATAAAGGATAGAGAGACGGACAGGGATGTGATAAAGGGTAGAGAGACGAACAGGGATGTGATAAAGGATAGAGAGACGGACAGGGATGTGATAAAGGGTAGAGAGACGGACAGGGATGTGATAAAGGGTAGAGAGACGGACAGGGATGTGATAAAGGGCAGAGAGACGAACAGGGATGTGACAAAGGGTAGAGAGACGAACAGGGATGTGACAAAGGGTAGAGAGACGGACAGGGATGTGACAAAGGGTAGAGAGACGGACAGGGATGTGATAAAGGGTAGAGAGACGGACAGGGATGTGATAAAGGGTAGAGAGACGGACAGGGATGTGATAAAGGGTAGAGAGACGAACAGGGATGTGATAAAGGATAGAGAGACGGACAGGGATGTGATAAAGGGTGGAGAGACGAACAGGGATGTGATAAAGGGTAGAGAGACGGACAGGGATGTGATAAAGGGTAGAGAGACGGACAGAGATGTGATAAAGGGTAGAGAGACGAACAGGGATGTGATAAAGGGTAGAGAGACGGACAGGGATGTGATAAAGGGTAGAGAGACGGACAGGGATGTGATAAAGGGTAGAGAGACGGACAGGGATGTGATAAAGGGTAGAGAGACGAACAGGGGTGTGATAAAAGGTAGTGAGACGAACAAGGATGTGATAAAGGGTAGCGAGACGGACAGGGATGTGATAAAGGGTAGAGAGACGGACAGGGATGTGATACAGGGCAGAGAGACGGACAGGGATGTGATAAAGGGTAGAGAGACGGACAGGGATGTGATAAAGGGTAGAGAGACGAACAGGGATGTGATAAAGGGTAGAGAGACGGACAGGGATGTGATAAAGGGCAGAGAGACGGACAGGGATGTGATAAAGGATAGAGAGACGGACAGGGATGTGATAAAGGGTAGAGAGACGAACAGGGATGTGATAAAGGGTAGAGAGACGGACAGGGATGTGATAAAGGGCAGAGAGACGGACAGGGATGTGATAAAGGATAGAGAGACGGACAGGGATGTGATAAAGGGCAGAGAGACGGACAGGGATGTGATAAAGGGCAGAGAGACGGACAGGGATGTGATAAAGGGCAGAGAGACGGACAGGGATGTGATAAAGGGCAGAGAGACGGACAGGGATGTGATAAAGGGTAGAGAGACGAACAGGTATGTGATAAAGGGCAGAGAGTCGAGGGACGGGGCGCTGCTGCAGCTGTGACATCATCGTTGGTGTTGTTCTGTTGCAGGAGGTGGGGGCTAAATGTGGGCGGAGTTTACACACAACGTCATTAACCATTCATGCTCGGGGTAACTTCCGTGAACATTTTGTTACCTCCATGTTTTGTAACTCTGGTCACGTCTTTGTGTGTCATTTATAACGAATAACGATCACGTTATTTCACCTTTTGTACAATAGTTTATCAATAATAAATTATCATTGTAACTATAACTGGTTTATCCTTTCCTTTTCACAATTAACGTTGAGAGAAAACAAAAATATTGTTCATTTAGGAAGGTGAAGGTCGAACTGGGACATTTTACCTTTTGAAAAACTCGCTAATTCTGTTGAACACGAAACTACAAGAGAGGAAAATGTTCAGGCACCAAGCAGCTAGGTAGCGCTTACCAAGCTAGCCGTTCCTTATCAGTTTTTAATGGCGTGCTTGCTCGAATGTTTGAACCACCTGGGGAGAACTCCACGAGAAACTTGGTAAATAAACACACCTGATGGTGTTGAGGTCCGACCCCAGATCTACTGTAATCTATATATCCCACAGAGGACTGCCCTCTGCTGCCGCTCCCAGAGGAAACAGGTGCCCTGATCAAATATGAATAAGACAAACTTTATTACATATTACCAAATCCTTCACAGAATGACCAGCCGAGGGGTGTTCATGTCTGCTGCAGGTCAGGTGATTATTCAAGGTGTGTGTGTGCTGTCTCTCGGATGGACGTTAAACTGGACATCCCGTCGCACACTCGCCTCTAACCTGTCTCGTCTGGGTTTGAATCCCGACACAGCTGTAAACTGTAATCCTGGTGTTTCACAGGTAAGGTGATTAGTCAAGATGTGTCGTCCATCGATTGACCTTTTGGCCTTTGTTGGCCTCAAAAATAATTGTTGGTTTAATTTCGTCACCTGATATGCAAATCCTGTTCAATTTCAAGTCAATCGGATGAAAATTGATAGTTTTCGAAGATGGCATATTTGATTAGTGCACCTGTTTCCTCTGGGAGCGTCCGTACCACGTGACATATGACGTCATCATTACGAATAAAAAAATTCCACAGGCGGAGCCGCTCGTATGGCAGAGTTTCTTGTCAATTCGACCAACGGTTGCCCATAAAATTGATTTTTAAAATACAGACACGTCACACGGACGCACCCGAATGCTCAACCCTGTTTTTTGCTTCGCCAGCACAGGTAACAAAACCACTTCATGTGACAGTTGAATAAATACCTTAGATTTAAGAACTCATTTCCATTTCCATCACACAGAATTTACGTCCAGTCGAAGCAGAGAAACGTATTTTCAGTCTCCATGTAAAATCTGCATGAAGAGAATCGATTCTTTATACAAAGAGAGAAGTTTGTGTCTCTATTTGATACATTTCATCAATCATAAAATCACAAAGTTGAGCAGCTTTGGTGGGGGGGACCTTCGGGAGGAGTCGGGGGGAATGTGATTGGTCGGCGCGCCCTCAGGGAGGCGTGGGGAGGAAGGTCATTGGTCTCCGGAAATGACGGCTGTGGTTTCTCGCTCACTGTGCCCTGGATTGAGAGGAGACTGGCGCCACGACATCCAATGATATCCAGGTGTGCTGTACGAGTGTTTTATTCCTGCTTTGTACATAAAAGTCTAGAGAGTCGAGGGACAAGGCGCTGCTGCAGCTGTGACATCATCGTTGCTGTTGTTCTGTTTCAGGAGAGGGGGCTAAATGTGGGCGGAGTTTACACACAACGTCAAAACCATTCACGCTCGGGGAAACTTCCGTGAACATTTTGTTACCTCCATGTTTAGTAACTCTGATCAGGTGTTTGTGTGTAATTTATATCGAATAATGATCACGTATTTCACATTTTGTACAATAGTTTATCAATAATAAATTATCATTGTAACTATAACTGGTTTATCCTTTCCTTTTCACAATTAACGTCGAGAGAAAACAAAAATATTCTTCATTTCGGAAGGTGAAGGTCGAACTGGGACATTTTACCTTTAGTGCATTATGATATGTCATGACGAACTGGGACATTTTACCTTTAGTGCATTATGATATGTCATGACGAACTGGGACATTTTACCTTTAGTGCATTATTATATGTCATGACGCTCGATTTTTAGTGCCAAAAGTGTTTTTTTTGCAGTTGTGTCAACTTTAGGGGGTAAATTAAAAGGAGAATTAGGGGTTGAATTTTTCGCGAACTTTTCGGGTATTTTGGGGGGCCTTTTAGGGGGGGGGTGACCCCCAAAAATTGCACAATCTATATCTCGGCTCCTACACATGCTAGCTTCATGATCTTGGTGTCGAGGATAGGGTTTCTGGGTGCGCCGAGTTCAATTATGTTGTTTACGAGGTGATCTGAGGTCAAGGTCATAGGCTCAAGGTCACCACAGGGTCATAAATGGCTCCAAAAGGTAGAATTAGCCAAAATAACTGAACTATGTAATATAGTACCACTTCATTTGGGTTTTATTGGGTGAGGAATTCAGTGGTGACATCTTTTTTTACATTCGAGGTCACGATCAGGTTATAAACTAGGTCATGGTCAATGTCATTTGGGTGGGTGAAAATGTGGCGAAAACAAAAAAATGTCACATCTCATGATATACCGTGCAACTACAAAACATTCGTTTTGACACATAAATGCTGAGCAAGTACATATTATAATGCACCACATTCTTCATCTCATGACAGATCTATTTACACTTTGTTGAGTTACACTACGTCCAGTGTAATATAAGGTCTAATCGCACCAATATATAGGCCCTACTACACCAGTTTTACACCGTGTATGCATTAACTAAACAAATATCATCAATGTACCCATAATCAGCGATCAATTACAAAAATGGTACTTACAATTCCGATCCTTATACTTCTTCGTCCTCAATATCGAATTTCTCATGCCTGACGTTTTGACATCCTTGGTCATGGCACTTCCAAAGCGGCGTGCAGGGGAGGTTGTTCTTCACACAAGAACGGTTGCGTGCGCAGACAGATGATTTACAGCCACATTTGATCAGTTCTAGAACCGCTTGTGGAGCAGGTAGTTCAAGACACCGTAGAGGGAAGATTGCACCATCTTTGATGACCCAACCGCAGTCTTCCAAACTAGGAAGTTGGGGATGTGTAGTGACATAGGCTTTGTTCACCATGCATACAAAGTTTGTCCGTTGAATATGAGGCAGCAATGTAGCTCGGGTGGGGGGCAGCATCTCAGACTCCATGTTTTTCGACCTGAAGAGCTCCCAGCGAAGTTGGGGGAGTTTTTGTGGGCCATTGGCAGAGTAGACGCGGCACACAAAGTGTTCGAGTGGCTGCATCTCCTCAGGGAGTTTTCCGTCTATTAGTTCCGTCGATGAGAGAGGGCCATCTCCCAATCTCTGGAAGGCATCAATGATGGGATCATTGGGACCCAATTTGAAGTACTCTGTGATCCACCTCTTCTTTGTCACACCCACGAACTTACCACCCCAGTCAGCGCCAGTGAAGTTGTGTATCCCAATGAGACCTTGACATTTCTTACGGCTGATGCTCCTCACTCTCTCCACCACATCGATCTTTCTGAACTTGTTGCCATTTCCTGTGTGAAATTCCAATGTGGTCAAAGTTCCCAAACGTCCATGCGCTGTGAGGTCAATGAGGAGGACCAACACATCAGTGTCCAGAGATGCAACAACAATATGTCTGAATTCACAATCCTTGATGCAGTGAAGAACATGAAGGGGGATCTGTGAGTCAGCCTCCTCGTGCTCATGGGTAAAGAAGTCCTCTTCAAGCCTGTGGGGTGCATTGATTTTGATATTGGTGTCATATGAGACGATAAGTCGCAGATCCTGTCCCTCAAACCCCCGTAGAAGTCCCTGGGCAAGAATCCTTGCAAGCTGACCTTTGGTCTTGGAGGAGGACAAGAGCTCCCGCAGAGGAACAGTCGTGATGCTCATTTCGTCATGGTCCTCATATCCAGCGCTTGAAGCTTCGTCTGATGTAGCCCTCTTTGCCCTTGTCTTCTCTTTCAGACTGAGGGGAAGATATTGATCAAAGAGTACCCTGACTTCTTCGAAACCACCCTTATATGTACGCTTTTTAATGGTATTTATGAAGGCGTGCTTGAGGTGAATGATTTTCTTCATCCCTGGCGTTTTCTTCATCGCCTGCCGTACGGGCATTGCATCCAGGATATAAGTAGATGCTGTGGGATGCTGAACTGGATCTGGAGGGGGCGGTTGAGAGGGCTGCGCCTCAATGGCATGCATGAGGCTGGCCTTGTCAACTGGCAGGAGTAGTGTCCCATCAGGGGCAAACATAGAACGGGGCATCACTGACATCTCGTAGGTTCCAATTGTCTCCTCGAGTTTTGGTAGGAGCAACGGCCTTGACTGACTGATTAATTATTAGGCATCTCCCAAGGAGCTCCCGATCCTCCCGTCGTTTGATGACCTTGTCACCAACCTTCACCTTACTCTTCGGCCTCCAGTTGCTGAAGGTCTTATACTTTGGCCTGGTCATTCGATCCCAAATTGATAGTTTGGATGTTGGTAGGAGCCGCTCCTCCACAAACGTCTTATAGAGCTCTTGCCCCAGAGTCGGATAGTTGAGGATGTCATACTTGGCTTTCTCCGGGATAACGGCTGAGGAGAAAATGTTCTTGAGAGGCGTGCTCACTGTGTAAGGGTTTCCCTCACAGTGGAGGATGACACTGTCCCTCAGTTTGAGAACGTTCTGGCTTGACCTGATACATATATCTCCTGCCAGCTGGTAGTGCTCCTTCTTCTTCTCCTCTGCTGCTGAAGTCTTCGGGAAGGGCTGGAGATATTTCTGCACCAACCGCGCAAGGTGAGGCGTTGTAGTGACAAACCTGTCGAGAGCAGCTTCGTCCTGTGTGATGCCAGGCAGTGCACCATGCTTCTTGAGAAGTTTGATCTCCTGCTCCAACCCCTGGTCTGTGAAGAGGTTGCAGAATGCCTGCATAGACTTGGTCACAACAAAGTCACCGTTCTTGAGGGCTTCCCATGTTGTAGGATCATCGTCTGCATCGGAGGGGGAGGGGCGAGGGGGAGCGGGAGGGGGAGGGGGGGGAGGGGCGAGGGGGAGGGGGGGGAAGGGAGAGGGGGGAGAGGGGGGGAAGGGGGGAGAAGGGAGTGGGAAGGGTAGGGGGAGGGGGGAAAAGGGAGGGGGAGGGGGGAAAGGGAGGGGGAGCGGGAGGGAGGGGGAGGGTGAGGGGGGAGCGGGAGGGGAGGGGAGGGCGGGAGGGGAACGGGGGAGAGGGGGGAGGGGGAGGGGGAACTTTATTACATATTCCTTAATCATTCACAGAATGACCAGCCGAGGGGTGTACAAGTCTGCTGCAGGTAAGGTGATTAACCAATGTGTGTGCCGTCCCTCAGGTGGACATTAAACTGGACATCCCGGCACACACTCGCCTCTAAGCTGTCAAGCCTGGGTACGAATCCTGACATTGCTATAAACTCTCATCCCAGTATTTCACAGGTAAGATGATTAATCAAGGTGTGTGCCATCCCTCGGTTTATCTTTTGACCTTTGTTGGCCTCCAAAATTATTGTTGGTTTAATTTCGTCACCTGATATGCAAATCCTGTTCAAATTTCAAGTCAATCGGATGAAAATTGATAGTTTTAGGAATTTGACAAAGTTGTTGACCTTGAGCCTATGTTGACCTTTTGACCTCAAAATAAATAGGCTCTTCCTTATGACCAACTCTACCGTTTCCTGAAGATCGGTTTAAAACTATGATCTGTCGACGATTGACTTGCAGACAAACAGACAAACAGACAGAATAACGCACATAACCAACCAGTATTCATGAAAAATCTTCGAGTTCCCCATGTAACAAACAGACAAAGGTGAAAACATAACCTTGATTCTCTTTCAGTGGCACAGGTAACTAGAACAGCACTTGGTAGAGCGCATACCTGAGCCACGCTGGAGTGTTTACCTTTTGTATCCCACTGATGGGACGGATCTACATTTGGACCTTGAAACCCAAATCGAATCGGCTCATTCTTGTCACCTTTCTCGATTTCTCGATCTTTCTTGTCCGGTTTCTCGATCGAGGTTGCGACTTTTGTTCTCACCGGGCATCAAAAGTTAAGTTATTTTTCCATTCGTGTGTTTGTCAAATGATAAAAATTGTTGTTCTTAATTAATCGTTTTCTGTTCGCTCCACGTGCGCGGCCTTGTAACATGAGGCTTCCCCCGTTGGTGTTTGTTAACTTAAGTTCCTTACTTCGCTGTTTTTGCTTGGTTCTTAGATTTTTCCCTTCTCCCCCGAACATCTTCTCTTTGTCTAACGTTTTAAATCCCCCCTCCCCCTCAAAAAAACAACAACAAAAAAAACATTTCCATTTCTCCACATGTGCTGTTCGTGTGCTTCTGTCCACGTGCGCTGTCTCGCCCCGCCCCCATTATCTCCTTGCCTTCCACCTTTTGCCCTGTTCACGTGACTCATGGTTGTCCCTCTAGGCCCTCTCCCAGTTGGTATTTTGTGAATATAAGATTGTTCTTCACGGTTCTGTTTAAATATTATTTAAATATGTTTAAACTTTCCCCTGCAGTGTTTTATTCAGTGGTACATTACAACACGCTATTTTCCTTCCTATTTAAAAGGCTTTTTTCAATTTCTTCTTCAACTCATTCCACTTCAAAAAAAAATTCAATCTCTTACAATTCCTCCTCCCTCCATGCTCTAAACTCACCTTCATTCCACCCCTCCTCTATCGTTCTTAAACGGATCTCTGACTTGAAAATCACAATGAACCCAATTTGTTATAAATGTTCGTCTTTCATAAATCATTCACTTTCTAATCTCCCCCCTCACTCCGCCCCTCTAAATCACCCCCCTTGCCCCTCCCCTCCAAAACTCCCCCCTCACCCCTCCCCTTCAAAACTCCCCCCTCACCCCTCCCCTTCAAAACTCCCCCCAACCCCTCCCCTTCAAATCTTCCCCCCCCCCCCTACCATCCCTCTCCAATTCTCCCCCTTACCCCCTCCTCCTCAAAGCTGCCTCCTCCCCACTTCGTCTCTCTTCTATCTCATACCTCCACCTCCCCCAACCTTCTATGTTCCTCTGCCCCCCTCAAACAACCCCTCACTGTGCCTCATCCCATCACCATCAAACCTTTCGTCCTCATCTTTCCGTTTCTTGTAACTCTTCTGTAATCTCTGACACACTATCAACAGCTCTCCCTACATCCCCCTCTCATCCTTCATCTGACGCTACCCCTCCCCTCCCCTGTTCTGCACCCGATGCACCCCCTCCCTCTTCATTAACGGTATGGACCTCAAACATCCGGGGCCTTCGCTCAAACCTGATTGATCTCTCCATTCAGGTTGCTTCTGACAATCCAGACTTGATCTGCTTAACAGAAACTTTCCTTCTTCAAGATGTCTCTGATTCCTTAATATCTCTTCCTGGTTACTCCCTCCTCCGGTATGATAGACCTGAGCCTCGTCCTGGAGGTGGGGTTGCTATCTTTATCAAAAACTCTCTTCCTCACTCGCCCTGCACTGCCCTCTCTCCACCTCACCCCCAGGAGTACCTCTGGCTACGGCTTTCTCTCCGCTCCCACCTTTTGTTCATATGTGTTCTGTACCGTCCTCCAAACAGTGACAACTCCATTTACATTTCGCTGTCTGACAACGTGGACCAACTTCTATCCACTCATCCCAACTCTCTCTTCCTCATATGTGGCGACTTCAACTGTCATCATGCCAGCTGGCTGGGTGTGGGTTCCTCTCTCACCAGTCATGGCATCTCAGCAAAGGACTTCTGCGACTCATTGAGTCATTGGGACTGACACAATCTGTCAATTTCCCGACCCGGATCTCAGTCAATGGAGTATCTTCTTTTCTAGACTTGGTTATGACAAACTTCCCTGCAAATGTATGCTGCTCTTCTTCTGCTCCAATCGGTTCTTCTGATCATGTGCTTGTTAAAGTGGACATCTCTCTGGCCATTCTCAGAGAGCCTCCTCAGCGTCGACGAGTCTGGCATTTCACTCAGGCTGACCTGCACGGTCTTCAAGCAGCCATCAATCATCTGGACTGGTCTCCCATCTCCACTGCCTCTGACATCAATTCTTCCTGGGAATTCTTCCAAAGCAAACTGCTCTCTCATGCACAGATATATCCCATCTCGTCTTCAGTTGTCTTACCCTTCCTCCCGTCCATGGTACACTGAATCTTGTGGTGAGGCAGTTGCCCTGAAACAACTTGTCTTTGCCCCTTGGAAGGCTAATCCAACTGAAGGCAATCTCAGTTCCTTCCTCCAAGCTCGGAACAAGTGTGTCTACCCTCAGGAGTGCCAGGAAGCACTATCTCTCCACACTCAAGAATGAACTCTCAAACCTGTCTCCTTCCTCCAAATCCTGGTGGCATCTGGTCAAATCCGTTTCTGGTGTTTGTTCCCTCTCCATCCCCTCCCTTACCTCAAATGGCTACACAGTTGACACCGCACCTGACAAAGCCGAATGCCTCAACTCTGTGTTTGCCTCAAAATTTTGTGTCCCAAACCCATCTCTCTCTGTTCCCACCTTACCCAGCCGAACCTAACTGCTCCTGGACTCTGTGTCCTTCTTTCCTGACAAGGTGGAGAGGTTTTTGTCAAATCTCGACTCTGATTCTGCAACTGGACCAGATGGCATCAGCCCACGGGTCCTAAAATCCTGCTCTGCTGCTCTATCTCACCCTCTCTCTGTTCTTTTCACCCTCTCTTTTGCTCAAGGTCATCTGCCAGCATCTTGGAAATCAGCAAACATTACCGCTTTACACAAAAAAGGTACAAAAACAGATCCTTGCAACTACAGACCAATCAGCCTGCTCCCAATTATCAGCAAAGTCATGGAATCCATCATTGCTTTGGATATCAAATCCTTCCTCTTCTCCAATGGCTTGATCTCTGATCATCAATTTGGATTCAGACCAGGTCATTCTACTCTGGACATGCTGCTTCTGCTGTCTCAACAATGGATGGAGGTCCTCAATGCCAAACAGGAAATCAGAGCTGTCTCCCTTGACATATCACGTGCCTTTGATACGGAAATCCATTCAGGGCACCCAGCTCTGCTCACCAAACTCTCCTCCTATGGTATCCATGGAAATCTCCACGCATGGCTTGCGAACTTCCTCTCTGGTCATAGTCAACGTGTGGCTCTGAATGGATTTCTCTCATCTCCCCTTCCTGTTCAGGCTGGAGTTCCCCAAGGGCAGTGTTCTGGGCTCTGTGCTTTTTCTGGCCTTCATCAATGATCTCTCCGACTCTCTGGAAAATCCTCTCTATCTCTTTGCTGATGACTCCACTCTCTGCCGCTCCATTCCTCATCCCGCAGATCGCAGGCTGCAGCCTCCTCACTCTCTGCAGACCTGGACAAAATCACAGACTGGTCAAACAAGTGGAACATGTCTTTCAATCCTGACAAATCTCACACTCTTACTATGTCTCTCCGAAAAGACCGACTGGACAACCCTCCCATCGACTTTCTCAACAATCCTCTCCAAGAAGTTCTGTCAATCAAGCTTTTGGGTCTCACTATCTGCCATGATCTTTCCTGGGAAAACCACATTTCCAAGCTGGCCTCCAAAGCCATCGTCGTGCGAAGGCTTTCCTTGGCACACCTGAGCTCCTCACCACATACAAGGCTTTCATTCGCAGCTCAATGGAATACTGTTCTCCCCTCTGGGCCGGTGCTCCTGCCTCACACCTAGCTCGGCTTCACGCTGTTGAAACCAAAGCTTTCAGAATCATTGGAATCTCCCACGATGAAGCTAACTCCGAGGGCCTTTCACTCACTCACCGCAGGCAGGTTGGTGGTCTTTCTGTCTTCTGCCGACTCCTCTCTGGCCTTGCTCCCCCAGCTCTCTCTGTGCTTTGTCCCCAAAATATTCCTACATGTCGCACAAGATCTGCCAGCATCCCTCTTATGGTTAAACTGCCAAAATCTAGGCTCTCTGCTCACCTTCACTCTTTCATTCCTCTTTTCTTCCACCTCTGGAACAAACTCCCTCACTCTCTTCAATCCCACTCCTCCCTCCAGGTCTTTAAAACAGCTGTTCACCACCATCTCTTATCTTCCCCCATCCAAAACCTTGATCTTTTCTACCCCCGCTAATTCACCCCAGATCCACTTTTTTGAAATTCCAACTTCTTTCCTGGAAGTCCTTGCAGTGTCCATATGTTTTATACCTCTCCCACCTCCCCCCAGCCCTCTCCCTCCCACAGATCTCTCTATGTCCCTGCTCTCTAATGTTGTGTTTGTGTCCTTCCCCTCTCTCCCCATCTTGTCTACCGCTCCCCTTGTTATATGTTTTATGTGTCGGTTTGACTTTTTGTGTGATTAATGTTAGCTCTTTCACGAGCCTCGATCTTGAACACCAAAAAAAATAAAATGAAATATAAACCTGCTCAACTCGTCCACCAAGTTTTGGCTGGTGCATCCACAACCTTTTAAGATATCGTGATAATATAATCGGGCCCCATCTCTTATTGATGCAAAATTAAAATAAAATGATCGTCTCCAGATGCAGATGTTCACCAATCAATTCATCCTTGTCACACACCCAACCTGTCTATCAAATTTAGTCTGATTCCATCTATAACTTTGAGATATCCTGCTCAGACCAGACAGACAGACAAATAGACGGGTGAAAACAGCCTCCGTCCAAATTAGGGGGCAGAGGTAAAAATCCAAAAATTATCTCGTTCTTCACCGAAATCTAATCAATTCGACCTTGGGACACACCCAAGCTGTCCACCAAATTTCATCCGAATCCATCCGTAACTTTGAGATATCCTGCTATGTATCGTTTTTGGCCCTATCTCTCAATGGTGAAGAAATCACTTCAAAAGTATTATAAAATTCTTGTATCCTTATCCGGGTCTTCACCAAAATGAAATCAATTTGTCCCTGTCACACACTCAACCTGTCCACCAACTTTTGTCCAAATCCGCAAATTGCTGTTTGAGATATCATCCTCACAGCCAGCAAACAGACAGACAGACAGACATACAGACAGACAGACATCAGACAAAGGCAGCTGTGAAAGCATAACTTCCGTCCACTTTCCTGAACGCTGAAAGATAGGAGGAAACCTCGAATACAAAAAATGTCGGGACAGGCCCCGGGAAGGTTATAGGCTAGGTGGCGAGGCCACCTCGGCCGGGCTGGGCCCATTTCGCAATTAAAAGCTGAGCTGAATTATAGTAGTCAATCTTCTGCGGCCACGAGTAAAAGCTGAATTATAGTAGTAAATCCATTCAAAAAGAACTAAAAATGTCGGGACGGGTCCCGGGAAGGTTATAGGCTCGGTGGTGAGGCTGGTCGAGGCCCACCTCGGCCGGGCTGGGCCCATTTTGAAATTAAAAGGTGAGCTGAATTATAGTAGTCAATCTTATATGGCCGCGAGTAAAAGCTTAATTATAGTAGTAAATTCATTCAAAAATAACCCGGGCAATGCCGGGTGCATTCATCTAGTTAAAGATGAAGCCTTGAACTGAAAATTGTACAGTCACGTGATCATTTGCTTGTTCCCCAGCATACAAACATTGAAAAATGAGTGAACCAAACTGAGAAGAATCTTTCACCAATGAAACCGTTTCATTCTGGAAGCCATGATGGATCTCTTGTGGCGGCTTCTCCTAATTACCTTAATCACGGTACGTTTCATTTACAGTTACACCATTCTCCATAGATACACAAAAAGCCATATTGTTCCAAGCTTTTAACTGTCTATTTTTTAAGTCAATGTTCTGTTCTGACAATTTTGCAATTGTCCAGAGAGGATGTGATATTGGTATTTTGCCTTTATCGTGACTTGTTAGACAACAGGTGCACTGTGGGAAGAAGGAAAGCTCACATTGTTTGTTATCTCACCTCCTTAACTGTCTAACTGGGGATGAATGTAACAATTGAGGTTCAAGTAATATACATGTATTTGGTGTAACGTGTACATGTGTTGCACACTGGTGGTAGTTAATAACGTAAATAATATGTGTTCAGGGAATGACTTTTGCTGGACATGCTTGTTCATTTGTGTGCATAGTTTCGAAAAACTGGATTTATTTGTTCCAACGTGGAAGCAGTTTTGATATTGTTAAGTTTGTGGGGGTAGATGATGGAATCCTACATAAAAGATAGGATCGTATAGGTTTAACATGGACCATGGACGCGTAGTCGGCATCTCGATGTATTTAAGTAGGGAAACTGGAGCTTAAGATTGTTTATGTGTCTTCACATGGGGAGTGAAGCTGTGTTAACTAGATAGGGATTAAGGTTAGTTTTCCCCAGTATGTGATTGCCTCCTGTAGTTTTCCCCTACATTTTTTTTTTTACAACTACAACAAGGCCGGCCATAATAACCTCGGTTAAAACAACAACAATAACAACTACCGGCCCCTGCAAACAGGCAGAGCGGTTCGGCAACTAAACCCCGCCTCCAAAAGATCGGAACCGGCAGGCCATGCCCCGAGCTTCGTCATTGGTCGAGGAGACATGGGGGATCTGATGGAGCTTGGTGATTGGGCAGTGATGTCAGGAGAGAAGCTCCGAGCAAGAGGAAGAAGAGCGTGTCTCTTGGCTCTCTCTCAGTAGTTCTCTGGTGATATGCTCTTGGAGTAGGGGGCGCCATCTTTCTCTGTTCGTGTGCTGTGGTAGTTTTTGGTGTGCACATTTGAGAGCAAGGAGCTCTTAGCTGCGGTGGCGGCTATTGAAGCTTTTGGAGACTGCTGGTCCCGTGGTGGACTGAAGGCTGTGCCGTTTGGAGGAGGGATGGCGAGAGAGCAAAAGAGGGCCGTTTTCACAGCTCGTTCGACGGCTCTGTGCTCATCGCCGGCCGGCGCCATTTTGGTGGCATTGGAACCGGACCGTCACAGTTACCTTTACAAAATAACTCGTTGGGACCTGCGAAGTGGCTGCTCGATATTAAAAAAGAACATTTATTTTACTTTATCAATCCCCTGTGTGTTTGTAATCGTATCTGAGTGGAGGATCCTCAAAGTAGGAATTGAAATTCGTTTACTTCAACATTTATTTAATCTTGCATTTATTTTATTAAATCATTATTGTGGCATTTTTCATTTGTTGTGTTGTTAATTCGTTGTGGGTTTGGGAACAAACCTGTGTGCTTTCGTTCAGGTAAGCACCTTCGCTGCCTTCCTTCCCGCGCGTGCCATAAAAATAACCACCAAGATTTCCGGAGTTCGCCTCGGGAGTAAAAACGATCAGTCCTTCATTCGTCATCCAGTGGTCTTAATCGCTGGGCGACACGACAATATGATGCTGTAATAGTAAATTGTTCAACAAATTGATATTCTGAAAGAAAGATAAAGAAGAATAACAGTCCATTTTAAAGGATATTGTTCTCAACGAGACACATGCACCATCACATTGGATCAGATTCCAACCAGGAAGGGTATTTGTAAAATTTAATTCAGATCACCTTGCATTGGATCAATATCAAAAACCAATATGCCGGATCGGAAATAACTTTTGTTTCAGGCAGTTTGACTTTCATTACATGAAATGTTTATTCCATTTCTCTGAATGGCAGATAAACTGTCTTCCTATTGATGTTATTCCATCGATTTGCTCACCTGGAACGAAGTTCCGGGGAGCTTATGTGCATCGTCAGTCCATAAACACTTGCAACTTCTTCTCCAAAACCGCTGATGGGATCGTGACCAAATTTGGCACAAATGATTGTTATGTTGTGACTAATGTTTGTTCACGGCATTAACAGAATCTGGGTTTAAGGTGGTCTACGGGGGTGGGGTTTGGGGAGGCGGGTGGGGTTGGGGGGGGGGGGGGGTTGCTCCCCAAAATAGGTATTTGTTTTTTTTCTCAGAAACTACACACACAATTTCGATGAAACTTCACTACAACCTACAACACCCATGATGTACCAAAGTTTGTTCACGGCATTAAAACAATCGCACCCAACGTGGAGGTGTAGGGTTGGGGTGCCCTCAAAGAGTATTTGCTCTTTTCTCCGAAACTACATACACAATTTCAATGAAACTTCACCACAACCTTAATGACCCGTGATGTACCAATGTTTGTTCAAGGCATTAAAAAAATTGGGGTCTGAGGAGGTATACGAGGTTGGGGGGTGGAAGACAGGGAGGGCTGGTTGGTCCTCAAAATAGGTATTTTTTTAGTTTGTTTGTTTAAAGTATTATGATTATGTGAATATGATTCTACATGCTGCCCTGTCTTCGAGCAACCATTGAAATTGGTTTAAAATACCTTAAGTCAGTGCACTGTTTATTATTTCTACCAGTTTATTCTACCAGTTGAGTGCCCTGGGGTATTGCCCCTGTTTTTAGATACTAATCTTTGAGCTGCGTAAAGTAAAATAATTTGGTGCCACTGCTGTTGTGATCCCAAAGACAGATTATTGATTTTATAGACACTGTGGTGCAATGGTGAGCGTTCACTGAGTCTGGGATGTTCTTTCTTCCTTACTTTACGCACAGAATTTTAATAGGATAGAACATGGCCAGTCATAGGTTGGCAACCTTTACACAAGCTTGATGGGCCTAATGGCCTCCTCCTGCATTGATGTTCCTTGTAAGTGAGCTCGTATTGAAGGTTGAACTAGTTAGATCGACATCAATTTAAATTTGAAAAACTATGTGAAACGATCAACTTGTGAATGTACTGTAGTCTAGTTCGTTCCCATTTGATAAAAGGTTGGAATTCCTTGGGTTTCCCTTTTAATATCTTTTTCCAATACTATAAACTACGTGAGGAACAATTTGATATAACAACAATGTAAAACTTGTACATAAAAACCTGACATAGGTTACTCTGTTTCAGGTTTATTGACGAGGGTTACACTGGGTAGGATGCCATTGCCTTCCCCGCATTGTTTTGTCCGGTCCCATCCCATTAAATGCTGAGTGTCAAGCAAGGAAGCAGCACGTACCTTTATTTATTTATTTATTTTATTTTTTAATAGTCTTTGTTATGACTCGGCTGGGGATTGAAACAAACAATGTTTTAAACTTGAATCTGCTTTCTTCAATAAGAGCATTGATTGGACAATATTACAACCTGGAACTTGATCAAGGAGGAGGTAAAAAATTATGATGATATTTCAGATGACTTCATCACAGCATTTGATCTTTAATTTTAATTTGATTGCCCCGATTCAATTTTAAAGATAAATAATTTAATTATTCATTGCACAAATATATCATGAAAACGAATCAACATTATGATTGTTGTGTTTTGTGTTTTCAGGGTTCTAGTTTTGGAACAGAAAGTTCACCTCCATGTCCAGCAAATCAGTTCTTTAATGATGCTTATGGGGTCTGCTGTCTGTTTTGTCCCAGGGGTGAGTTACAATAAGAATTCCATTGTTTTTTTTTGCATGTTCCTGGAATTTTTCAATTAATCCAACTGGTTTTATACTTCACAGGAGCATACATGTATAAGCCATGTCACCATCCTGGAAGTAATCCTTTGTGCTTCGGTTGTGCAATGGGGAAAACGTACATGGACGAGCAAAGCAAAATGACAACGTGCAAGGAATGTCGTGTGTGTGACCCAGGTAAACTATTCTACTCTGTTTACATTTATACTGAATTACTCAAAGTATAAGCTCAAACACAACCAAGTATGAAATATCGGGGAAATAAAATACCTTAAATGGTGATTGATCCACCATGGAGAGAAGAAAAGCTGACGTTTCAGGCCTTACCTTCCAATGAAGCAGGTATGGCCCGAAACGTCAACTTCTCTTCTCTCCATGGCGGATCAATCACCATTCAGGTATTTTGTTTATTTGTTTTGACCTATTTTGCCACCCACGCAGATCGATAATTTTGTGTTGTGATTAGTGATGAAATTCTTCCCAGCATGAAATTTACATTTATCAGCATTTGAATTTTCATCCACAACTACATAGCTGGTTGTGTTGTGTTAAGTTGTGTCGTGGAATTTCATCCTTTAACATGGAATGGATATCTACCTCTGCCTCCAACGGTGTTTTTTCACTTGTGAAATTGAAAATTTACAAGTACATTGCTCAGTCTGGTCTGTGATTCTGTCTGTTTGTAACTTGCGAAAATCGAGGATTTTTCAACGACAGCATATTGCTGGTCACGTGTGTTATTCTGTCTGTCGGTCAATCGACTACAGGTAACAATTTTAACCCAATCTACACCAAATGGTAGCGTTTGTCATGAGGAAGAAGCCTATTGATTCTGATGTCGAAAGGGGTAATTCATTGGTGAAACACCAGCACAGTTGTCTTCAGAGCCTTCCAATCACCCCTTTTTGGATGAGCACTCCTGAAATGATGAAGATGACTTCAGGAAAAAAAATCGTCCCCTCGTTGCAGAATATCTCTGTCTGCAACAATAATCGGAAACTACACTATACTCGAAACTATACTCTGAGGTTCCTGGACTTCAGACCAGACTTTGGTGGGTTAAACCGGTGTATGAGCGCTCAACCGTCCCTCTTCCCTCAGAGCATATTTCTGGTGTGGGCAGTCATTCTATTTGTCTGAAGACCTTTTAGGTTCTGCATATCCAGGTGACATAGCTCGCTCTAAGGGCCATTTTGGAATCGGTGTCCATAATAATCTTCCTCTTTTCTTTTGGAATGCCTTAAAGGACAAGGCATTTGCTTAAAGATGTATTGTAAAATCCTCTACCACCTATTTCTACTGGAAGGTAGTTTACAGACCATCCTCCATGCCCACAATCAGCTACCAGGTCTTCGTATTTGCCTTTCTTTCTGCCATATGCATTGGACAGGTTCTCCTCCATCAGGACTGTCAATTCAATATTGATGACGTTCTTAGTTACTGCCGAATAGATGGTGATATCAGGCGGTTTGGCAGTTTCCGTAATTTGTGGAGGGAACACGATTGGCTTATGGTCTTCATCAATCAGAAACATCCAATCATTCGCCTTCTGTTGGATGTCCTGTGTTTCTACTGGTGGGAGTGGCAGGGCTGGGTTCCTGTAGGATGTACCATCAGCTGAACGGAATGCAATGGTGGGAATGGAGTTTGGCTTTGATACAATACTGGTCTTCGTATTTGCATCTTTGATAGAAGGAGCCAGGCCTGATGCAATCACTCTTAGGGTTTGGTCATGGCACCAGTTGTATCTTCCATTTTAGAGTGAGTAGCTGCACCCATTTAAGATGTGGAGCAGTGTGCTATGGTGATGATGGCACAGCTGACCAGTCCAAGGTTGGTTTTTCCCCACAGTCTTAGGTTGGCTGGGGAAGGGAGTTGGTCGTGCATAGCGTTGATGTGGAATGACAGCAGTTCCGGTGTCCATACATAGAGGAGTTTCTTCCATGATGTATCAGTCTGTATGGCAGAATCCCATCTCAACCACTGTCCTTGTTTAGCACATCCATACAGATAGACCAACATGTCTTCCTCATCGATATCCTTTTCCAAATTGGTGAGGCTTTTCCTGTGTTCCCTTCTGGACATGTCTCTTATCAGCGTTTGATTTTCCTGTAGCTGAAGCCTGCTCAGTCGGTTTGACCTCTGCACATCTCATTCAGGATAAGGTGTCGCTCCTTCCGTTCTAACTCTTTCATACCATTCCCCCTAGCCTTGTCTTTCTTTGTTTCTAAGCAATCTCTGCACAGTGTTTGGGTCTTTCCATCCCTGGAGTGTTTGTTAAGGTGGTACTTGGTGACCTGCATATATTTCACGGAGGTGGTAAGCCTTTTCAGTTGTGGACCGTACCTCTTTCTGGTTCTGTAGAGGGCACTGTTGCAAATACATCTGCTTACCCCTGCCCTTCTATTCAGGTACTTGATGCAGGTTGCCTCTTGACTCTCAATGTAAGATATTGGGAAGTTATAGATAGTGAACTCCCAGGTCATGGCACAATTGCATTGTTGTATATCCACATCTTTACGATTCCAGACAGATTGCTTTTCTTGGCTGTTTGTAACATGGCTACCAGCTTCATCTTGACCATTTCTCTGATGTTATCATCTTTCAAATCTTCGTAGATCATCTTTCCGAGGAATCATATGACTGTGGATATACGTGATCTACTTTCCATTAATTTCGAGTTGGGGAACATAGGCTATATGTTGTGTCTTATGTCCTCCATGCCTCTGCTCTGCCTTTGAGACAACTTTCTTCATAGCGTGGGACTTAGATTTGGAAGGCTTAGCTTTCATGTTTTGTGTCCACTGAAGGAACGTTTGAACCTTGTTGATTTGTTGACATTCTTCTGGACTTTTTGCTACCAGAGTCAGGTCATCTGCATATGCTTTGGCAGATGTTGTTATGTCTAATCCAGTCATTTCATATCCGAGGTGGTTGGACTGGTCCAGCAGATCCAGGCAAAGATTGTAAACAGCCAGAAACAGGATACAGGATAATGTACGACCTTGGAAAACACCAATATAGCACCGTATCCAATCTGTTGTCCAATCCTTGGTTTTCACACATATAAACAGCTCATCATAGTACTTGAACACGATCTTCCTGATATGAGGTGGAATGTGGTACCACTCAAGTGCAAACTGTACTGTATGAGGTTATGTAGCACAGTGCCATCTGCATTTTGTAGGTCAAGCCAGGTTGTCACTATCGGTTTTCTTTTCGTTTTGGTGTCAAGGAGCATTTCAGTTAGTGCCTCCGTTTGTTCTGCACAGCCTGATATTTTTTTGGGTTCTTTGTGGAAGGATACCCATTCCAAGGTTACAACTGGAATTCGTCAGTTATGGGTCTGAAGCAAGAAGGATTACTCGTATTCTCCTGTTTTGATATCAGGATCATCTCTCCTACTCTTCCGCATCTTTCCGCTTCCGGTCCGGTCTGAAGAGGACGCAGGCGTCACATGCTCGCCGCTTCTTCGACTGGGCCACTGTCTGTGGCTTGCTTTTTTGGTGGTCGTGCGGATTTTTTGGCCATTGAGTCTGCCCTCCGCATAGTCCCGGCTCTGCTCCCTGCTTCGCCTACCCGGCTCCTTCGCCTGCTCGCTGTTTCCTCGGGCACGCTCTCGTGGGTTGTGTCCTTCGCAGCGGTGTGGCGGCGGTTTTCCCGCCGTGATCTTGATTTGTAGCGGCGGCGGTTGATTGCCGCTGCATTTCCCGCTTTGCCGTGATCAACCTTGGCCTCGTGATCGTCTCTTTGCTCCTGTCTGCCCTCTGCTTGGTCCCGACTCTGCTCCTGGCTTCACCTACCTGGCTCCTTCGTCTCCTTCGTTTCCTTGGGCCTGCTCCCGTGCGTTGGGACCATTGTTTCACCTCAACCTTGGCCTCGTGCTCGCCTCTCCGCTCCTGCGTGGCATGGCTCTGCGGTACTCCGCCGCAAGGCTCCTTCTGCTCAATACCCGCTCCACCCCATCATGCATCTCTGCCATCAAATCAAATGGACTCCTCTGACGACCCAGGTACATTCACCGTGGCTCCGGTCGTAAGTTTGTATATGTACAATCAGGTCACTCCATCCCCGTCCTCTGGTCGGCTCAGCGCACTCCCACTCATCGTCCCAGCGCACCTAGTCACGGCAACGCACAAAATCGCATCTCCTGCCTGCGAACCCTGGCTAAATCACCTGAATTCATCCCCGCTGTTCAAAACAACATCAAGCTCACCCTGTTCAACACCCGGTCCCTCAACAACAAATGCCTCATCCTCAACGACTACATCCTGGAGAACAAACTGGACTTTCTCTGTCTCACCGAAACCTGGCAACAACCACTGGACTACTACACGCTCAACCTCACCACACCCAATGGATATTCCTACGTCAATAAACCACGCTCGGAGGGCCGAGGTGGTGGAATTGCCGTTATCCACCGTCAAGACATCAGGACCAGCCTCATCCCCATCGCCTCATCCTCATCCTTTGAACACCTGGCTTTTAAACTCTCTGGTCGCACGCAGTCAGTCATGGCTGTCGTCTAACGCCCTCCCAAACCACACCCATTATTCCTGTCTGACTTCTCCTACTTTCTGACCCAGCTATGTTCCCTCTCCCCCTCAATCCTCCTCCTTGGTGATTTCAATATCCACATGGACTCCACTGACTCCACAATAACCACTGACTTCACTGATTTACTCACCTGCTTTAACCTCACTCAACATGTCGACTTTCCTACGCATATCCGTGGTCACATTTTGGACCTTGTCTGCTCCACTGGATTAATTTTGCACCATCTCTCTGGCTCCGACCTCACCCTCTCTGACCACTTAGCCATCACTATGACCATCAACATCCCCACCCCAACACCAAGACATTATCGCACTATCAACTTCCGTAAGCTAACCGCTCTTTCACCTACCTCATTCTCATCCACCCTCTCTGAAACAATGTCCACTTCTCCCTTCATTGACCTCCACACCCCTTCCGACCTCACTGACTACTACAACCACACTCTCTCCTCCTGCCTTTTTTTTTTTTTTTTTTTTTTTTTTTGTATACAAGATCGAGGCTCGTGAAAGAGCGAACATTAATCACACGGAAAGACAAACAGACACATAAAACAAATAACATCGGGAGCGGTAGACAAGATGGGGAGAGAGGGGGAAGGACACAAACACAACATTTGAGAGCAGGGACCGAGAGACATGGAGACATCGAGAGATCTGTGGGAGGGAGAGGGCTTTGGGGGGGAGGCATGTGAAGGGGGGGTGGCATGTGAAGGGGGGGGGGTGGGAGAGGTATAAACATATGGACACTGCCAGGATTTCCAGGAAAGAAGTTGTAATTTCAAACAAGGTGGATCTGGGGTGAATTAGTGGGGGTAGAAAAGATCAAGGTTATGGATGGGGGAAGATAAGAGATGGTGGTGAACAGCTGTTTTAAAGACCTGGAGGGAGGAGAGGGATTGAAGGGAGTGTGGGAGTTTGTTCCACAGGCGGGAGAAAAGAGGAATGAAAGAGTGAAGGTGAGCAGAGAGCCGAGATTTCGGCAGTTTAACCATCAGAGGGTTGCTGGCAGATCTTGTGCGACCTGTAGGAATATTTGGGGGACAGAGCACAGAGAGAGCTGGGGGAGCAAGGCCGGAGAGGAGTCGGTAGAAGACAGAAAGGCCACCTACCTGCCTGCGGTGAGTGAGTGAAAGGCCCTCAGAGATAGCTTCATCGCGGGAGATTCCAATGATTTTGAAAGCTTTGGATTCAACAGCGTGAAGCCGAGCCAGGTGTGAGGCAGGAGCGCCAGCCCATAGGGGAGAACAGTATTCCATTGAGCTGCGGATGAAAGCCTTGTATGTGGTGAGGAGCTCAGGTGTGCCGAGGAAGGACTTCGCACGACGGAGGATGCCCAGTCGGCGACTGGCTTTGGAGGCCAGCTTGGAAATGTGGTTTTCCCAAGAAAGATCATGGCAGATAGTGAGACCCAAAAGCTTGAGTGACAGAACTTCTTGGAGAGGATTGTTGAGAAAGTAGATGGGAGGGTTGTCCAGTCGATCTTTTCGGAGAGACATAGTAAGAGAGTGAGATTTGTCAGGATTGAAAGACATGTTCCACTTGTTTGACCAGTCTGTGATTTTGTCCAGGTCTTCAGAGAGTGAGGAGGCTGCAGACTGCCGATCTGAGGGAAGAGGAATGGAGCGGCAGAGAGTGGAGTCATCAGCAAAGAGATAGAGAGGATTTTCCAGAGAGTCGGAGAGATCATTGATAAAGACCAGAAAAAGCACAGGGCCCAGCACACTTCCTTGGGGAACTCCAGCCTGAACAGGAAGGGGAGATGAGAGAAATCCATTCAGGGCCACACGTTGACTACGACCAGAGAGGAAGTCCGCAAGCCATGCATGGAGATTTCCATGGATACCATAGGAGGAGAGGCCTTGACCAGCTTGTGCCTTTAAAAACCAAAACAGTTTCTTTCACCCATTCTGCTCCCTGGTTTACCCCTGAACTCCGCCTGATGAAAACTCGTGCTCGCCAACTTGAAAGACTCCGCAATAAAACAGGTCTCACAGTTCACTCCCAAGCCTACAAGGACCACCTACAACACTACAAAGATGCCCTCTCCCACGCCCGCTCCCCCTACTACTCTCAAATTATCCACTCTGGCTCCGGAAACCCAAAAGCACTCTTCTCGACAATAAACAAACTCCTCCGCCCCCTGGACACCACCACCCAGTCATTCACAGTAGACAACTGCATCTCCTTCCTTTCTTTCTTCCAACGCAAAATTGACAACATCTACAACAGCTTGACCACCGCCGCACCCGCTCCCCCTCCAACCACCTGCCCCCCCTTATCCTGCCTTCCCCTGTCTCAATTCTCCCCAGTCTCCCTTACTGACCTCTCTGAACTCCTCATAGGAATGAAAACTGCCACCTGCACTCTTGACCCCATCCCCTCCAGCTTTGTCAAGGCCTCCCTCCCTGCTCTCTCTCCACTTATCATTGCAACAATAAACTCCTCCCTTTCTACAGGCATCGTCCCACCATCCCTCAAAATTGCTGCTGTTACCCCCATTCTAAAAAAACCTGGTCTAAACCCTGACACCCTAAACAACTTCAGACCCATCTCCAACCTACCCTTTCTGTCGAAAGTTTTGGAACGCGCTGTAGCCACTCAACTCAAACATCACCTCTCTGCCAATAACCTGTATGAAACATTCCAATCCAGATTCCGCTCCAACCACAGTACTGAAACTGCTCTCCTCAAAATCACCAACGACCTTCTCCTCTCCTCTGACGCTGGCAACCTCAACATTCTCGTCCTCCTCGACCTCAGCGCTGCCTTTGACACCATCGATCACACCATCCTCCTCACCCGACTTGAATCCACCTTTAACGTTACCGGCACTGCCCTCTCTTGGATTAAATCATACCTCTCTGACAGACGCCAGTTCATCTCCATCAATAACTGCAAATCCCCCACTGCTCCCCTCCCCCAAGGTGTCCCCCAAGGTTCAGTTCTTGGCCCCCTCCTCTTCATCCTTTACCTGTCCCCCCTCGGTCACTTAATCCGCCGTCATGGTCTCCAATTCCACTGCTTCGCCGATGACATCCAGCTTTTCATCTCCACCAAGTCCGTCTCCACCGACACCCACTCTATCCTGACAAACTGCATCTCTGAAATAAAATCCTGGCTTCAAATCAACTTCCTCAAACTAAACTGTGATAAATCTGAAATAATCATCATTGGCCCAAAAACGCTCACAAAATCCACCCATAACTTTGCCCTCAACATCGACGGTATCCCAGTATCCACCTCCCCTCTCATCCGGAATCTTGGCGTCATCTTTGACCAAACCCTCTCCTTCGACAAATACACTAAACAGATCACAAAGACAGCCTTCTTTCACCTGAAAAACATCGCCCGTCTCCGCTCATCCCTCTCCTCCACGGCTGCAGAAACCCTCATCCACGCCTTCATCACCTCCCGTCTGGACTACTGCAATAGCCTCCTCTATGGTTCACCCTCAACAATCACCAATAAACTCCAATACATTCCGAACTCCGCTGCCCGTCTACTCACCCATTCCCGGACCCGTGACCACATCACCCCCGTCCTTTACAAGCTTCACTGGCTCCCCATCTCCCAGAGAATCCAGTACAAAATCCTCCTCTTGACCTACAAAGCCCTCCATAACCTGGCCCCATCCTACCTGGCTGACCTCCTCTCCAGACACACTCCCACCCGCAACCTCCGCTCTGCTGGTACCAACCTCCTGACCCCCCCCCATCCGGACCAAATTCAGATCCTGGGGGGACAGGGCCTTCTCCATCGCTGCTCCCACCCTCTGGAACTCACTACCTCACACCATCAGAGACTCCTCCTCACTCACCACATTCAAAACATCACTCAAGACCCACCTGTTCAGCACTGCATTCAACATTCAACCCACAGCATTTAACCCCTGACTATCACTTCTCCTTCTCCCTCCTTTTGCTTTAAATATTTCCCTATTGATTCTTGTCTTTTTGCAATTGTTGTTTTCATGTTTTGTTATGCATTATGTTTTGCACTCTGTCAAAGCGCCTTTGGGCTTCATGAAAAGCGCTATACAAAATAAATGAATTATTATTATTATTATTACTCTCCAACAACTGGGTATGGACAGTTCAACAACACACACAACACACACAGTTCAACAACACACAGTTCAACAACCACAGTTCCCGAAAAAGGCCAACCCCCGCTTGCGGGGAAAAATGGCCTCTAAAGGTGTTTTTTTTTTTTTTTTAACAACTGGGTATGGAGGCAGTTCTCCATATATTACATATAAACTTGTGTAGCACCCTTGTTGCTCTTGGACATTTCTTCCATACTAAGTATGGAATACGATTAGTTCCAGGAGCACTGGCATTTCTTATTTTCCGGAGATAGGCATTCAGTTCTGACAAAGTTGGTGTTACGAATTCGTCACTTCCGTGGTTGTGGTTTTCACCCACTTGACATATTTCTGATATTATGTACTATTATTATCTTCAAAAGGTTTATTGTGCATGAACAGTTATCAAAAGTTAAAAAGGTTAACTTTAAATGATACAGGAAACCGAACGGGAAGACGACAGGGTGGTGAAGAGGAAGAGGCGTGGCGAGCAAAGTCGGACAAGACGTGTGACGTCGAGCTCCGTAGCGAGCGTTTTCTACCGAAGGTCGCGAGGGAATTTTGAGTTCCTTGAAAGGACATCCTGCGAGAGGTATTATCGCTGGGATTGAGAAACCTGCGTAGTCAGGTTTAGGCTGAGATTCCAACGAATCCTTGCCTGGCCGCAAGAGCCGTTGGCCATTTTGAACCTCGTGCTTCGTTCCCCGACCAAGGTTTTGCTACGCGTCAGCTCTTCTCAACATCCTATCGTCTGTCGGGGATGTGTGTGCGTGACCGCTTCATCTCCAATTACGTTGCGGTTCGCTGATTGAACTGTGAACGTGCACGTCTGGAGGGGGCCTTTGGGACTTCCCATCCTGCTGCCAGTTTACCTTTGGTTTGGACCACGTGACTGTCTACGCTTTGCCTACACTTCATTACTCGCCTCATCGTCTCATCACTACTCGCAGGAGGGGATCACCTTGGAGTTATAGAGACATTGATGAGGGTTCTTTTTCACTCACTGGGAACGCAGTGAGTTATCTGACTTTAGCTGATGGTACCATCATAAGATGTATGAAGTGTACTTTTGATTGCTATTGCATTGGTTGTACCGTTATTCTGGTGTGATTTTCAATACAATATTTGTTTGTTTATAATCATGGGTGTGGTTTCACTATTGATTTCTAACCCAGAGTAACGTATTTTTCTGCCGTTGCTCCTCTCGGGGTTCGGAGGTATACCGAGACCAGGAGGTCGGGGAGGAACACGTAACACTTGGTGGTTTAGTTTTGAATGGGGTCTTGGTTTTTAGTGGTCTTTTCATACCCTTCAGTATTTCATATTTGTAATTACGTTTTTTTTTTTATCGTTATTAACATCCTTAAACAACTTTTCAGAAACTACTTTGCTGAAGGATGGAGATCTATTTTGCTTCTCCTTCAGCATCCGTTTTGCTTACTGGTCCGGATTTCGTCTAAATTGTTGCTGAGCTTTATTGTCAGATATTTGTTCTTGTGATTTCAATTCTAATTTCCTCACTATGTTATGGAGTCTTACTAACTTGTAAGTTAGTAAGACTTACTCTCCTTGTTAGTAAGACTAACAAGTAAGACTTAAGACTCTAGTTAGTAAGACTCTAGTTAGTAAGACTTACTCTTCTTGTAAGTCTTACTCCTGTTATGGAGTCTTTCCTGAGGTTTGCTACGAGTGTTTCATTTCTATCTTTTAGGGCTTGTTTAAACTGATGCTTGGTAGCTTTCTCAAGGCATCTCAATTTCCTTCGTTGTCTCGTAGACTGCTGCTTTTTGTTAGTCTTCTATGTTACTGATTTCATACCGAATCTGTTCGCAAGACTTTTGTAAACATAATTTTCCAAATTTTCTAGTTGCTCATCAAGGCTGTTTCCTATTTCTAATAATTTTCATGTTTCAACTTCAAGGTGAAATTTCTAAAATCCACAATTTTCATCCGATTGACTTGAAAATTGATCAGGATTTGCAGAGGAGGTCACCAAGCCCAGGGAGCCCAGGGAGAAAATAAAGAGAGACCGACAAAGGGATGCATGGGTATGGTTGAGGGTTAGGTGAAAATGCAGGGGGTGGATGAGGATAGAGAAAGAAAATATGAGGTGGGGTGGGTTAACGGGGTAGAAAATATCATGGTTTTGGATTGGTGATGATCTGAGATGGTCGTGAGTAGTCGTCTTGAAGACCTCAAGGGAAGAATGAGATTGCAGAGAATATGGAAGTTGGTTCCTCGTGTGGGGAAAAAGAGGAACAAATGAGTGGAAATTAGCAATGATTCTGGATTTTATTATTATTATTTTTTTTGTTTGTTTTGTTTACTGAATCGAGGCTCGTGAAAGAGCTAACATTTATTTCACAAACAAATCAACCAGACAAACAAAATATATATAAAAAGAGGGAGCGGAAGACAAGATGGGGAGAGAAGGGGAAGCACACAAACACAACATTTGAGAGCAGGGAGATGTGTGGGAGGGAGAGGGCTTTGGGGGAGGAGGTGTGGGAAGGGGGGTGGGGGGGGGGGGTGGGAGAAGTATAAAACACAAGGACACCAAGGACTTCCAGGACAGAAGTTGGTATTTCAAAAAAGTGGTTTTGGGGTGAAATTAGCGGGGGTAGAAAAGATCCAGGTTTTGGATGGGGGGAGATAAGAGATGGTGGTGAACAGCTGTTTTAAAGACCTGGAGGGTGGAGTGGGATTGAAGAGAGTGAGGGAGTTTGTTCCAGAGGCGGGAGAAAAGAGGAATGAAGGAGTGAAGGTGAGCAGAGGGTCTTGATTTTTGGCAGTTTAACCATAAGAGGGTTGCAGGCAGATCTTGTGCGACCTGTAAGAATATTTAGGGGACAGAGCCCAGAGAGAGCTGGGGGGGGGCAAGGCCAGAGAGGAGTCGGTAGAAGACGGAAAGACCACCAACCTGCCTGCGGTGAGTGAGTGAAAGGCCCTTGCAGTTAGCTTCATCGTGGGAGATTCCAATGATTCTAAACGCTTTGGTTTCAACAGCGTGAAGACGAGCTAGGTGTGAGGCAGGAGTACCAGCCCAGAGGGGAGTGTAGTATTCCATTGAGCTGCGGATGAAAGCCTTGTATGTGGTGAGGAGCTCAGGTGTGCCAAGGAAGGACTTCGCACGACGGAGGGTGCCCAGTCGGCGACTGGCTTTGAAGGCCAGATTTGAAATGTGGTTTTCCCAGGAAAGATCATGGCAGATAGTGAGACCCAAAAGCTTGAGTGACAGAACTTCTTGGAGAGGATTATTCAGAAAGTGGATGGGAGGGTTGTCCAGTAGGTCTTTTCGGAGAGACATCGTAAGAGTGTGAGATTTGTCAGGATTGAAAGACATGTTCCACTTGTTTGCCCAGTCTGTGATTTTGTCCAGGTCTGCAGAGAGTGAGGAGGCTGCAGACTGCCGATCTGAGGGAAGAGGAATGAAGCGACAGAGAGTAGAGTCATCAGCAAAGATATAGAGAGGATTTTCAAGAGAGTCAGAGAGATCATTGATGAAGACCAGAAAAAGCACAGGGCCCAGAACACTGCCTTGGGGAACTCCAGCCTGAACAGGAAGAGGAGATGAGAGAAACCCATTCAGGGCCACACGTTGACTACGACTAGAGAGGAAGTCCACCAGCCATGCGTGGAGATTTCCATGGATACCAAAGGAGGAGAGTTTGGTGAGCAGAGCGGGGTGCCAGACCGTATCGAAGGCACGTGATATGTCAAGGGAGACAGCTCTAATTTCCTGTTTGGCATTGAGGACCTCCATCCATTGTTGAGAAAGCAGAAGCAGCATGTACAGAGCAGAGTGACCAGGTCTGAAACCAAATTGATGATCAGAGATCAAGCCATTGGAGAAGAGGAAAGATTTCATATCTGAAGCAATGATGGATTCCATGACTTTGCTGATAATTGGGAGAAGGCTGATTGGTCTGTAGTTGCTAGGATCTGTTTTTGCACCTTTTTTGTGCAAAGCGGTGATGTTGGCTGATTTCCAAGCAGATGGCAGATGACCTTGAGCAAAAGAGAGGGTGAAGAGAACAGAGAGAGGGAGTGAAAGAGCGGAAGAACAGGATTTTAGGACCCGTGGGCTGATGCCGTCAGGTCCAGTTGCAGAATCAGAGTTGAGGGTTGACAGAAACTTTTCCACCTTGTCAGGAGGAAAGGACACAGAGTCCAGGAGCAGCTGGGTACGACTGGGTACGGTGGGTACAGAGAGGGATGGGTTTGGGACACAAGATTTAGAGGCAAACACAGAGTTGAGGCATTCAGCTTTTTCACGTGCGGAGTCAGCCGTGTAGCCGTTTGAGGTGAGGGAGGGGATGGAGGGGGAACAAACACCAGAAACAGATTTGACCAGACGCCACCAGGATTTGGAAGAGGGAGACAGATAAGAGAGTTCGGTCTTGAGAAAGGAGAGATATTGTTTCCTGGCTCTCCTGAGGGTGGACACACACTTGTTTCGGGCTTTGTGAAAGGAAATGAGATTTCCTTCCGTTGGATTTGCTTTCCAGGAGACGAAAGCAAGTTGTTTCTGGCCAACAGCCTCACCACAAGATTCCGTGTACCATGGACGGGAGGAAGGGTATGACAACTGAAGACGAGATGGGATAAATCTGTGCATGAGAGAGAGAGCAATTTACTTTGGAAGAATTCCCAGGATGAGTTGATGTCAGAGGCGGTAGAGATGGGGGACCAGTCCAGATGATTGATGGCTGCTTGAAGACCGTGCCAGTTGGCCTGAGTGAAATGCCAGACTCGTCGACGCTGAGGAGGCTCTCTGAGAATGGTCAGAGAGATGTCCACTTTAACAAGCACATTATCAGATGAGCCGATTGGAGCAGAAGAAGAGCAGCAGACATTTTCAGGGAAGTTAGTCATAACCAAGTCCAGAAGAGAAGATGCTCTGTTGACTGAGATTCCGGGTCGGGAAATTGACAGATTGTGTCAGTTCCAGTGAGTCGCAGAAGTCCTTTGCTGAAGAGCCATGGCTGGTGAGAGAGGTACCCACACCCAGCCAACTGGCATGGTGACAATTGAAGTCACCACATATGAGGAAGAGAGAGTTGGGATGGGTAGATAGAAGTTGGTCCATATTATCAGACAACGAGATGTAGATGGAGTCATCACTGTTTGGTGGGCGGTACAACACACATATGAACAAAAGGTGGGAGCGAAGGGGAAGCCGTAGCCAAAGGTATTCCTGGGGGTGAGGTGGAGAGAGGGCAGTGCAGGGCGAGTGAGGAAGAGAGTTTTTAATAAAAATAGCAACCCCACCTCCAGGACGAGGCTCAGGTCTATCATACCGGAGGAGGGAGTAACCTGGGAGAGATACCATGGAATCAGAGACATCATGAAGGAGGAAAGTTTCTGGTAAGCAGATCACGTCTGGTTTGTCAGAAGCAACCTGTATGGAGAGATCAGTCAAGTTTGAGCGAAGGCCCCTGATGTTTGAGGTCCATACCGTTAATGAAGAAGAAGGGGGAGCATCGGATACAGAACAGGGGGGGGGGGGAGGGGTAGGGTAAGATGTGGAAGAGGAGCAAGAGGTAGGGAGAGCTGTTGAAGGTGTGTCAGAGATTTCAGAATAGCTTGGAGAAAGGGATGAATGGGGCGGACAAAAGGTTTGATGGTGATTGGGTGAGGCACAGTGAGGTGTTATTTGAGGAGGGGGAATAGCGAGGCAGAAGGTTGGGGGAGATGAAGGTGAAAGTTGAAAGGGGGAAGAAGCGGGGAGGACGCTTTGAGGAGGAGGAGGGGTGAGAGGGGAGTCTAGGAGGGGAGGAGCGAGGGAGAGTCTCGGAGGTGAGGGGTGTGGGGGGAGTTTAGGAGGGAAGGGGTAAGGGGGGAGATTTGAAAGGGATGGGTGATGGGGAAGATTTGGAGGGGAGAGGCAAGGGGGAAGATTTGAAAGAGATGGGTGATGGGGACGATTTGGAGGGGAGGGGCAAGGGGGTAGATTTGGAGGGGAGGGGTGATGGGGAGGTTTTGGAGGGGAGGGGTGATGGGGAAGATTTGGAGGGGAGGGGCAAGGGGGAAGATTTGAAAGGGATGGGTGATGGGGAAGATTTGGAGGGGAGGGGCAAGGGGGAATATTTGAAAGAGATGGGTGATGGGGAAGATTTGGAGGGGAGGGGCAAGGGGGTAGATTTGGAGGGGAGGGGTGATGGGGAAGTTTTGGAGGGGAGGGGTGATGGGGAAGTTTTGGAGGGAAGGGGTGATGGGGAAGATTTGGAGGGGAGGGGTGAGATTGGATTTTGAAAAGGGTACGATTAATGGGAAATGAACATTTATTGCAAAATGAGTTTCTTGAGACCTTCGAGTCAAAAATAAGTTTGAGGACGCTGAAGGAGGGGTGGAGTGCAGGAGAGTTTCGGGAATGTAGAAAAGGAACTGTAAGAGATGGAATTTTTTTTTGGAATGAATAGATTTGGTGAGCAAGTGGAAAGCATCCTTTAAAAGGAGAAGAAGAAAAAGGTGTTATAATATATGACAGAATACAGTTCTTCAGGGGAAAGTTTAAACATTTTTAACAACGTGATCACGTGATCACGAACAACGTGATCGAAGAACGAAGGAACAAATAAGAACAACGAATAAACGAATGAGAACAGAGAAGGAAATATTTTTTGTTTTTGTTTTTTAGTTGAGATTTTAAACAAGGAAGTATGGGGTGAAAGACTGGGACAAAGAACAGAGAACGAAAGTAATTGCAGCGCAATCGACGAACTGCTGAGAGAAAAACAAGCCTCAAGGTCAGACACGGAAGTGTCCTAGGCCTCAGAATACGCGACACGAATTAACCGACGATTTTGTCTACTTGTATGAAAAACCAAAACCGAGAATCTTACTAAAGACACACTACAGGTACACACACCGAAGGATAGATACAGTTTCGGCAAAAACACAATTGTGAACAATTACTTAACTTCGAAAGCGTGAGCGCATGGACAGCTTCGAAAGAACGTGACCTCCCCACGAGAAGGGGGTTGCTGGTGGACCGTGATTGTAATGGAGTGAAGTGAAGAGTAAAATTTATTGTACTCTTATAAATTTTACAAGCTGGTGAAGGAGTTCTACATTTGATAAATGTGAGGGGCCTTCATCGAATTCTCTGAACGACATATGATAATCCAAGACATATGTCACATTTTATATTTTTGTGTCTCTGCCGACGAAGGACGCTTTATGTTTTTGGGTTGTCCGTCTCTCTGTCCATTCTTCCGTCCATCGGTGACAGGTTTTCATTGCCACAATAACTTAAGAACGGCTAAAGGGATCGAAGTCAAACTTGGTACAAGTATGTATAATGATGCAGTGATGATCTGATTAGATTATGGGGTCAATAGGTCAAAGTTCAGAGGTCCCATTAGGTAAAAATTCTTACCGAGCTTTGTGTGTGAACCAGTAATAGGATTTTGACCGAATTTGGAAGAAGTATATATTGTGATGCAAAGATGAACTAATTCGATTTTGGCATCAAAGATCAGAAGTCAAATCGGGTAAAAATGTGATACTTGAGTACAGCTGAATGGATTTAAATCAATCTTGGTACAAATATGTATAATGATGTTGAAATATGGGCGAAGGCATATCTGTCGATGTCGTGACGTCAGAGTGCTGTTCTAGTTTCATTATCTCTTCGCTCACTCTCCCATGTTTTCTATTTTCTTCTACAGAGACTGAGGTTGAAGAGAAAGAGTGTGACATATCCAATAACCAACAATGTGTTTGCCGTGAAGGTTTCTACATGAAAGGGAACGAATGTGTGATGGAGAGCACTCTGGGATGTAAGGACACAAGTAAAAGCAAACAAATCAGTGTTTTTCCTGCCTTCCTCGACCCGTCTCCTGTTTTGAAATCATCATCCCTGGTCAAGCAAATTTAACTGCTGTTTAACATCCTTTAACAGGTGAAACTGGTTCAGCATCGAACAAGTGTCCTCCATGGTGGTTTTGGGTCCTGTTGTTGATTGTGATCTCCCTGATCATGTTATTCATTTTCCTTTTTGGTAAGTCTCAAGTGTAATGTTATTGTTCTTAGGAACGGGGATGTTTGTGTGAGTATAAATAATATTGAGCATAAATATTGTGACTCCCATTGAACTTCTGACAAGAATTACAAACAAAAGGTGAAATTGAGAGGAAAACACAGGAAGAACTAGAGAGTTCATAAGACACGTTACATCTACACAGTGTTAAAATGTATACTTCAATTTAAATAAGAGATTTTAAAGATAATTATAAAACAATTCTGGAAGTTTCGCGCTATTGAAGCAGTCTTATACACCACCTTATTTAACACGTCAAAGTACTGCTAAACGGTCGGGTTTTGAAACTGCAAAGAAGAAGATTTGTGTTCTGCAGTGTTTATTTTTACAATTCAATTATAATAAAATATAGATTCTAAAAGTCATATAAATTAATTACGGAATTTACCGTCATTTTACCACCTTTGACGCAGTGTCTATTACATCCCCTATCTAAAACGTTACATTTGTTATTAGTCCCCTACCCGTGTACACCGGAGGGGACTATAGGTTTGCACTCCGTCCCTCCGTCTGTCAGTCTGCCAGTCCGTCACGCAAAGAACAGTTTTCCGGACTTTTTTTTCGAAACTCTGAATGCTAATGATTTCAAACTTGGTACATGGTTTCCTCATGATAAGTTACAGATCAAGTTCGAACTTCACGACGTTTCGATCATTTTTGACAAAGTTATGGCACTTTGAACTTTGGTAATTTCCCCAACAGTTTTCCGGACGACATACTGCCGGTAGGGGACATGTATTGCAGCGCAATACTCAGAATGCTTGTTCGTCCTGTTATTTGGGTCCTTTATGATGTTGTTAAAATCAGTAAGTTTTCTTGTTGGAGATAGACCAGCAGACAAAGTGAAAATATTATTCCATTCTGGTGGAGACAAATTCAGATACAAAGTACTCTTAAACGGCATGTTTGTTTTTTGTTTCATTGTTCGATTTGTGTTCAAAATATACCATTAAAATTAAATAAGTTGTTCCTCGATCATAAACTGACGTTTGTAGACAGACAGATGGACGGACATGACCCAATTGCTTAACTCCGCTTTTCGCTTCGCGTGTGCGGGGTAATTATTTCAAAAAGGTTATTTAATCGAAAATATCTACAAGTACTCAACTCCATGAATTTACAATCGTTGATCAAATTGCAGAAATAGCAAAAGTAAAAATATATAAATCAGGTAAATATAAAATATAATCCCCCCTCTTCTTTTCCCGATTGTTCATTCATTTCCTTGTTGTGTCCAACTGTAGGCCCCATTGTCCCACTTCGAGGTTGTTGCCTTTTTACCACCAAACCTCACTCTTGCATTAACATAAAAATTGTATATAAATGTCTCGACTTGATCACCTTGCCTTTGTGAACCAGCTCAATCAGCCGGCGTGACAAAACAAACAACCATCTCAAAGCATAACCACCACCACCACCAACTCAACTTCACTCGACTCAATATCAGAAAAAAACACGTGTGCACGACAAGCACCACAATTAACTTGCAAGATCTTTGGAAAAACATTTTAAAGTGACAGTTAAAAAAAAAAATCACTATTTCTCCAAAATAAAACCTTCACCCTCAATGTGGAGAATCACAAAGAAGTTTAATTTGTACATCGAGCCGAATGGATCACTTTGTTTTTGATAGTCATGGACTCATGTGGTTCGTGCCTGGACTTCGCTTAAAGTTTTGTTATTTTACAGGGAAATGTCAACCGAGTGTGAATGGAGTTTTTAAAATAATCATTAATCTCTTGCTGATGTGATGTGATTTGATGAATAAAATCATTCTTGGAAGGAGATGACGGGTTTGAGAATGATGATGCTTTCTGTGCAAGGAATGTGAAAAATTCCTTTTTAACTTCATTATTTTCTTCTCTTTTCAGTGAAACGATACTTTTGTCCAAAGGTAGGTCTGGAATAATTCTTGAAGTGGTTTGTGGTTTGTTTTGATCTTGAAGTGGTTTGTTTCAAAAGTAGATGTGAGGGTTTGTCAGATGGTCCTTTCAGAGAAACAGGGTGAGTGTGAGGATATTGTATCGGTTGAATGGTATTCCAAGTGTTGATCCAGCTCCTGATTGTATCAAGGTCTGTGGGGAGGGAAGAGGCTTCTGCATGCTGTCTGAAGGATGAGAAATGATGTGGCCGAGAGTCGATCAAAAGCAGGATTGTCCAGGAACTGATACCACAGGTTTTTCCAGGGAATCAAAGATCATGAGGCGAGGAAGAGGACTGGGCTCCAGATAGCACCTCCGGGAACTCTATCCTTCACAGGGGAGAATGTGTGAGAACAGAGGAACTTCTTAAGTGGTATACTCTGCGAGTGGAAGAAGTCAGTGATGCATTGGAGGAGATGGCCTTGGACACCAGACGCAGAGAGTTTGGAGATCAGGGCAGGGTGCCAGACCGTATGAAATGCTCGAAATATGTCCAGAGAGCCGGCATTGCTCTCGTCTGTGATTGAGGGTTTTCATCCATTGATGGGAGTGTAGAAGCATCATGTTCGGGGTAGAATGATAGGGTCGGAAACCGTAATGATGACCTGAAATCAGACAGTTGGAGAAAAGGAAGGCTTTGATGCCAATTGCAATGCTAGATTCCATGACGTAGCTTATGATTGGAAGCAAGCTAATAGGCCTACAGTTAAAAGGTTCCATTATTGCAATGTTTTTGGCAAACTTCCGGGCAGAGAAAATTGACACAAAGGATGAACAAGTGCAGCAGAGCAGATTTTTAGGATGCATGCACTGATGTCTTCTGGGCATGTTGCATAATCAGAGTCGAGGTTTGCCAGACACCTCTCCACCTTCAGTGTGAAAGACAGTGTCCAGGGTATGGGAGGTGAGGGCAGGAATATGTATGGAGTGAGGGCTCAGGTGTGCAAGATTTCAAAGCAAAGCTGAATTGAGGCTTTTTCCGCCTTCTCAACAGCAGAGTCAATTACGGCTGTTGTAACACAGTGGGGAATTGAGTTAGTGACAAACTGCAAATCCGTTACCAGAACGGGGTTAACCTGTTGAACCTGAAGAGACAATACCCAGGGATAAACACCGATAAATCGTGGACATCTTGTGGGAGGAAGGATTCGGTTGGGCAGAAAATATCAGGTGTACAATTGCAGCTTGGGTTGAGAGATTTGTCAAATTGTAGTGAAAACCTTGGATTTTTGAGGTCCAGAGTGCAAGAGAAGTGCTGTTGACAAGGATGTGAAAGAGGGGAGGGGGTGGGGAGGCACGCTGGGGAAGCAGGGACGGGGCAGCACGCTGGAGAAGCAGGGACGGGACAGCACGCTGGGGAAGCAGGGATGGGGCAGCACGCTGGGGAAGCGGGGACGGGAGGGCACGCTGGGGAAGCGGGGACGGGACGGCACGCTCGGGAAGCAGGGACGGGGCGGCACACTGGGGGAAGCAGGGACGGGACGGCACGCTGGGGAAGCAGGGATGGGACGGCACGCTGGGGAAGCAGCGACGGGACGGCACGCTGGGGAAGCAGGGACGGGACGGCACGCTGGCGAAGCAGGGACGGGACGGCACGCTGGGGAAGCAGGGACGGGACGGCACGCTGGGGAAGCAGGGACGGGACGGCACGCTGGGGAAGCAGGGATGGGACGGCACGCTGGGGAAGCAGGAACGGGACAGCACGCTGGGGAAGCAGGGACGGGACGGCACGCTGGGTAAGCAGGGACGGGACAGCACGCTGGGGAAGCAGGGATGGGGCAGCACGCTGGGGAAGCGGGGACGGGAGGGCACGCTGGGGAAGCGGGGACGGGACGGCACGCTCGGGAAGCAGGGACGGGGCGGCACACTGGGGGAAGCAGGGACGGGACGGCACGCTGGGGAAGCAGGGATGGGACGGCACGCTGGGGAAGCAGCGACGGGACGGCACGCTGGGGAAGCAGGGACGGGACGGCACGCTGGCGAAGCAGGGACGGGACGGCACGCTGGGGAAGCAGGGACGGGACGGCACGCTGGGGAAGCAGGGACGGGACGGCACGCTGGGGAAGCAGGGATGGGACGGCACGCTGGGGAAGCAGGAACGGGACAGCACGCTGGGGAAGCAGGGACGGGACGGCACGCTGGGTAAGCAGGGACGGGACGGCACGCTGGGGAATCAGGGACGGGACGGCACGCTGGGGAAGCAGGGACGGGACGGCACATTGGGGAAGCAGGGACGGGACGGCACGCTGGGGAAGCAGGGACGGGACGGCACGTTGGGGAAGCAGGGACGGGTCGGCACGCTGGGGAAGCATGGACGGGATGGCACGCTCGGGAAGCAGGGATGGGGTGGCATACTGGGGGAAGCAGGGATGGGAAAGCACGCTGAGGAAGCAGGGATGGGACAGCATGCTGAGGAAGCAGGGACTGGGCGGCACACTGGGGAAGCAGGGACGGGACAGCACGATGGGGAAGCAGGGACGGGACGGCACGCTAGGGAAGCAGGGACGGGGCGGCACGCTGGGGGAAGCAGGGACGGGACGGCATGCTGAGGGAAGCAGGGATGGGATGGCACACTAGGGAAGCAGGGACGGGACGGCACGCTCGGGAAGCAGGGACGGGGTGGCATGCTGAGGGAAGCAGGGACGGGACGGCACGCTGGGTAAGCAGGGACGGGGCGGCATGCTGGGGGAAGCAGGGACGGGACGGCACGCTCTGGAAGCACGCTGGTACAAGTGACTTTGTTTGCTCATTCAATCAAACATGTTCGTGCTGGTGGCCTGTTCTAATTAGCGGGAGGGAAAGTTTTTTCACGTTTGTGTTGACACATTTATGCTTAAAATTACCTGAAACATTCTACGTCCTATCAATATAATCTTTATTGTACAATGCGATTTGGTTGGAGAGTTTGAGAATAAAATGAACTCTGATCTGTTATTCTCAACTCACCCAAAACCCGATTTACCTGTTCAGGCTCGTTTCAGGTTTAACAAAAATGGTCGTTCCAGCAAACGAGATGCTATCAAGACTGACGAAGAACCTGACAGACTTTCTGAAGTTGTCTCATAAACTCGAGTGAACATTTTCTTCTCAATGGAAGTAAAGAGTAAGTCAATGCGTATAAAGCGCCTTTGGGCTTCTGGAAAAGCGCTATACAAAATAAAATAAAAAATAAATGAATTATAAAGAAGGCTAAAGTTTCATGTGTTTTGTCCATCGATCTCTGCAATTATTTATTTGATGATCACATCCTAAATTAATCTTTTAACTTTGCTAAACAGATCCCCTTTCGAAGGTTCCTCTATTTCCTTCTAGCCCCCACTGATGCTCATTCATCCCCTTATTAGTCCTCTACTGGTGTACACCGGAGGGGACTATAGGTTTGCACGCTGTCAATCTGTCCGTCAGTCCGTCACGCAAAGAACAGTTTTCCGGACATTTTTTCTAAACGCTTAATGCTAATGATTTCAAACTTGGTACATGGTTTCCTCATGATAAGTTACAGATCAGGTTCGAACTTCACGACGTTTCGATCATTTTTGACAAAGTTATGGCACTTTGAACTTTGGGAATTTCTCCAACAGTTTTCCGGACGACAGACTGCCGGTAGGGGACATGTATTGCAGCGCAATACTCAGAATGCTTGTTGTTTCTGTCTATTGTCTGTGCACTCTGTTTCTGTCCACTCTGTCAAAGCGCCTTTGGGCTTCTTGAAAAGCGCTATACAAAATAAATGAATTATTATTATTATTATTATTGTCCCAATCTTCCATTGTCGATCTGTCACCTTCTACCTCCTTTCATGTCACTCTTCCATGATTGGAGGACTTCTCGACTGCTTTCAGAAAAGACTTCACTTTTTCATTTCGACTAAAAAAATGTACATTTCCAGAACACATTGGTGTCCAATTAGCATTACAAGCTTATACTGTGTTGTTTTGACAAACATCGATTGTTTTGTCTTTGTAGGGATGCATACAAGGAAGTACAAGGAATGCAAGAAAACAAGAAAAAGACAACTCCATCCATTCAGCCCAAGTGACCACCAATCCCACAACTTCGGGCAGATTACAATCACAACAGAAACAGAGATCCTTGAGGATTATTTTTAATTATTGGTTGGAGAGGATAAGTTTCACACATCATTGAATGAAGTGATTTGGGGGTGGGAGAGTTGTAGGGCAGGAGGTTTCACAAGGACCTCCATTGCCACTACCAGACCCGAGTAATGAATCTCTCTTCAGGACCAAAGGTTTTAACATCTGGACTGAAAAAGGTTTTTTTATAGGTTTTTTTTTAAATAAGTTAGAGGAATTGTGCCAAGAAGGTACGTCAGGGTTGTGTACGTCAAGGTACGCTCACCAAATCCACCCATAACTTTGCCCTCAACATCGACGGTTTCACAGTATCCACCTCCCCTCACATCCGGAATCTTGGCATCATCTTTGACCAAACCCTCTCCTTCGACAAATACACTAAACAGATCACAAAGACAGCCTTATTTCACCTGAAAAACATCGCCCGTCTCCGTCCATCCCTCTCCTCCACGGCTGCAGAAACCCTCATCCACGCTTTCATCACCTCCGGTCTGGACTACTGCAACAGCCTCCTCTATGGTTCACCCTCAATAATCACCAATAAACTCCAATACATTCAGAACTCCGCTGCCCGTCTACTCACCCATTCCCGGACCCGTGACCACATCACCCCCGTCCTTTACAAGCTTCACTGGCTCCCCATCTCCCAGAGAATCCAGTACAAAATCCTCCTCTTGACCAACAAAGCCCTCCATAACCTGGCCCCATCCTACCTGACTGACCTCCTCTCCAGACACACTCCCACCCACAACCTCCGCTCTGCTGGTACCAACCTCCTGACCCCCCCCCCCCCCATGCGGACCAAATTCAGATCCTGGGGGGACAGGGCCTTCTCCATCGCTGCTCCCACCCTCTGGAACTCACTACCTCACACCATCAGAGACTCCTCCTCACTCACCACATTCAAAACATCACTCAAGACCCACCTGTTCAATACTGCATTCAACATGTAACCCACAGCATTTAACCCCTGACTATCTCTTCTCCTTCTCCTTCCTTTTGCTTTGATTAATTTACCTATTGATTTTTGGCTTTTTGCACTTGTTTTTTGTACTCTGTCAAAGCGCCTTTGGGCTCCTTGAAAAGCGCTATATAAAATAAATGTATTATTATTATTATTATTATTATTATTGTGTGTCTATTACTCGCTATCTGCACATTATATGTGTGAAGATAGTCTCTTGTGGCCAACTTTGTTTTTTTCTATCGTAATTTTGCCATAGGTTTGGATTCATTTGAAGCAACTTGTGCTTATTTTATTTATCTCTCTGAGGAGTATTTCCGTGTTACATTGGGCGACAAACACAGACAGTATTCGCCTATTTATGTTTATCCAGCAGGGACCCACCGGACATCTGCGCATTGTAAATGATGCGACTTAATTACTTCAATGGAACAATAGTAGATTCCCTTCATCCGGTATCTTTGTGAATAAACTGCATAAATAAAATATTTTGATGTCCTTTTGTTCCCCCTCCCCGTTTACCGATTAAACTCACACATGAAATTACTTCGTCTCTGAGTGATTGGAGTTGCCCTGATAAAAAATGGCTTTTGTTGTTAATCTTCCATTAAAGCAGTGGTTCATCACCTTTTTCTCAACAGGGACTGACAAAGGTCACCGATAAATGACCACGGACTGCCAATTGTGAACCACGTACTTAATGTTCTCTTCAGTCTATACTTTAGCACGTCAGCAATCTCTAACTTTTTGGTAATTTTTTTTTTTTCAATTTCATAGTTTGCCTTCATTTGATGTCACCCACCTTCGAGTAAACATGAAGTGCTTGATGGAATTACCCCTGAAAACGTGGCGTTGTACTCATTGCCATGAAAAAAAAAAATGTAGCCCCTTGCACTGTCACGCCATGTGCTGTCATGGCGACTAAGAACAGATCAAACCCTAACCCTAACAAATCTTCGCTTGTGTGTAAATAATATATGCATGGAAAATGTAGTTAGAACTGCTCACCGCATATTCACGAACATACGCAGTGTGAAGGGGAACTGTTTCTGATTTCCCCAGCAGGCTCAGCTCTCCTACTCTTTTTGAAGAAGAACACCGTGGGATCTTTAACGTCGGCCAACTCATGCTGGCAAACGGGATGCCTGGTTAAACATCCATTCGAGGGATGGGCACACACATTGATGGATCACCCAACCTGCGAAGCACCAGTATGACCGTTTATAGCTGGGTTGGGATTCAAACCCAAACTAGACAACTTAAGAGGAGATTGTGTGTGTCTCAAGGCCATCCTGCCAGGCCAACACTCCTTTCACTATGTTTGCTCTTATGTCCAGACCCTCCATCACATGTCTGTCCTCACCATATGTCATACATCATGGCCTATCTCGTGTGTACACTCAGGCCAGGCTGAAGGAAACTCTACTCGTGAAAGAGAACAAATAAAAAATAGCAGTGTTTACAATTACAGGTATCCTTGGATGGCTGCACACAATATAAAGAGGGTGAAACGATATTAAAGTGGGGATTCCAATCCAAGACGTCGAAAGGAAAAGAGGTGGACAAGGAAGTTAAAAAACTAACCTGACACTGATTTTGGGCTACCTGGACTTGTATTGTACAGAATATCTGAATTTGATAGACATGTAATTGTTATGTAATATTGTTTGATAGACATTAATTATGAATTTATCCAACAACTAGAATCCGGGCACTCGGTAGAGCGCATACCTTCGCCGCAGCTACTGTTCTGTACTTGGCATGGGAGTGTATGCGATGTGAAACTTTATGTGAAATGCGATCGATTTTTAAAAATCAGAATTTGAGCAAATCTGTTTCATTCGTCTGTTAATATGCCTCCCCGATTGACAAATCTGCAATTTGAATTTCATTTGAGGTTGAAATGATTGCGGGAGATCGCGTTATAGTGATGACGTCTTGGATGGACATCCTCTTCTTCAGTCGCTCATAACTTTGAGTGAAATACGATCGAGTTAAAAATAGTCAGAATTTGAGCAAATCTGTTTCATTCGTTTGTTAATATGCCTCATCTCTTGACAAATCTGCAATTATAATTTTTTTTGAGGTTGAAATGATCGCGGGAGATCGCGTTATAGTGATGACGTCCTGGATGGACATCTTCTTCTTCAGTCGCTCATAACTTTGAGTGAAATACGATCGAGTTAAAAATAGTCAGAATTTGAGCAAATCTGTTTCCCAAAATCTAATCAAATGTGTCCCGTATAATAACCAATCATCCCACCAAATTTCATGCAATTCGGTTGAATACTTTTTGAGTTATGCGATTAACATACACACACACAGACATACAAATAAATACACAGCGATCAAAACATAACCTTCCGCTTTTGCGAAGGTAATTATATCCAACCCCTCCATCCACTTGGCCAATGGGCGATCTCCATATTACAGAATGGATAAACTCATTTGTTTGAAGATGCACAAAACAATTGAATAAGAAAAGAGATCGACACATCCGGTAACCTCATAATTACCAGCACGGATTTATTTACTGTGCGTAGGTGATTTGTCATCACAAAACATGTTAAACTGGATGGATAGAGTTTGTAAACATCGACATGACACCGATATGTAGCAAAGAGTTCAAATGTAAAACGTGGTTCTGAAAGTTATGGCTCGTACTCTCACGAGTTTGTTGTACTGTAATTTGTAGACAACGAAATTAGACATGAAAACGTCATTTGGCGCTTCATCCATGTTCGTGGCTTCGTGCTCGGGGCGGCAGACCCACCCCCCCCCCCCAACACGCCCCCACCCTCACCCCCCTGACCCCTCCCCTACCCTCACCTCCCCCCGCCATCATCAATGCGCATAAGTGTTGCGGATGCGCATCGGGATGTTTGTCTTGAGAGTGCGTTGGTTTAGTAGTTCAGAAGGTGATGGAAGGGAGTGATCAATAGGTGTGGAGCGCAGGATCAGAAGAGCCATGAATGGATCCACACCAGCAAGTTTTGCTTTGACGATAATGTTCTTGACTATCTGAACTTAAAGTTCGAGGATGGGAAGTGAGGACTGGAGGTAACATTGTCAAATCCCCATTTCTCAGCGATGTTGGCAAACGTTTTGGATGCAGAGTGTGGCCCATTGTCTGTTACAACACGATCAGGTATGCCGTGCTCCGAGAAGACGGACCTAAACACCTGGCAGACTGCATCGCTGCTCGGACTACTGCTGATCCTCTTGACTATAGTGAATTTTGAGCAGTAGTTTTTTAACATTTCTCTTGAGGGAGTTCAGTCAATCAAACTCCTGGGTCTCACTCTTTGTTACAGTATTAGGATGTTGTACAGTCCATGAGGCGGGTGCGCATGTGCACATCCGCACTGGCGGGAATGGCGATGATTGTGAAAGGTTCTGGCAGGACCTGTAGCATTAAAGCCTGAAAGATACACCGATCTCTGTTCTTGACCTCTGCTTGCAAGAAGTGAGAGAATCGTACGTCACAACTCAGTGGTGTAAGGGTGATCACTGCCGATCGTGATTACGACTGTGCCATCACTTAACAGAAGATGTTTGAGGGGCCAGACACGACAGCTCGGCCTATGCTATGGAGGTAACACAAAGGATGGGATCAGCGACAAGTGCACGAGCAGCAATGTCAATGACTATGAATATACAATCGCCATAAAACTTGATTTGCATGTTGCAAACTTGCTGCAGACGTGGGGGTTTGGAATTATACTTGGACCTTGCAATGATGCATGATCAGTCAGAAGAGAGGAAGTTGAAGTTGATTCTCCACCTGATTGGCACAGAAGGTAAGAAGATCTATCGCACCATGCCATTGGACACAACTGAAGATGAACGCACCGCAGCTGAACTCATGCAAGCTTTTGATACCCATTGCACCCACGTACCAATGACATGGTACCGGTAGAGTGTTATCGTTTCTTCACCAAAGAACAAGAGAGTGGTGGGAACATTGACAAATATGTATGTTGTAAAAATCAAGGATGCAACAATGTCTCAAATCATAAGTTTAATCAGATTCAAACCCCAGCAATACCTGTGGAAGGAATCATCAAATATAATATCAGTACTCTTTATCAATGATCTCTCCGACTCTCTGGAAAATCCTCTCTATCTCTTTGCTGATGACTCCACTCTCTGCCGCTCCATTCCTCTTCCCTCAGATCGGCAGTCTGCAGCCTCCTCGCTCTCTGAAGACCTGGACAAAATCACAGACTGGTCAAACAAGTGGAACATGTCTTTCAATCCTGACAAATCTCACTCTCTTACTATGTCTCTCCGAAAAGATCGACTGGACAACCCTCCCATCTATTTTCTCAACAATCCTCTCCAAGAAGTTCTGTCGCTCAAGCTTTTGGGTCTCACTATCTGCCATGATCTTTCTTGGGAAAACCACATTTCCAAGCTGGCCTCCAAAGCCAGTCGCCGACTGGGCATCCTCCGTCGTGCGAAGTCCTTCCTCGGCACAGCTGAGCTCCTCACCACATACAAGGCTTTCATCCGCAGCTCAATGGAATACTGTTCTCCCCTATGGGCTGGTGCTCCTGCCTCACACCGTGCTCGGCTTCACGCTGTTGAATCCAAAGCTTTCAAAATCATTGGAATCTCCCGCGATGAAGCTATCTCTGAGGGCCTTTCACTCACTCACCGCAGGCAGGTAGGTGGTCTTTCTGTCTTCTACCGACTCCTCTCCGGCCTTGCTCCCCCAGCTCTCTCTGTGCTCTGTCCCCCAAATATTCCTACAGGTCACACAAGATCTGCCAGCAACCCTCTGATGGTTAAACTGCCGAAATCAAGACTCTCTGCTCACCTTCACTCCATCATTCCTTCATTCCTCTTTTCTCCCGCCTCTGGAACAAACTCCCTCACTCTCCTCAATCCCACTCCTCCCTCCAGGTCTTTAAAACAGCTGTTCACCACTATCTCTTATCTTCCCCCATCCAAAACCTTGATCTTTTCTACCCCCGTTAATTCACCCCAGATACACGTTTTTGAAATTCTGACTTCTTTCCTGGAAATCCTAGCAGTGTCCATATGTTTTATACCTCTCCTACCATCCCCCCCCCCCCCCCCACTTCCCCCCAAGCAACTTCCCCCCAAGATTGGCTAACAACTCGGCAGGAAGAGCATCCGGCCATAAAACATTGCTTCAAAAAGGGGACCAAAAAACAACAACAACCACAGTCCCCGAAAAAGGCCAACCCCCGCTTTGTGGGGAAAAATGGCCTCGAAAGGTGTTTTTTTTTTTTAGTGTTTACACTTGTGACTGTTATTAAAACGATTGCTTTACACAGTGTTACGTGTTCCTCCCCGACCCCCTGGTCACGGTGTACCTCCGAATCCCGACAGGAGCCACGGCAGAAAAATTGTTATTCTGTGTTGGAAATCAACAGTGAAACCACACCAATGATTTTAAACGAACAAATGTTGTATTAAACATCATACACAAGAAAAACGGTACAACCAATAGCAATCCAGAGTGCACTCTATATATCTTAGGATGGTACCATCAACTAAAGTCAGATAACTCACTGCGCTCCACGTGAGTGACAAAGGACACTCCTCAATGTCTCTATAACCTTCTCCAAGGCGATGTTGATTCGCTCCGGCGAGTAGTGATGAGGCGATGGGGTAAAGCGTGGACCGTCACATGGTCCAGCCAGAAGCAAACTGGCATCGGAAAGGGAAATCCCAAAGGCACGATCCAGACGTGCACGTTCACAGCTCAATCAGCAAACCGGAACGTAATTGGAGACGACGCGGTCGCACAAACACATCCCCGACAGACGATAGGATGTTGAGAAGAGCTGACGCGTAGCAAAACCTTTGTCGGTGAACGACGCACGAGGTTCAAAATGGCAGACGGCTCTTACTTGAGTCGATGCGGCCAGGCAAGGATTCGTCGGAATCTCAGCCTAAACCTGACTACGCAGATTTATCAATCCCAGCCATAATACCTATCACAGGATGTCCTTTCAAGGAACTCAAAATTCCCTCGCGACCTTCGTTAGATAACGCTCGCTACGGAGCTGGACGTCACGCGTCTTGTCCGACTTTTCTCGCCACCTCCTCTTCCTCACCCCCGCCGTCTTCCGGTTCGGTTTCCTGTATCATTTAAAGTTAACCTTTTTATCTTTTGATAACTGTTCATGAATACTAAACCTTTTGAAGATAATAATAGTACATAATATCAGAAATGTGTCAAGTGGATGAAAACTACAACCACGGAAGTGCCGAATCCGTAACAACAGGTTTATTATAACACTTCCGTGTTCAGACCTCGACTGACTGGTGCTGACACACTGCCGCAATTGAGTAATATGTATTGTGAAGATCATGTGAATTGCAAGCTAATGACATTTCCTTTTGCCTTGCATTCCCGTGTTCCTTGTGCTGTGCTTGGCTGTGTGTTCTTTTTGTGCATTTCTCCCCAACCTCAAATCCTCCCCGTCCCGGTACCACCCGGAACCGTGAGTATAGTTTACAGTAGGATCAAGGGTTTGTCACCCATTTGGTCGGTGGTGTCCGAGTGTGTCTGGGCGTTGTCCGAGTGGGTGTCCGTCTCCGTGCTGTGACCGGTTCCATGCGGTTTCCGTACTGTGTCGTGCCGTATTTCTTCTGGAGTAATATAACTGATTTATCAGTTAATACAAAAACCCTGATTTTACAAAAACAATTAATACAAAAACACTTGAACTTTAAACCGTCACGGAAAAACAAAACCTACTAATCTGTAGTGAACATTCGACCGGCGTTTTCATCTGCATTATTAGCACCGCCATCTCCACTAACAACATCTTTGTCTGAATAGCTCGCGTAAGGCTCAAAACGATACAGCTCCACAATCCCACCCCCTCCGAAAGTGTTTCAATCACTAATTTTGCCTCCAATAGCTTCTTGAAAAATCTCACTGATCAGTTTCAACATAATGAGACCCTTCAGAGTTGGTAATGATGGTGGAATCAGGATTGGAATCCGAGCTCGAAATACACTGTTCTCTCTGTACAGCCACTATTTGGATCAAGGTGAGTTCATAGTGTGACGTCACTGGTGAAAACGAAAATCGATACTCTAGGGCTCTTTTCGACACTTTGTGATTGGCTAAAAAAAATATTTTTAAATCCCCTTTCAAATTAGACCGTGATTAATAACTTCCATTGGTCTAAAATATTTTTGCGTTTGGGTTCCCCTTTAATCGACTACATCATGAAGTTTGGCACGGTATGATCCGTCTGTTGCTTTTTTTAACTTTAATCTCCTGCATCACGAAGATCGGCATGGTAATATGCTCTCCGGAGCACTTCTGGTGGATTCACTTGCACTAATAGAGATTATTCAGGAAAGGACCATTTGGGGCGCATTACACCGCCGGATTTATTATAACACCACCGTGTTCATGCTCCCCCACCTGAAGTCATATCCATCTGTTGCTCGGAAATTACACGGGCTCAACTACTGATGTTAAATACTCGGTTATTTTTATTTATTTTATTTTGCATTCCCACGTCATGAAAACGAACTTTGCGTGTAAGTTATCTCCCTCTGGACTACCCGGCCAAGGTACTGTATGTTCGATTTTTGACTTAATATTTCAATACATATTGCATTGGATTTGCCCGGGCGACACCAGGTTCTTCAGCTTGTATATATTACAGTATATCTTTTAATCCCTGAGTTTGAATTCCCAGCTTAACAGCCACCAAAATCTCCCAATGCCTGACATTGTCAAACCACAATCATTTCGACAAACCAATATATTGCTCAGGCTAGTACCCACAAAACCGTGGCTCACTGGCTCGTGTTTATTTATTTATTTTCAGAAAGAACTTCCCATTTTCAGATTACAATACAGTATAAGTTGATTTCTATAATTTTTTGTGTAGATATTTATAGATTTGATTGCCATCATCAAATTATGTTCTTGACTTCATGTCTGGGATCCAACAGGTTACCTTTTTTTTTTGTTGTTTTTTGTATACAAGCTCGAGGCTCCTGTATGAGCTAACATCAATCACAAAAAACAACAACAAAAGGACACACAAAACATACAATAAAGGGAGCAGGAAACAAGTTGGGGAGAGAGATTGAAGCACACAAGTACAGCAGCAGAGAACGGGGACATCGGAATATCTGTGGGAGGGAGAGGGCTTGGGGGGAGGAGGAATTGGAAGGGGTTGGGGATGTATAAAAATGTATAAAACAGAGATGTACAAAAGATGTATAAAACACATGGACACTGCCAGAACTTCCAGGAAAGAAAGAAGTCGGTATTTCAAAAAAAGTGGATCTGGGGTGAATTAACGCGGGTAGAAGAGATCAAGGTTTTGGTTGCTTGTTCAGGTTATTCAGGTTGTTGTTCAGGTTGTAATTGTTGCTTGCTTGTTCAGGTTGACTTCCAAGCCAGTAATAATGAGCACCTTTCAATTGATTATTTTCTCCTTGCAAAGATCATTCCTGATGGCTAAACTACATTCCTCGATATGATGCTGTGTGAGCATGTGAGCCATTGCTAATGCTAAACCTTTTCATTTGGCTTCACAATACTGCAGACTGCCTTGCTCGTCCTTATGTTAGCCTTTCTGCTTGCTGTCGTTTCATTTGTTCCAGCAGCAGTCATCCTCCTGGAATAGTTTCCTGGTGGTTGACATTTCTTGAATCATGTGCTTGAGAGGCAATTGTTTGTGTATTTCTTCTTTAAATTGAGGTTGGGATTGGATTGTGGAAGAACTGGATCACATCGGGGGGGCAAGTGGAGCTAAAAAAAACTTATTACCAAACTATTTCACCCTGAGTATTTATATAAGCCATAGTTGGGAAAGGCCATCCATCTTATTAGTCCCCTACCGATGTACACCGGAGGGGACTATAGGTTTGCACGCCGTCCCTCCGTCCGTCAGTCCGTCAGTCCGTCAGTCCGTCACGCAAAGAACAGTTTTCCGGACTTTTTTTCTAAACGCTTAATGCTAATGATTTCAAACTTGGTACATGGTTTCCTCATGATAAGTTACAGATCAAGTTCGAACTTCACGACATTTCGATCATTTTTGACAAAGTTATGGCACTTTGAACTTTGGGAATTCTGATAATTCTGATGATCCTTAACTCAGTGCCATTTTTAGTTTTAATTTCCTTTAAAAACCAATTTCTCTGCAATAATAGGACCGATTGAGATCAACTTTTCACCGTAGGGGGGACTCGGTCTGTAGATTATTTTAATGGTAATTATGACGTCACAGGTCACGTGGTTCGGCCGCCATATTGTTTTTCGTGAAAACACGAAAACCCCTTTTTCTCTGCAACGGCTGAACAGACCGAGGCCAATCTTTGCAGGCAGAATCGCATACCCACGACGAACAAAAAAGTCAACGACCATGACATCATGCGTCACATGGTTCCAGAGTTATGACGTTTTAAAGCATGAACCTTTAAAACCGAGCTCCTCCCTCATTTTTGATCTAATCGAGGAGAAAGTTCACAAATCTGTTCAGCATGTCAGTCTACTAAAACGTCATTTTGGAATTTGCGATAGGGCACGTGGTTTGGCAGATATCGTTAATTAAACGAATTTTTTTTTTTTTAATGGATATCTCTTGACTCGCCAGTACCTCAGACCGTGAGTTGGTAATAATTTTTCTAATTCACACAGTGCAATACGTGCAGGCCACTGCACGGAGCGACCTTGCAGGCTTATCAACGAGGCGAGGCGTGACACACAGTCACACATGTGTCTCAGCATACCTCAGATCAAGTTTGAAAACCAGCATCAACCGTGCATAAATTTGCATATTCGATCATTTTTGACAAAGTTATGGCACTTTGAACTTTGGTAGGGGACATGTATTGCAGCGCAATACTCAGAATGCTTGTTCTGATTGCAGGTCTTTTCTGTTCTCAGTGATTCTTCTTTACAGTCCATGCACCTCCATTCTTTTCCTCATTTACCCTGTTTTTGTCAGCTTTTCAGAGAGGGGAAAACACACCAACACCAGGGTTGAGGGACAAAATATAGGGAGACTTGAATAAATTATAATGGATGCGGGGTAGTGGACGATGCATGGGATGGACAAGATGGATACAGAAGCAAACTCTCAGGAAGTAAAAATTGGAAATTCGGAAAAGAGATGGGTTTGAGGAGGATTCATGAGGGTAGAAAAGATCATGCGTTTTGGGTGGGGGTGATCTGAGATGTTAATGAACAGCTCTCTTGAAGCCCTCTCCCTTCCACAGATCTCCCGATGTCCCTGTTCTCTACTGTTGTTGTGCTTGTGTGCTTCCCTCTCCCTCCCCATCTTGTCTCCTGCTCCCTTTATTAAATGTTTTATGTGTCCGTTTATGTTTTTTGTGTTTGTTGTTAGCTCTTGCACGAGCCTCGATCTTGTATACAAAAAAAAAAGGTCTGATGAGAGGGAAAGGGCTGCAACCTGCCTATCTGAAGGATGAGGGATGTCACGGAAGAGGATGATGTCATCAGCAAATAGATAGAGGATTTTGAGAGTCAGGGAGATTATTCTTCAAGATCAGAATAGGACTGGGCCCAGAACACAAACTTGGGACATCCAGCCTTGACAGGGAGAGGAGATGAAAGGATTCCGCTAAGTGCCACAGGTTGGCTACAAGAGTAGAGGAAGTTGGTAAGCCATGAGTGGAGTTGGCTTTGGATGCCATCGGCAGAGTTTGGAGAGCAAGGCAGCATGCCAGACTGTATCAAAAGCACTAGATATGCCCAAAGAGACAGCTCTGATCTCGTGTCTGACATTAAGGGCCTCCATCCATTGTTGGTGTTGGTGTTGGGCTAGTGTTGGTTGGGCTAGTCCCTGGTGTTGGGCTAGCGGCTAGGGTGCCGGCTTAGGATCCTAGGATCCTGGGTTCGAATCCCGGTCAGATCGCTGAATTAACGCCAGGGGGGTTGACTCAGCCTGTCATCCTTCCGAGGTCGGCAAATTGAGTACCAGTTCACTGGTAATTCCCTGCTTGTCGTTAAAGGCGGCAAAAAGGGTTGGCGTCAGGAAGGGCATCCGGCCGTAAAACATTGCTTCAAAAAGGGGACCGAAAAACAACAACAACCACAGTTCCCGAAAAAGGCCAACCCCCGCTTGCGGGGAAAAATGGCCTCTAAAAGGTGGTTTATCCATTGTTGGGTAGAAGCAGCATCTCCAAGGCAGAGTGACCTGGTCTGCATTCAAATTGATGATCTGAGATGAGGTTGTTAAGGAAAAGGAAAGATTTGATGTCAACTGCGATGATGGATTCCACAACCTTCGATGTCCATACATTCTTGTGTTTTGTCCATACATTCCTACTTACTATGCTGCTGTTCTGGTGCTCGTTACACAATTCTCCATCCCTCATGTGCGTGTTCCCCACTGCTTCATCGTTGCAATGACGGCCTGTCACCCCTCTGCCGTTCAGTTCTTCTGAGCCTCAAAATATATACAGTATTTTCATGAAGGGGATTGGTGAGAATAGAACGCTCATGCCTGGGTAAGTATGGGGCACCACGTGAAATAATGTGCTGCCACCATGAAGGAATATAGGGAAGAGCAAGAATTGATGGAATCAGGAAAGGAAGAGCAGATAGAGGACATGGTGGGGGGGGAATATATATGAAGTTGATGATGAGATGATGTGTATATATATATACATATATAATTTAAGAGGGCGGGGGACAAAGGTGTCGAGGTGAGCACAAAGCTTGGACTCAGGGACAATATCACAGAAATTGTGTTTTTGGAAGGCTGATTATACTGTCCTGATCCTGGACATTTTGTCAGCCAGTTATTAGGATTTTATGATGAACGAAGTGTTTTTGAGATAAAAGGATATTGACTGATATGCTCCTGATGGGGAGCCTTGCACTTTATATTGGGTGTACCTGATTAGCCAGATTCCTGCAAACTGAGTTTAAATTTTTTTTTACATTTGCATTTCCCCCTAAATCCTTTTTTTTCCTTTTGCATAAATGGCTGAATAATTTTTTAATTGATCAAAGTCTAGTGGAGGAGCTCGTACCTGCATTATATCCAGGACAAAGATGTGAGGCCATATAATTATACATTTGCATTGATAACAATTACATTAGTAGACAAGCGATGTATCAACACAGTGTGTGGGATTTATACCCTGGGATCCCAATATTGTAAACTGCAGGTAATGGCCAAAAGACCAATGCGAAGTCACTTAATCGGCCATTGGGCCAATGCGGACTGCATGTGCCGTGACATAGAATCTACCATCGTCTGGAGCAGGAGGGATGCGGCACCATTCTTCTCCGAGAAAGTCAATCAACTCACACCTGTTTGAAGGAAGTGGAAAACGCTGTCTCAGGCGTTGTTTCAGAATATCCCTTAAATGGTTGATTGGGTTTAGATCTGGCGACTGAGAAGGCCATGACATATGGATAACATCAGTGTCATGCTCATCAAACCATTGGGTTGATGGTTGCCCACATGTGCACTGTGGATGGGGACATTGGGGGGTGCGGAGGGGGGGGGGGTCTCTTCTTGGAGCCTCGTTAGTCATAGTTATCGGCAACCAGGCCTGTACAGCTTTTTTAAATAAATGACCATTAGCATGCTGGGATATTATTTGCTTAATTTACACATGGGCTACACCTGTGTGGAAGCTGTTGCTTGGTGTCCCTCATTTACCCAGGTGTTTCCATTTTTTCTCACCTGGACTTTAGTCCGGTTAACTTATGCGATCGAGCAATGTACGTAGGTCAGTCAGTCAGTCAGGGAGTTGTCTGTAAACACTTCAGTCATCATCGCTTGAACAGAACGCACAATTTTGATGAAACTTGACCAAAAGCTTCATATCTGATGCCTAACGAAGGTGTATTGACCGCATCAAAACTGCACTCATTAATGGGTTGAAATCAGGCCTAAAAAGCTAAAATAGTCCTGTGACCAATCCCGTGACCAGATTTTGCACATGAACAAAATTTCGATATTTTATGACATTATTGACTTTCTCCTGATCCAGGTGAGCTTCAGTACCCATGATCCTTTTTTTGTCTATTTTTTTTTGTCTTCAGGACCCATGCTACCTGTATGTGCTCAGATGGGACCACCAAACAGGCCAACCCAAACGTGTTGAAATATTTAATGACCGAGTTTTACCAAATTCACCACATTCCTTCATTTTCTTTCATAATTCTAATATTTTACTTCCATTGACAGAAAATATAAGATGGGCTATGCTTTTACAGGTGGCCGCCACGTGCAAACTAGCCTCTTGCATCCATGACCCATGCATGTGCGACCTGGCTTTAAAGGTTATCTCCGGTGTTTATAAATGTTGTATTGCAGTCGTGCCATTTTGTTTGGCTCAGGCCACAAATGGAATGCTTGGACCTTCAGTCATGAAGAGCCTTCTTCCGCTCATAGCACAAGTTCGGCACAAAGCCACACAAGGCATTAAAAAGCACGATTTACCGCAGGCATGGCGGTAAATTTGCGATTTACCGCAATACAGGTGCTTTTCTGTACCAATAATTAGTTTTATCTGGCTGGATTTTTTTTAGATGCTGCCATAACTAGGCATGACATGCATGAATGTATGGGAGGGGCTCTTTAACAACATATAACTTCGGTTCCAAAGATTTTGTTGGAGTTTTAAAGGCTCTTTAACAACATATAACTTTGGTTCCAAAGATTTTGTTGGAGTTTTAAAGGAACAGTAGTATTGAACCCGCCCCCCCCCCCTCCCCTTCCAACCTTCAAATCCCTCCTCTTCCCCCCGCTCTTCCAACCCCAACTCTGTCCTTCCCGCGCTCATGAAAGAAAACTGCTATTCCAACATCGAAACAGCTGAATATTTAACGCTTTTCCCTCTCCTATCATGCTATCATCGACTTCACAGAAACCACGATCGAAACAGTCACGGCCCGTCACGGTCACCTGTCCAAATCACAATCCCGCGAGATATGCGGAAACTCCGTGGAATTGCAACTGTCGAGTGACCATAGGGCCTGAAAGCAATTATCTTATTCCTGATGCATATATACACATCGTTAAAAGTAAATAACGATGGTTTGATGAAGAGCCGTTCAGCCATCTCTGAGAAAAATGTTGAAACGCAGGCAAACACCTCTCTTATCATATAGATTATGATTTGTTATTTCAAAACCTTATTAACTCTCAGAATGAAATTTATTAGATGCTATTGGAGATGAATTTGACCTCTTTTTAATAACGAGGTGCTTTTAAATAGATTTGGTTTGCAGAATGAAATATCAAAACTATTTATCTGTGAAAGATTATGAATATTTATTCACTGCACCAATAGCATCCACTTAACTTTTAAGGCTCATACTCATGATAAATCCTACATTTTACACGGCAGCCTCTCGAGTACATGTCTCATGTCATATTTTTAAACGACTCGTATGTTAATTTTTATTTGAGCTGTCATTCCTGTACTTTCAATGTTTAGATTTACATGATATCCTTGTCTTGGATCTTAAATGCCAAACTTGATTCATGGTGAAGCAGATTCACATACTCACTGACATACAGACCAATTACAAAAACATCTTCCACCTGGTTGGGCTAAATATGAGGTGTATATATATCGTAGGACACTTTTGGTTATTATATTGCCTCTTGCTCCAATGAAATTCCTCGGATTGTCTTCTTGTTTTCTTCAAAAAAAAGTACCCCGTGATACGAAGCAAAAAGCGGGGTTAAGCAATTGGTTCACTTTGTCTGTCTGTCTGTCCATAAATATCCATGCATGATCGAGGAATAAGTTAATTTCAATTGAATGTTATATATTGAATATTAATTGGAACATGAATCAGAAAAGAAATTGGTACTTTGCAATTCTCTGCCTATGAATTTGGCCCTATCGCACATGCACAGAGGAATGAAGTATATATTTTATTATTCTGTCTACCTGTCTAGGAGGAAAACAAAATAGAAAATCATTCCATACAGGAAACTTACTGTTTTAGAGATGCCACAAAGGACACAAACAACAGGCATGAAGAACTAATGTAACGTGTTAAATAAGGTGGTGTATAAGGCACTGCGCCAACGGTGGTAAACTTCCAGAATTTTTTTATACGAACTTAAAAATCCTTATTTTATTTCAATTGAATTATATACATTAACAATGTAGAACACAAATCGTCTCGTATTGGCACTTTTTAAAACCTTCAGTTTAGCAGTACTGGGATAAAATATTACGACATTTTAATATCATTTCGACCAATAAAATTTGCTGCTTGCATACCCCGTCCATGTTCTTTTTTCTCAAGACTGTGCGGAGTAAGGTGTTCTATGAACTCTTTAGTTTGACTTTGCTTTCTTCCTCCTGAGCTAGAAATGAAATGACCAATGTTAAAGTATTTACTATTCTAACTTTTCTGCAAGATTTTTGTGGATTTAATAAGTTTGTTTTAACAGTATTAATTTTCATGCTTCCCTAAGTAAAGCTGATATATATATATATATATATTCACTCAGTCCTTTGATGGCTAACTAAATAGGAAATACCCTCCTAATTCACCAGACTGCAGCAGAAGTGCTTCACTGCATGCTAAATAGGTCTAGCCATTAGATGTGCTTCAATTGGTGGTTTTGTTTTTTAAGAATTCTCAAAATGGCAGAAGTACAAATCCTTGGAGGCTTTAGTGTTGTTCACTAAGCAAGCCATTTGACATTGACTGAAGAGCTCGTTGCTTTGCCTCGTGCTAACTGCCCCTCCTTGTCTTTGCAGTGTACCATTGGTAGCTGGCATGGTGATTGTGATCTCCTGGTGTCTGCCTGAGGAGTTGGTCTTGGCCTTAACCCAGGCCTAAATGGAGGCTGGATGAGTCAGAGTTTTCAGCCTACCCCCTGGGGTTGGCCACAACGACAACTGTTACAACAGGACCACGGGAGCATAGAAAAAAACCGGACACTTCCCGGGGCTGTGCCTCGTCGCTGACATGGCAAAAAACCGTGAGGGTAAAATAGTGAATGTGACTGTCGTCGGGCTATCAGGCACAGAGCGTGAGAAAGGTGCAGCGGGCGTGGGGAAATCATGCCTCTGCAACCGCTTTGTCCGCCCCCGAGCCGATGACTTTTATGAGACCCACACATCTCTCATCAGCCAGAGCGATTTTGGGGGACGTGTGATTAACAATGACCAGTTTTTGTACTGGGGCGAGGTACGGCGGGTCGACGAATCGGGGTCCTTTACCTTCCGCATCGTTGAGCAGACGGAGTTTGTCGATGATGCCACTTTCCAACCACATCGGAGTACTAACCCTCAGCCATATGTTAAACGTGCAGCCACTGCCAAGCTTTCCTCCGCAGAGAAGCTTATGTACATTTGCACGGATCAGCTCGGCGTCGAGCAGGACTTTGAGCAGCTACAGATGCCTGATGGAAAGCTGACTGTCGATGGGTTCATATTGTGCTGCGATGTTAGTCTTGTTGCCAACCGCCCTTTAGCCGATCAGCTTGACTTTGTTGGAAGCCTCTGCCGACAACTTGCAAAGACAAAGCGCCCCTTCGTTGTTGCAGCCACCAAATGTGACATCATGGTCGAGCAGTTCCTTCGGGAACTCCAGTCCTACCTTGCTCGCGCCAAGGTGCTTTTGCTAAATGCCTCTTTTGATACCTCCAACCCCTCACGCACTTCATAATCTCTTACTATTTTCCTCTTCCTCCCACTCTGTTGTCCACCACCACCTCATGGCCTCTCACATTTATACCTTAGAGCTATATTACACCTTCTGAGACCATGTCTACTTTTCCACTGCAAGTCCTCTCAATGTGCAATGGGTGCATTGTCCCATTTCCTCTTGATCCTCAACTCAGTTCTTCCTGCTCTTTTTCCTTTCTTGCATGCGTGTGGTTCTATTTTAAAAATAAAAAAAATTTTGCTCCTTTCTTCACTGCTCTCCATCTTTCTGTTCTTCGGTTTCTGCTCATTGCCATTCCAATAGATTCCCATTCATTTAGCATTAGTTTGCATCAGATGCGATGGCTTTTGGTTCCATTTTCAGGGCTAATCCGAGTTTAAGGCATATTTTTTACAGCCTTTGCATTGGGCATATTTAACGTCAAAAGGATTGGAATGAAGCAGAGTCAAATAAAACTAATCGGAGAGATTAGATTAGGAATGATGGAGTGTGTATGTGGGATGCAGAAAATGTTGATGAGTTGGGGAAGGGTGGGGTGGACATTATTTGATTGGGGTGGTGTTGGGGAAGTGACGCCAGTGTTGCATGCGATGCGATAGGGAATTTGCTAAAATCTTGGCCTTGAATTTTATTAATTATTGTGATGCATGCAAAGATTTCATTGAAGGGCTTTGGCTACACCATTGGCTGAACAGGGTTCGCATGAATGATTGTAAGCTATCAGGCTAACGGACCTCGTTAAAACTTTTGTTGGTTGAAACATATTTCTGTTGTCCTGGTGCTGTGTGCACGGGAGAAGAAATCCAAAGAACGTTGTCCTTTTGATGGAGCGTTAGACTGGGTGTCACAATGGTTTCATACATCTGATCAACTTGGATGATTTTAGTGTTTTTTCCCTTACCTAGAGTTGAATCTCTTGGATGATTTTCTTAGCCCCTTACCTAGAGTTGAATCTCTTGGATGATTTTCTTAGCCCCTTACCTAGAGTTGAATCTCTTGGATGATTTTCTTAGCCCCTTACCTAGAGTTGAATCTCTTGGATGATTTTCTTAGCCCCTTACCAAGAGTTGAATCTCTTGGATGATTTTCTTAGCCCCTTACCTAGAGTTGAATCTCTTGGATGATTTTCTTAGCCCCTTACCTAGAGTTGAATCTCTTGGATGATTTTCTTAGCCCCTTACCTAGAGTTGAATCTCTTGGATGATTTTCTTAGCCCCTTACCTAGAGTGGCTGTATACCTTGTCTGGGGCGATATCCATCAAAATAATTTTTTTTAAAGTGTTTTATTTTTTAATGTTTTATATACATGACAAAATGTCCAAGTTATTTTAAAGAAAATCCTGTTTGCTGGTAACAAATATGATGGGTGATAATTTGAAAAGGGGTTTAGTTTGGTTGATTCACCTTTATTTTAAGGATGGACTGGGGTTTGATGTGTTATGTTGTCTTCACTCACTTTGTGTGTGTTTATAATGCCATAATTATGGTGGCCAGGATGGCCTAGAGGTACACACACTCACCTCTGAGCCGTCTCGTCTCGTTCAAGTCCCGACCCAGCTATATACTGTCATCCCGGTGTTTCACGGCTAGGGTGATTCATCAGTGTGTGTGCCGTCCCTCGGATGGATGTTAAACTGCCGTCCCGTTTGCCAGCATCTGTCGGTGGATGTTAAATATCCCATGGTGGCATGACCGCGCCCTCAGTCAATGAAACGATGCCATAATTTAGGATTCCAGGATGAAAGAGTTGCTTTTTTGTCAGAGATAAAGTTATCTGGCAAACCGCATAACTTACCCTTTTTGCACCCTGATGATTTGAAGATGCCTTGAAGGGACAACAGTTGGACACAACAAGCAAGGAAATGAGTGAACAGGAGAAGGAAGAACAGAGGGAATCATACACTTAACTCAGAGGGTTGCATTAGGGGACAGTTAATAGGGACAGAAAAGAACCCGAAGCTAAAGCGAGGTGATGGAAAATTTCCGACTTTAACAACTGCATGGAAGCGTTGGATTGAACTGTCTCAGGAAGGCGGTTCCACAAGTGGGAGGAAGGAGGAACCAAGGGCAGTAAGCTTAGATTTGGAATGTTAACAAAGAGGGTGTTATTGGAAGAATGCATGCATCTTGGAGGGGAGGTGAACTGAAAGAACAGGGAGCGGGAACAAGAGAATTGGGAGAAGACAGAATGCGGTACTCTGACCTATCTGTGATGACAAAGCAGCAGTATTTGCATTTTTCCTTCTTTTTGTGAGATGTACCAATGATGTTGAGAGCTTTGGATTCAATAGCAGTTTGGGGAGAAAAGTCTGAAGTGGGACACCTACCCGTGCTGGAGAACAGTGTTATTTATTGAGCTATAGAAAAACGCCTTGTAGGCTGTAAGAAGTTCAGGTTTCCCAAAGAAGGACCTATCCATGGGAAGATAACCCATCTGTGTTTGCCTTTGGAGTCTGTACAAGAGAGGCCATGGCTGATGCTGAAGGCCAGACGTTCTAGGGATTGAACCTCCTCCAATGGTTGATCAAGGGAATTGATAGGCTCAGAAACGTTCCCTTCTCAGGTGACAATGTCAGCGTCCAGACGGCAATGCTTATGCGAGAGCAATGTGGGAACTGAAAGGAATGGCAGATCAGCTTTGGAGGCAAAGTTTGACATTTTGGCTTAATGTGAGCAGAATTGGCAGTGAAGTTTGTAATGGTGAAGGGGAGAAGGGAGAGGTGGGGTTGGCAGTCAATCAGGAGAATTAAAAAAAAGTTGAGCCTTGTGGAAGAACTAGAACACAGAACAAAACAGAATAGAACACAGTGCAAAGCAGGCAAACACACCAACAGCTGGGTAGAGGAACACTCGGAGTAAGAATGGGCATGGGTGAAAAACATGAGGAGGTAAAGGGAGGGGGAGGAATATACAGGAGTTGGGAAGTGGGATACAAGCTGAAGCACAAATGAGGTACTGAATCGACAGGAGGGGAAAACCAGGGAGAAAAGAGTAATGGAACAAATAAACGGAAAGGTGGGGTGGAGGGAGAGGGGAGAAAGCAATAACTCTGAAAGAAAGGGGTAGGCTTTGGGAGGATTAATGGGTGTAGAAAAGATAATGAATAGGAACGGGGGTGATCTAAACAGGAGATGAACAACCATCTTGATACCCAGGAGGAAAGAATGAGTTTGAACAGACTGCGAAGAAGAACAAATGTGTGAAGGTGAGCAATGATCCTTGGTCTTCGGAGATTCACTAGAAGTTGGTTACTGGCACACTATGTGTGCCCTCGAGAAATATAGGCGGGGGGGGGGGGGGGACACGTTGGAGAGGCCACCAACGTGTCTGTGATACAGGGGCAACAGGTCCAGATGTTCATTTTCGTCGCAGGCGATTCCATTTGTTTCTATAGCCTTATCGTTCATGGCATCAAGACATGAATGGTGTGAGGCAGGTGCGCCAGCCCAAAGGGAAGTACAGTACAATACTCAATCAAGCCGGGGATGAAGGTGATGTACATTGTATGAAGTTTGATTTTACCAAGGAAAGACTTGGCACAACACAGCGTACCCAGTTGTCAGCTGGCTTTGGAGGCAAACTTAAATATGTGGTTTGCCTTGGAGAGATTTGGCTGTTGTTGAAACCCAAAGATTTGAGGTACTGTATTTCATTGAGAGGTTTGTTAAGGAAATAGATGAAAGGGTTCGTCAGATTATCGCTTCGTCGAGGCAAAGTGAGCGTGAGATTTGCCAGGGTTAAAATACGTATTCAAGTGTTAGACCAGCTCCTTATTGTTTCAATGTCTGCAGAGAGCGGAGGCTTCTACCTGCCTATCTGAAGGGTGATGGATGTTACGGCAAAAGGTGGAGTTGTCAGTGAAAAGGTAAAGTTTCCCAGATAATCCGAAACAGTGTTGATGAAGATGAGTAACAGGACTGGACCCTAGTACGCTACTTTGGGGCACTCCAGCCTCCACAGAAAGAGGAGATTAGAGGTTCCCACTGAGAACAACACGATGAGAGTGGAGGAAGTCAGCACGCAATGAGAGGAGGTGGCCTTTTATGCTGTGGCCTGAGAGTTTGGAAAGCAAAGCAGGTTGCAAGACTGTCGTATGCTGGAGATTTGTGCAGAGATGTGCTGCTTTATTGGCTGAGATTCAGGGCCTCCATCCATTGCTCGGAAAACGGCAGCAGCATGTTGAAGACGAAGTGACTACGGCAAAAGCAGAAATCTGCCAACAATTTATATTTTCCGATTTAAATGTAGCTCCCAACCTGCGATTAAGGCGTTCATGCAGCACCGGTCCACCTCGTGCCAGAGCAGCGAAGAAGAATTGCTTTCCTGAGATGCCTTTTGTTTCTCAAATTCCAATTTCTTTCTGCAGTAGTGCAATGAAACTTGTGCTGTCTGTTTGTTCTACATTTCATTATGGCATCTACTGCTATGTTTTCATTCATGTTTTTCCTTTGGGGCTCCCTTAGTGACAAATTTCATTTGAGGATTTTGTTCTCATCGCTGCTATGTATTTAAACTGAATATTTCCCACGTGCATTGAAGGCTTAGTCGAATGATGGGCGTCTTTATTAAAACATTTTTAATCTTGATTTTACATCAGTTGTCATCTTTTATCGATTGTACAAAGTTGTACACTCCAAATTTATTTTTCATGGGGATGGATGGCCATTTCCTTTGTGGGTGCTTTTTATTGCAAAATGTATTGTTGGCGTTATCGTACACCGAATGCATTTTTTAATCGGCGTTGCTCAATGCAGTTGATGTTGAAAGTATGTTGAATGCAAATGGTCCTTTGGGTACAGAGGCCCCTCTGTTTGTGCCCTGCTTGTGCATTGTACCAGTCGTTCCATGGCTGGCTGTGTGCATGCACAAACCCTTGGTTTGGAGACCATCCCAGTTGTTTGGGAGATGGGGTGAGGTGGATGTTAACCAAAAAGCACTGGAGTGGGAGCGGAGGGAAGAGCTTTCTTTCAGGACAAGATGAAGGATTGGGGAAAGAATTAACGTGTTTGAGGAGTAAAAATTATTTTCAATTGCAATTCTTTATTTCCCTTTGAGATGGGCTAAAAATTAGCATGTTCAAGCAGTAAAAAAAAAAAATATTCAACTGCAATTCTTCATTTCCCTTTGAGACTGGGAAAAATAAATTAACGTGTTTGAGGATTGAAAAAAATTATTTTCAATTGCAATTCTTTATTTCCCTTTGAGATGGGGAAAAAATTAACGTGTTCGATGAGTAACAAGTACAAAAAGTTTTAATTAAAACAAAAGCCGCGTCGATGTTACACAATGCCTAGATGCAGCTGTGCCTATAACGTCGATGTTATAAGCACAGGACATTCCTATTGATTCGATTACTTGATGTTATTTTTGTGCAAACTGAAAATATATCGGCAATTTCCCGTGTGTGGCGACGAATTTTTAATATATCTCGGCATTTTCCCGTCTGTTATTTCAGGCGGTGTATGACTACCCATGCCGTGATTGTAAAAAAAATATATCTCTGCAATTTCTCGTGTGTAGCGACACGTGAACGAAGCTATGCTCCTCTCTCCACATTATTGTGTCGACGTATAAATTAAATATTTCATCGTGACGATTGTCATCAAATGGACGAATTTTTAATATATCTCGGCATTTTCCCGTCTGTTATTTCAGGCGGTGTATGACTGACCATGCCGCGATGTAAAAAAAATATATATCTCGGCAATTTCCCGTATGTGTCAACCACTGAACTATAACACTACGTGGAACGGACGGTGCCCGTGATCCGCTGAAGCCACCGACATGTATGGCGCCCCCTATCGTATGCACCCAGAAAAATGAATGCCCCCATAGCCTTTGTGGGTAGGTGTAAGTTTTCCAAGATAAATTTTGCCATTATTTTCATCGCAAGAACGTAGTAAAAATATTGAATCCATGATTATCAATGTTACACACATGACTAATACTGTAATGTACACTGTACTTGCACAAAATACAAGGCAAAACATGGCTATCAAGGTCGAGTTTAGGTAATTTTGTGGCATACTGTCCATAATTCACACACAAAGCAAATTACAATAAACATGTCAAAAAAAATTAAAGGAAGTGTAGCACAACAAAGCGCTTAAATTGCATCATATACTTCATACATGTACACATACATAGATATAATAGTGAGTAAACATGCATAAATGTCCATGATAGGTACATGAACATTTTCTGTACAGTGTATACAGTAACAAATATGTTGCATTTCAGAAATGAGCTGATGAGAGTGAGGCAAGAACTTTCAACTGTAGTTATACAAATAACAAGGCAAATTACTGTACACAGTCAAGTGTCAAAGCTTCATACTATTAAAAAAATTACCAGTGACAATAATTTTCACTATCATTAAGATCATACATGTCTTTGAAATATCTGGATGTTGTATGCTAATAAAAAAAAAAATCCAATTTATTATCATTTTCTACATAATATAAAGTCCATGTCTACTGATGACGAAACAAAATTGTTTTGGCTAGGAGCTTCCTTACTTTGGGCCCGGTAGCAGCATCTGTTTTTACCCTTCCTAAGTGGTAGAGCTTGATCTGTCCATACCGTGATGCAATTTTCTTGATCAGGCTGTGAATGTGGTTGTTGTCAATTGTAGTATCAAACTGGTGACGGTGCAACTGAGGAAATAAGTTCATGTGGCTTGTGTTCTCCAGAACTGAGGAAGAGATAGCAGATGTCACTCCACGGCCTTGAGGAAGCTTTCCTTGAGTTATTCTTAGAAGTCGCTGGAAACATTTCTCTGTTTCTCTACATACAGATACTACGCTAGCTGATGGCCTCTGCAGCCTCCCGCGATCTTTCATGGTGACAAAGTCATGAGCATTGCCATCAGAAGATGACATTGCATTGGCACATTCCATACAGTCCATATGCAGCCTAAGAGATTTCACAATGTATCCACTGATGTAGTTGACAGCCGCATCCTTATATTCTGATAAGGGCTCAATATGTGGCATGTCACTGTAGTCATGATCTGTCTTGCTGGGTTGTCTGGGAATGAGATCATACTTTCGAGTAATGTTCATAGTTGTGACATCATTGACGCTCTCAGTGTGAAGAATGGCTGTGTCATCACGAAGAATACAGTTCCCAGTGCCATTTTTTATGTGATGTCTCATCAACAGGCGTTTGTATGCAGCTTTGAACTGTCTTGCAGTGGGGTTGTTGTTGAATCCTCCACGTGCTCTGAGGGCGGAAAAGAACAATTCAATGTGATCCTGAGAGAATTTATACGTTAGTAGGTATTTGAGTGGGGCATCGGTTGGTGCGACAAGTTCTTGATACATGTTTAAAATGCTTCTGATGCTAACAACGAAGCCAACAAAACCAGTCTTTCTTGGTCCTTCACACATTTTCCTACCAGATCCATCTTTGAGACCGAGAAGGAAGACTTCAGCATCATGCAATCGTTGTTGAATGGATGCATGGTTGTCCCCTTTCAATGGTGCTTTCAGCCCCCTTCCAAACGGATTTCTGCTGTTTAAAGCATCGAAGGCTGAATCAACATGCCGAAGAAACTCTATAGTTGCACTGCAGCCCTGGAATTGTGGAAGTTGAAGTTTTTCTTCGCAATATTGCAGAGCATCAGCAACACTGGCACTGAATATTTGTGCTGCCAGGTTCACTTTCATTTTCTGCGTTCTCCACTGAATGTGGGCATTTTTTACCTTGTTCCCAAGTCGGAGTCCTTCAGATCCTTGAAGTTTGTGAAGCTCTTCAATGTATGTCCATTTCACACTTTGACCATCCTGCGTTCTAAAAATCCCACCATCTGCAAATGAATTGCGAAGTAGTTTCAGCATATGGCAGACGTCAAGTATCACATATACGCGCACGGAAGGGTCAGCTGGGTGTGGAAATGAAGGATCCATTCCATTGATGTTCACGTTTGCTCCTAGTACCTTCATCATTGCAATATGGCAGGATGGCCCATCGCACGTTAATGACACAGCACGTACACCAATGTTATTCAGTCGCAACAGACATTCCAGAACCAAATTTGCCCTTTCTGCTCCCGTCATTCCATCTATGAGGAAATATGCTAATGGTATTTTCCAAGATTCATTCACTGAGACTGCCATGAGAACAAGGGCATCTTTAGCTAATGGGGTGGCATCATCTGTTGCACCATTTCCAACATCTACATAGCCATGATATTTGCCTTCAGCAAATTCCACATGCTTGTGAATAGACATCTCGTCCAACATCAAGGCGATGATAGTCTCCTTTCCAGTTTCTCTGTTTCTGGTCACTTTTCCTGCTAGTGAGGAGAATGCCTGTTTCGTGAAACCTGGATCACCATCAATCCTACTGTACCATCTCCGAAGTTGGCGTGGGTGGGGTATGCTCAAGTCAAAAGTTTTTCTGACATATTCATAAGCCTTTGCCGAGTAGAATTGTAGTGTGAGTGCAAAGGACTTCAGCTCCTCAGGATAAGCAGATGATCCCTTTCCCTTTTTGCATTCAACGATTCTTGTCATCAAATCTTTAGGTATGCCATCAATGGTGCCATCAAGCAAGTCCGCGCAATTGGTGGAAATCAGGTTTTCATTCCGTAGCTCATTGATGACACCTCTCAGGGTCTCTACCTTCCGCTTAAAACGGCGTGTTCGTTGATGCACTACTTTCATTTTCTTTTGACATATTTCCAGTCTCTCTATGGACTTATCTAACTTGTGCTTCAATTTCCTCGGAGAGTCCATTGTAGCATAATTGTGCTCAGCCAGCGGGTCAACAGGGGCATTTTGCTGTGGCAATGGGCAAGAATGAAGATCTGGTTCCCTTAAAGGTGGTGTAGAAATGCGGACTGCTGGGCATTTCCGGTTGTTCACTTTCTGAAACAAAAAACAAAAAACAAAATTTCAAAGGGTAATTCCATGCAAACAGTGATGTACATTGCAGAAGCTAATAATTAAAATTGCTGTAATCACTATAGGAACTAGTAAATTTCATAAATTAGTATTTTAATCACAAAGTACCAGAAGGTCTTACATTGGTTGCCCATTTGTGTGCACACAAACAAAATCAGAATTTCTGCCAGTGTGCATTAGCAGGTAACATAAATGTTCCCAAAATGTGATCTCTTTCAATACATTAGTTGTCTAAGAGACTAAGACAATCAAATAGACAATGTCATCAGATATAAAGATAAATTCTTTAAAACTATTTTATTGCAGCCGTCTAATGACAGGTGCCTCTTTTGGTGAAAATTGTCATCCCTTAAACAATGGCTTTATTCCAAAGTGTTACTAAAATTCATTATGAAATTTAATTTTGTTTTACACCTCACCAATTGCATCAATTATTTCTGATGTGAAGGATTGTCTTAGTACCTCAAAACCTGATCAAGACACACAATATCAAAGATGGAATCACATGTGACATATATACTGTACATGTCACAATGTACTCTACCTGTATTTCTTAGTCTAAGTTTGATATAATTATTAATAATAGAACAGTGTACACTCAGAGCAACTTGGATTTAAATGTACAGATGTGAATACAACATACCTTTTGGAGATGACGAGGGAGGTCAAATATTGTTGGCACAGCAGAATCACGGAGCTTTACACGCAGTCCAAACGTGTGGAAGCTTTGTGCTGTGAAGTGCTTGGAGCATAGCACAGACCTGGCTGTTGGCATCCATCTGTCCCTCCGCATGTTTATCAGCCATTGCCTCAACCGATCTGGGTTGCATCGTGGAAACCTGAAAAAAAAAGTGATTACATGTAAGTGACAAAAGGGTGACAAGGGAAAAAAATGGAAAAAAATTGGCGTTTCCTTACCTGTGAAATGTCAACCCTTTCTCGCGATTTTCACGAACATCTCGATTCGTGCAGTTGATTGCAGAACAGGATGGCATTCTGTTTTACTCTAGTATCATGTCACCGAAGTGAAACAACTAAGAACAAATGTGCAATTATGAAAGAAATCTCTATATAAATCTTGCAAGATGTGTACGTCGTTCAATCACAGCGATACAAAAGCAATACGCTTTTTGCGTGACTAAATCCCATAATGCATTGCGATCCCGTGGCTTCATGTAAAACTCACTGCCTATGGGCCTTTTGTGTGTGTGTTCGCAGACTGTCCGTTCCACGTAGTGTTATAGTTCAGTGGTGTCAACACGTGAACGAAGCTATGCTCCTCTCTCCACATTATTGTGACGACGTATAAATTAAATATTTCATCGTGACGATTGTCATCAAATGGACGAATTTTTAATATATTTCGGCATTTTCCCGTCTGTTATTTCGGGCGGTGTATGACTAATCATGCCGCGATTTAAACAATATATATATATCTCGGCATTTTCCCGTCTGTTATTTCGAGCGGTGTATGACTGACCATGCCGCGATTAAAAAAGATATATATCTCAATGGACTTGAAGTTACAGGCCTTTGAGAATTCATTTCGTTCTATAAAGGGCAACTTTCATCGGATTTTCTTCCCGTTTGTTTTCAACCGAGTCTAAACTATGTTAGCGACTGTGAAAAATGAAATGATATATCGAATTTGATTTGAAAGAAAACTGTGTGAGAGAGGAAGCCACCACGGGCCTACAAAACAGGCCTCAAAGCTATGCGAGTTAATAAAATGGTGGATATTTGTTTATATGAAGCCTCTCCCAATATGGTTCCCAGAATGGGTGGAGCTTTGAGGTTTTGTCTTCTCTGCAAGAACAACAACAAGAAGAAGAAGAAGAAGCAGTTTAACAACAACAGCAGAGGGCACTCTATGAGCAGCGTCTGCGACGCGGCTAAAAAAAATCTTTTCAACTGCAATTCTTTATTTCCATTTGAGATTGGGGGAAAAAAACGTATACAAGGAGTAAAACAATTATTTTCAACTGCAATTCTTTATTTCCCTTTGAGATGGGGGGAAAAAATGAACGTGTTGAAGGAGTAAAACAAATATTTTCAACTGCAATTCCTTATTTCCCTTTGAGGTGGGGTAAAATTAACGTGTTCTATGAGTAAAACAAATCTTTTCAACTGCAATTCTTTATTTCCATTTGAGATGGGGTAAAATTAACGTGTTCGATGAGTAAAACAAATCTTTTCAACTGCAATTCTTTATTACCCTTTGAGATGGGGTAAAATTAACGTGTTCGATGAGTAAAACAAATCTTTTCAACTGCAATTCTTTATTTCCATTTGAGATGGGGGGAAAAAAACGTATACAAGGAGTAAAACAAATATTTTCAACTGCAATTCTTTATTTCGCTTTAAGGATCTCTTTCTTATTTAATGGCCACAATTATTCCCACGTTATTGTGGGATTGTCGGGGGGGGGGGGCGGGAGGGGGTGAGGAGCTTGGCCCAGTACTTTCACGAACAGACTGGCCAGGCCCAAGGTTAGGGCAGGAATTTGGAATTTGGCCAGGGTGCCGGCGATAGCTCGCCTACTCTTCACGAGTTTAAATTTGCACACCTGAAGGCCATCCTGCCAGCCCCAATTCCCTTTGAAAATTAAAAAAGAAAATAATATTCTTTTATTCCCCAACTAGAAGTGACTTTGCTGAAATGTGAGCTGGGAGGGCTTAATGATTTTATCTTCTACATTTTTCTGAATATATTCCCAACTTTTTTTCTACAACCATCAATTTGCATAATTTGTTATCCCTGCACCCGATAAACGTCATCAACTGCAACACAAGGTTAACACAAAAAAAATATTCAAATGCAAAACTTTTCAAAATGTATCTCATCAAATCGTTAATTTTCTCATTGAGATTATTAAAATGGGGAAAGCATCAAAACATGGAGTTTATAGTTTTGTGGAATATTAATTGAATACTATTTGTTTACTTTAACTTTGATTGCATTGTTAAAACTATTTTGACATGACTGAATTCATGAGGTTTGCCGAATAATTGTCACGTGTATGCATCCGAGTGGTTTTTGGCAGTTCATAGAAATAATTGTTTTGAGATGGGTCATGTAGAAAAAATACAAGATAGTGTTGTTGGATTGTTGCTGATGATTAGGAAGTTATTTTTACGTGTGACAGAGAAGTATTAGCCTTTGTCAAGGTGAGTGTCTGTCTGCATCAGTAGATAGTTACCTAAAATATGGCATACTCGGTCAATACAGGACTTTCAAAATTACTTATGGATGCTAACAAGGCCTTTTGCGCATGCGCTGTGTGTGCGTTTTCAGTAATTCGGTTCTGCTCGCCTGGCACTTTTAACCTACCGTTGTTTGCATGAAATCTGCAAGTAAAATAGTCTTTCAAACATAATTGACAGTATTTAAACAAAAGAGTGGCAATTTTAAAGTGGTTGCAATTTCATAATTGTTGTGTTGCTGGATGCAAATCGTACTCACGAAAATATAGGAAATACAAGTTTGTGTGGCAAGAGTGCCCGGAAGGCATGAATGGTGTTGGTGTCCTGGTTTCTGAGGAGTTTGTAGACAGTGTGGTGAGTGTGACGGGAGTGAGTGAAAGGTTGATGATGGTGAAAATGATGACTGGAAAGCTCTTGGTGAACGTCATCTCGGGATATGCTCCGCAGGTTGGTTGGAGCGATGAAGAGAAGGGCAAGTTCTGGTGTGCGATAGAGAAGCTGATGGAAAACGTGAAAGATGAGGAAGTTGTTGTGGTAGGAGGAGACCTAAATGGACATGTGGGAAGGAGTATGGACGGTTTTGAGGGAGTTCATGGGGGTTACGGATATGGTGTGAGAAATGGAGAAGGTGGAAGGATTTTGGAGTTTGCTGATGGAGCTGATTTGTTGATTTGTAATACGCAGTTCCAGAAAGAGGATAATAAGCTTGTTACATACACGTCAGGTGGGTCGACGACAACCGTTGACTACCTGATGGTGCGTAGGCGAGATAGGGGGCACCTCCGGGACACAAAGGTGATCCCGGGGGAGGAGGCTGTTTCACAGCACCACTTGGTTGTCTGCGACATAAGGTTGAAAGGTGCGAAGAGAGCTCGGCGGGTGAAGTACCAACCGAGAATGAAGGTGTGGAGGTTGAAAGAGGTGACAGTGAGGGAGGTATTAAAAGAGAGGCTGAGTAGGGTCGAGGATGATGTGGTTGAGCTTGAAAGTGGTTGGATGTCAATGAAAGATAGTCTGTTGGGAGCCGTTGGTGAGATATGTGGATGGACAAAAGGACCACCGAGGCACTCGGAAACATGGTGATGGGATGATAAAGTTGGAAAGAAGATTGACGAGAAGAGGAAGAAGTTCAAGGAGTGGCAGAAGGTGAAGGGTACGGGGGCAGAAAATGAAGAGCATGAAAGTTATAAGGCAGGCGTTTTACATTTCCAGGCGCTGCATGATGTCACTGTGTGTGTGAGTGTGTGTGTGTTTGTGCGTGTGTATGTGTGTGCGTGTGTATATGTGTGCGTGTGTGTGTTGTGTGTGTGTGTGTGTGTGTGTGTGTGTGTGTTTGTGTGTGTGTGTGTGTGTGTGTGTGTGTTTGTCTGTCCACTCACTTATACTTGCCTACTGGTCACAATTTTAAACCGATCTTCACGAAACTTCACCAAATGGTAGAGTCCGTGGTCCGACAAAATCCTATATATTTTTGAGGTCAAAAGGTCAAAAGGCCAACCTAGGCCAAAGGTCAACCACTTTTTTCAAATTTCTAAAATCCTCAATTTTAATCTGATTAACTTGAAATTTGAATAGGATTTCCATTCCGGATAACTGAATTCAACCACCAACTATTTTTGGGATCAGCATAGGCCAAAAGTCAACACAGACCAAAGGTCAACAACAATTTCAAATTTCTAAAACTCAATTTTCATGATTCACTTAAAATTTGAAAGGGATTTACATATCAGCTAACTGAATTCAACCACCAACTATTTTTGAGATCACAATAGGCCAAAAGGTCAACATAGGCCAAAGGTCATCTACTTTTTTTTCAAATTTCTAAAATCCTCAATTTTCATCCAATTGACTTGAAATTTGAATCGGCTTTTCATTTCGGCTAACTGAATTCAACCACCAACTATTTTTGAGATCAGCATAGGCCAAAAGGTCAACATCGGCCAATGGTCAACCACTTTTTCAAATTTCTAAAATCCTCAATTTTCATCCGATTGGCTTGAAATTTGAAAAGGATTTTCATATCAGCTAACGGAAACCAACCACCAACTATTTTTGACGTCAACATAGGCCAAAAGGTCAACATAGGCCAAATTTCTAAAATTGTCAATTTTCATCCGATTAACTTAAACTTTGAAGACGATTTGCATATCAGGTCACTGAATTCAACCACTAATTATTTTTGAGGTCAAAAGGATGCTCTTCTGAGTGCCAACTGTCACTCTTTGAGTGATTTTTCATCTGTCTGTCTGTCTGTCTGTTTGTATGTCAATTGCCTATAGGTCACCATTCGAAACCGATCTTCACAAAACTTCACCAGATGGTAGGGCTGGTCATAAAGAAGAAGCCTATTGATTTTGAGGGCAAAGGTCCACTTGAAGTCAAATTTCAAAAATTGTCATTTTTCATCAGATTCACTTGAAAGTTGAACAGCATTTGCATATCGAGTCACCAAATTGAGAAACAACTATTTTTGAGGTTAAAAGGTCAAAGGTCAACTCAAGGTCAAACTTCTAAAATCATCGATTTTAATCTGATTGACTTTAAAATTAATCAATTAAAATTAAAATTAAAATTAAATTAAAATTTAATCAAATGAAAACCAATATTCATCTGATTGACTTTAAAACTAGAACGGCACTCAGTGGAGAGCATACCTCAGCCTGGTTGGCTATATCACTCAATGGTGAAGAATCACTTTTAAAATTTTACTATCTGGATCCGGATCCGGATCTTCACCGAAATTGAATCGATTCTTCCTTGTCACAAACACAACCTGTCCAACAACTTTCGTCCAAACACATCCATAACTTTTTGAGATATCCTGCCATGTATGTATCATTTTTGGCTTGATCTCCCAATGGTGAAGACTCACTTAAAAAATTTTTAAATCCTTATATCCGAATCCATATTCAGATCTTCACCAAAATCTAATCTCTTTGTCCTTGTTAGACACCCAACCTGTCCACCAAGTTTCGTACAAATCCGTCCATAACTTTTTGCGATATCCTGTCGTTTTGAGATATCCTGTCGTTTATCGTTTTTGGCCGTATCTCTCAATGGTAAAGAATCACTTTAGAAATTTTAGTAGCCGAATCCGGATCTTCACCAAAATCTAATCATTTCGTCCTTGTGACATACGCTACATCTCTGCCAAATTTCGACTGAATCTGTCTTCAAATTTTTGAGATATTCTGTTCACAAACAAAGAAACAAAAAAAAAAACCAAAGAGACAGGGGTGAAAACATAACCTCAATCCACCTTTGGTGGCGGAGGTAATTAAATAGCAATTGCATAGTGCCTCACTGAATTGAGAAACCAAATATTTTAAAGGTCAAAAGGTCAATTAAACATCAAACTTCTAAAATCATCAATTTTTATCTGATTAGCCTGATAGTTAAACAGTACCTGTTTGCCTCACTACCGTTTGATTGATAAAATATTGCACGTCGCAGCACTATTAACCTAAAAGGTTACCAAGTTACCGTGGATGTTCATATTTGCGAGGATACGCTTCAGGTAGGATGTCAGTACAGCATTGATCTGTTCCATGGTGGTCGAGACATCTGGAGATAGTGTGACCATTAAAATATCCTCAACTGGGCTCGGATCTTCTGCAGACCCACTATCCATATGAACAACGTGGACAGAACCTTGCTGGGCCCACGAGGATACATATGACTATGATGTTTCAGGTAAGGCTGTGTTTCCAATAGGTTGACTCTACGTTGCATCAATCAAATAAGATAGGTCCCCTTTCGTTTTCTATACCAGCGGTGCGAGTGGTTTTCTATCCCGCAAGACTCAATTTTCCATGTGCTCCATCTCGGAGAAGAAGGGGGGAGGAGCCGCCGGATCACGGGCGTGGCACCACCTCGTCATCAAAGGTGGAGTCAGAGAGCCCTTACCAACCAACCATCGCCGAGGTGAGCCAGCCGGTAGGCGTGTCAGCGGAGTTGGCGGCTTGATATGGCCAAGGCCAATAAAAGGAACTGTGAGGGACTGCTTACGGAGATGAGTGAAGAGAGACGCGTGAGGAGGCCCATGAGAGAGGAGCACTGGAGAGACGTGTGAGGAGGCCCATGAGAGAGGAGCACTGGAGAGACGCGTGAGGAGGCCCATGAGAGAGGAGCACTGGAGAGACGCGTGAGGAGGTCCATGAGAGAGGAGGGAGAGAGGAGCGAACATTACATATTCATTTTTGGCGCGAACATCCTTCGGCGTGTGAGAGTCGGCGCGCTCGTCGGCGATACCAACCGCGCTGCCTGCTGGGTTTTTTCGCCACTGAACCGGAGCGTGGACATTCAAGCGGGACCTCGATGGCGTGCCGCGATCCCCGGACCTCCCTGCCCACCATCTCGGTGGACCGTCTGTCCCTCATCCTTCCTGCCATTCCTGCCTGCAATTCCCATTCGTGTACGTGAGTTTGTTCTGTCTGTATTGTCCTGGGTTTAAGTAAGACTGTTTTAAGGTTTGTGCTGTGTCTTCTTCTTCTTCTTCTTCCTCTGTAAATTACTTTCGTTCCTGCTCTTCCTTTGGTTTGTTGTAAATAATTAATAAATACCTGTTCCTCCTTATTCTTTTGGTTTCATTCTCGTCCGATCGTCTTTGTCTTTTCCCCATTTGAGTACCTGTGGCGCGATTTTGGCCGAACCGCTTTTAATCGGGTTTAGTCTCATCGTTAATGGCCCGCGCCACAGCTCGCTTCGCTCAGCGCAATCCATCCATTATGCTGCGGCCCGGGCGGGAGTATTTCCTCGCTTACCGGAAGGCGCTGGTACTTAGGTCATAGCAATAATTGTCCTACTACCCTATTCAGCGCTGACCGGGATTGGCGAGATACCCCCAGGACCGGTCGGACGGCCAGCTTAACAGGACAAGGGGATTAACCCCCCCACCCCTTGCTAACGGGAGTGCCGTCCCCCGGATCCGTAACAATTGGTGTCAGGAGTGGGATCTGGAACCTGGGACTAGATTTTATTTAGACCAAATTTTGGACACCAATTGTGCTATTGGCCGTAACAATTGGTGTCGGGGAGTGGGATTTGAGGCCCGAACCAAATTTTTAAAACTAAAAATTTGGTCAAAATTGCGAGTGGCCGAAATTTTGTGTAATATCCTAAATTAAAGTCGCGCCATGGATGATCAAGGTGATCGGGTGCCGGTAGGGGAGAATGAGGGGTTAGAGGCAACCCAGGACCCCAGGGAGGAATTGAGAGAGAGGGAGGAGGAGAGCGATGATGATGTGGTAGAGGGGGCTGCGGGCGCACAGGATGGCGGCGCCGTGCACGAGGTTGGAGGCGCACAAGATGGCGCCTCGCACGTGGTCGCGGCAGCCGAGCCCGCGATGCCAGAGTTCATGCAATTACTCCTGGCACAATTCCAAGCATTCCTGAAAGAAAAGGGGGATAGAGCCACCCGGGAAAGGAAAGAATTGGGAAATCTAATTGAAGGGTGTTGTAATAGAATGGGTGACCGCATACAAAAATGTGGGGAGAACATAGACCGCATGGCAGGCGGGAGGGGCGCATTTGTACGCGACGGGGTAACGCGGGTTGAGAAGCGTGGGTTGAGCGAGGTGGAGCAAAGCGCAAGTAAGTGGACCGGGGTAGAAATCGCGACCCGGGGTATGGGGAAGCCGGCGACCGCCGAGGTAGAAAAGGAAATTTTATTCGGACCAGCGGTCGTCGAGGGAAAGAAAGAAGAAATTCAAATCGAATCAATCGAACCAACAATAGTGGAAATTGGGATTGGAGAGACGGACTTGGTAGAGCAACAGCGGGAGGAAAAGATGGAAAATGTGCAAAGTCCGTGCTCACATCACGATGCTGTGCTTAATAACCCCAATAAAGATTTGCAGGTGGTGTTGGAGCGAAGAAGAAGAATTGCCCAGGTGAGTCAGCCTGTATATTGTGCGGGGAGATTTTGGAGAAGGATGTTTGGCGAAAAAAGAATTTTTGCGAGCTTGGGGTCGCGATGGCACCCGGGCGCTCGTGAAAGGTCCGTAGCGAGAGGTACAAGTGCGAATGAATGCGACACAAAGAGTGAGTGTGTTACAGAGGGTGGAAGTAGGAATGAGTGTGATACAGAGTGTAAGAGTGAGAATGAATGCGACACAGGGAGTGAATTTTTATTTTTTTTATTTTTTTATTTTTTTTTGTATACTGAATCGAGGCTCGTGAAAGAGCTAACATTTACTTCACAAACAAATCAACCAGACAAACAAAATACCCAAAAAGAGGGAGCGGAAGACAAGATGGGGAGAGATGGGGAAGCACACAAACACAACATCCGAGAGCAGGGAGATGTGTGGAAGGGAGAGGGCCCGGGGGGAGGAGGCATGGGAAGGGGGGTGTGGGGGGGAGGGAGAAGTATAAAACACAAGGACACCAAGGACTTCCTGGACAGAAGTTGGTATTTCAAAAAAGTGGAATTGGGGTGAAATTAGCGGGGGTAGAAAAGATCAAGGTTTTGGATGGGGGAAGATAAGAGATGGTGGTGAACAGCTGTTTTAAAGACTTGGAGGGTGGAGTGGGATTGAAGAGAGTGAGGGAGTTTGTTCCAGAGGTGGGAGAAAAGAGGAATGAAGGAGTGAAGGTGAGCAGAGAGTCTTGATTTTGGCAGTTTCACCAGAAGAGCAAGAGGGTTTCTGGCAGCTCTTGTGCGTCTTGCAGGAATATTTGGGTGACAGAGCACAGACAGAGCTGGGGGAGCTAGGGCGGAGAAGAGTCGGTAGAAGACTAAGAGACCACCAACCTTCCTGCGCTGAATGAGTGAAAGGCCTTCAGAATCAGCTTCATCGCGGGAGATTCCAATGATTCTGAAAGCTTTGGTTTCAACAGCGTGAAGCCGAGCTAGGTGTGAGGCAGGAGCACCAGCCCAGAGGGGAGAGCAGTATTCCATTGAGCTGCGGATGAAAGCCTTGTATGTGGTGAGGAGCTCAGGTGTGCCAAGGAAGGACTTCGCACGACGGAGGATGCACAGACGGTGACTGGCTTTGGAAGCCAGCTTGGAAATGTGGTTTTCCCAGGAAAGATAATGGCAGATAGTAAGACCCAAAAGCTTGAGTGACAGAACTTCTTTGAGAGGATTGTTGAGAAAGTAGATGAGAGGGTTTTCCAGTCGGTCTTTCCAGAGAGACATAGTAAGAGTGTGAGATTTGTCAGGATTGAAAGACATGTTCCAGTTGTTTGACCAGTTTGTGATTTTGTTCAGGTCTGGAGAGAGCGAAGAGGCTGCTGCCGATCTGATGGTTGAAATATGGAGCGACAGAGAATGGAGTCATCAGCAAAAAGATAGAGAGGATTATCAAGAGAGTCAGAGAGATCATTGATGAAGACCAGAAAAAGCACAGGGCCCAGAACACTGCCTTGAGGAACTCCAGCCTGGACAGGAAGAGGAGATGAGACAAACCCATTCAGGGCCACACGTTGACTACGACTGGAGAGGAAGTCTGTGAGCAACTCTTCAACTAAAGTATCAAACAAGCCCGGCTGCGCCACTGTGAGACTTTCGGTCTTGTTTTTATAGTGATATGCTGTGAAGCGCTTTTACCTACGCAGGTGTTCGAACAGACTAATCGCTAAAAATCCCGTCAGAAGAATGTAATGTGTGGACGACGATGTTAAAAGCCATTGTGAGTGTGAATGATTTTCTGGGTGAGAATCATCCAGTTTAATGGTAAATCTGTTTGTATTTCATCTCAGATGTACGGGTGGCTTTTGCTTGGACTTTGCAGCATTTTTATCTTTGGAGTAATGTGTGTTAAAGGCAAGTGCAGTATACCTTGATTACAGTAGATCACCTTTCCAGTTTCCCCACCATGTGTGTGCTCTTCCTTCATTTGGTTTCCCCACCATGTGTGTGCTCTTCCTGTTTTCCCACCACCATGTGTGTGCTCTTCCTGTTTCCCCACAATGTGTGTGTTCTTCTTGTTTCCAGTTACACCATGTGTGTGCTCTTCCTGTTTCCGGTTTCCCCACCACCATGTGTGTGCTCTTCCTGTTTCCGGTTTCCCCACCACCATGAGTGTCCTCTTCCTGTCCTGTTTCCGGTTTCCCCACCACCATGTGTATCCTCTTCCTGTCCTGTTTCCGGTTTCCCCGCCACCATGTGTGTGCTCTTCCTGTTTCCGGTTTCCCCACCACCATGTGTGTCCTCTTCCTGTCCTGTTTCCGGTTTCCCCACCACCATGAGTGTCCTCTTCCTGTCCTGTTTCCGGTTTCCAAACCATGTGTGTGCTCTTCCTGCTGCGCATTCCTTTTTCTCATCACATTTTACTCTTCATTTTCAAGTTCATCTTTTCCTGGCTCGGTTTGTGCCGTTAGGCCCAGATAATTTGTACCTAATGTTTTTAATGTCGAGTTGTGTCTGTATTCACTTGTAGCAATTTGGACTTCTCCTTGAATTACAACACTCCCTGTAGGAGCAGGTTCTGCGCATCATGGAGTGCACACAAGAAGCGCAGGCCATTCCACAAATTAGACATTTATTATAGCGAGACTTTAATAAGCTTTAGAAAATCGTGGGAAACCGAGCAATAAACAAGCGAGTTCTTGAGCGTCGCCATCTTCTTCTTATCGTGTCCACGGACAGTCTACACATGGCCGAGCCAAAACTGGACACATCTTTGCGCCTTCTTGTTGAATTCGGCAAGATCTGCAACAGTGCAGGGTTCCTCTAGCGATGGACATTGCAGGAGATGTTGCATGGTCTGTGGCTCAGTTCCACATTCGCAAGTTGTCTGGCTGGTTGTATATCCCCATTTGTTTAGTGACACCTTTGAACGACCTACACCAGCCCTAAGTCTGTTAAGGCACTTCCGTGTTGTCCAGTTGCAATAATTAGCTCCTGTGGGAAGGCTTTCACCAGGTATAATTTCCATCGCTGGGGTTTGTTCGAGTCTGGCAAGCCTGTCTTTCCACAAAGCGACGCAGGCTTCAGATGGGGTTGATTGTAATGAAACGACACTGTTCATGAAGCTCTTCCTTGACTTTAGGCAGCTGAGTGTAGATGTTTGACCATGCAGAGAGTGCTTCTCATCTGATGTTTGATGGAGTCGCTCTTTCTTGCTGGCTACCGTTCTTCTTATATCAGGGGGAGCTATACCCACCAAGGTATTCCATCGCCATATATTACATCTATAAAGCGTCGCCATGATGCTTCAGCACTTACCTCATGATGCTCATGTGGTTCCAGGTTCAAATCCTACATTGTTGTGTTCATTTGTCCATCGTCAGGAAGGTCCAGTGATGTCTTCCAATGTCCTTCTTCGTCACCGTGCTTGATTCATGACGACCTTCAAAACATGTCCGCCATTCTGCTGAAGTCTAGCTAGTAAGGCCTCTTTACACACTCCGTTAAGTTCCTTAATCCAAGAAAAAACGTTGTTACAAAATGGTGGAACCTTTTGATGGAAGGCGGTGGGGGGGGGGGGGGGGGGGTTGGAATAATCCTACCAGAACATCTTCTCCAAGACCTTTCCAGTGAAGCCATCAGCTAGGTCATTCCCAAGAGCGGAGGCTGAGAGATGTCGCAAATCAGAAGAGAACATCGCTTGGCCCATGTGGTCTCTTTCTCTACCAATGCAACATGATTATGATGCTGATGATTATTATGATTATGATGATGATGATGATGATGATGATGATGATCAAGCGACCCACAGAGTGACTGTGGCACCAGCTTACCACCATTGTGAGTATGTCCCAAACACATGAAGACATTCCATTGTGTAATACCTGAAGGGATTGACTGGCGAACCAATTTTGACGTAATTGTATCGAAGGTGCTTTCAATGGAGCCACACAAAGGTGTAAAGGTATTACTCATGTCTCCTAATGTTTTACCGCTTTTTTTTTAACTCTACATGTAAAAGTCCCTCCATGAGGCTAAGGTAGAAAAAGGTTCCACAACCCACTGAGGTTTAAATCTTTCATTGTACATAAATCTATAAAATCCACGATCTACAATGACCTTACTTTATTAGTCTCACCAAAGGAGAGGATATTGAATTTGGATCAGTGTTCAGTGATTTGGATCAGTATTTGTTTGTCCACACAGAATGTGATAATGGAAGCCACAAACGCCACCTAATGGTAGCCAGTATTACACTCTATTTTCAACCGACTACGTCTATAAAGTATGTACAATTTTAATGTGAGTGTCTATAAAGTATGTACAATTATGATGTGAGTACATCAATAAAGTATGTACAATTATGATGTTAGTACATCTATAAATAAAGTATGTACAATTATGATGTGAGTACATCTATAAAGTATGTACAATTATGATGTGAGTACATCTATAAAGTATGTACAATTATAATGTGAGTACATCTATAAAGTATGTACAATTATGATGTGAGTACATCTATAAAGTATGTACAATTATGATGTGAGTACATCTATAAAGTATGTACAATTATGATGTGAGTACATCTATAAAGTATTACAATTATAATGTGAGTGTCTATAAAGTATGTACAATTATGATGTGAGTACGTCTATAAAGTATGTACAATTATAATGTGAGTGTCTATAAAGTATGTACAATTATAATGTGAGTGTCTATAAAGTATGTACAATTATGATGTGAGTACGTCTATAAAGTATATAGAATTAGAATGTGAGTACGTCTATAAAGTATGTAGAATTAGAATGTGAGTACGTCTATAAAGTATGTACAATTATGATGTGAGTACTTCTATAAAGTATGTAGAATTAGAATGTGAGTACGTCTATAAAGTATGTAGAATTAGAATGTGAGTAGTATCTATAAAGTATGTATAATTAGAATGTGAGTACGTCTATAAAGTATGTAGAATTAGAATGTGAGTACGTCTATAAAGTATGTAGAATTAGAATGTGAGGAGTATCTATAAAGTATGTATACTTCTATAAAGTATCTATAAAGTATTACGACTTCCGCTTCCGGTCCGGTCTGGAGAGGACGCTGGCGTTACTTGTTCGCCGCTTCTCCGACTGGGCCATTGTACATAGTTTGCTTTTCTGGTGGTCGTGGCGGATTTTTGACCGTTGGGTCTGCCCTCTGCTCGGTCCCGGCTCTGCTCCTGGCTTCGCCTGCCCGGCTCCTCCACTGTTTCCTCAGGCCCGCTCCCGTTGTTTGCGGCGGTGGCTGTTTGCCGCTGTGGTCTTGATTAGCGGCTGCAGTCGTTTGCCGCTGCGTTTGCCGCTTTGCCTCCTCGACCTTGGCCTCGTACTCGTCCCTTCGCTCCTGCCTGGCATGGCTCTGAGGTACTCCGCCGCAAGGCTTCTTCTGCTCAATACCCGCTCCACCCCATCATGCATCTCTGCCATCAAATCAAATGGACTCCTCCGACGACCCAGGTACATTCACCGTGGCTCCGGTCGTAAGTTTGTTTATTTGCAATCAGGTCACTCCATCCCCGTCCTCTGGTCGGCTCAGCGCACTCTCACTCTTCGTCCCAGCGCACCTGGTCACAGCAACGCACACGATCGCACCTCCTGCCTACGAACCCTGGCTAAATCACCTGAATTCATCCCTGCTGTTCAAAACAACATCAAGCTCACCCTGTTCAACACCCGGTCCCTCAACAACAAATGCCTCATCCTGAACGAATACATCCTGGATAACAAACTGGACTTTCTCTGTCTCACCGAAACCTGGCAACAACCTCTGGACTACTACACACTTAACCTCACCACACCCAATGGATATTCCTACGTCAATAAACCACGCTCGGAGGGCCGAGGTGGTGGAATTGCCGTTATCCACCGTCAAGACATCAAGACCAACCTCATCTCCATCTCATCTGCTCCATCATTTGAACACCTGGCTTTAAAACTCTCTGGTCGCATGCAGTCAGTCATGGCTGTCGTCTACCGCCCTCCCAAACCACACCCATCATTCCTGTCTGACTTCTCCTACTTTCTGACCCAGCTATGTTCCCTCTCCCCCTCAATCCTCCTCCTTGGTGATTTCAATATCCACATGGACTCCACTGACTCCACAATAACCACTGACTTCACTGATTTACTCACCTGCTTTAACCTCACTCAACATGTCGACTTTCCTACCCATATCCGTGGTCACATTTTGGACCTTGTCTGCTCCACTGGATTAAATTTGCACCATCTCTATGGCTCTGACCTCACCCTCTCTGACCACTTAGCCATCACTCTGACCATCAACATCCCTGCCCCAACACCAAGGCATTATCGCACAATCAACTTCCGTAAGCTAAACGCTCTTTCACCTACCTCATTCTCATCCACCCTCTCTGAAAAAATGTCCACTTCTCCCTTCATTGACCTCCACACCCCTTCTGACCTCACTGACTACTACAACCACACTCTCTCCTCCTGCCTTGACCAGCTTGCGCCTGTAAAAACCAAAACAGTTTCTTTCACCCATTCTGCTCCCTGGTTTACCCCTGAACTCCACCTGATGAAAACTCGTGCTCGCCAACTTGAAAGACTCCGCAATAAAACGGGTCTCACAGTTCACTCCCAAGCCTACAAGGACCACCTACAACACTACAAAGATGCCCTCTCCCGCGCCCGCTCTGCCTACTACTCTCAAATTATCCACTCTGGCTCCGGAAACCCAAAAGCACTCTTCTCGACAATAAACAAACTCCTCCGCCCCCTGAACACCACCACCCAGTCATTCACAGTAGACAACTGCATCTCCTTCCTCTCTTTCTTCCAACGCAAAATTGACAACATCTACAACAGCTTGACCACCGCCGCACCCGCTCCCCCTCCAACCACCTGCCCCCCCTTGTCCTGCCATCCCCTGTCTTGGTTCTCCCCAATCTCCCCTACTGACCTCTCTGAACTCCTCATAGGAATGAAAACTGCCACCTGCACTCTTGACCCCATCCCCTCCAGCTTTGTCAAAGCCTCCCTCCCTGCTCTCTCTCCACTTATCATTGCAACAATAAACTCCTCCCTGTCTACAGGCATCGTCCCACCTTCCCTCAAAATTGCTGCTGTTACCCCCATTCTAAAAAAACCTGGTCTAAACCCTGACACCCTAAACAACTTCAGACCCATCTCCAACCTACCCTTTCTGTCAAAAGTTTTGGAACGCGCTGTAGCCACTCAACTCAAACATCATCTCTCTGCCAATAACCTGTATGAAACATTCCAATCCGGATTCCGGTCCAACCACAGTACTGAAACTGCTCTCCTCAAAATCACCAACGACCTTCTCCTCTCCTCTGACGCTGGCAACCTCAACATTCTCGTCCTCCTCGACCTCAGCGCTGCCTTTGACACCATCGATCACACTATCCTCCTCACCCGACTTGAATCCACCTTTAACGTTACCGGCACTGCCCTCTCTTGGATTAAATCATACCTCTATGACAGATGCCAGTTCATCTCCATCAATAACTGCAAATCCCCCACTGCTCCCCTCCCCCAAGGTGTCCCCCAAGGTTCAGTTCTTGGCCCCCTCCTCTTCATCCTTTACCTGTCCCCGCTCGGTCACTTAATCCGCCGTCATGGTCTCCAATTCCACTGCTTCGCCGATGACATCCAGCTTTTCATCTCCACCAAGTTCGTCTCCACCGACACCCACTCTATCCTGACAAACTGCATCACTGAAATAAAATCCTGGCTTCAAATCAACTTCCTCAAGCTTAACTGTGATAAATCTGAAATAATCATCATTGGCCCAAAAACGCTCACAAAATCCACCCATAACTTTGCCCTCAACATCGACGGTATCCCAGTATCCACCTCCCCTCACATCCGGAATCTTGGCGTCATCTTTGACCAAACCCTTTCCTTCGACAAATACACTAAACAGATCACAAAGTCAGCCTTCTTTCACCTGAAAAACATTGCCCGTCTCCGCTCATCCCTCTCCTCCACGGCTGCAGAAACCCTCATCCACGCCTTCATCACCTCCCGTCTGGACTACTGCAATAGCCTCCTCTATGGTTCACCCTCAAAAATCACCAATAAACTCCAATACATTCAGAACTCCGCTGCCCGTCTACTCACCCATTCCCGGACCCGTGACCACATCACCCCCGTCCTTTACAAGCTTCACTGGCTCCCCATCCCCCAGAGAATCCAGTACAAAATCCTCCTCTTGACATACAAAGCCCTCCATAACCTGGCCCCATCCTACCTGGCTGACCTCCTCTCCAGACACACTCCCACCCGCAACCTCCGCTCTGCTGGTACAAACCTCCTGACCCCCTCCATCCGGACCAAATTCAGATCCTGGGGGGACAGGGCCTTCTCCATCGCTGCGCCCACCCTCTGGAACTCACTACCTCACACCATCAGAGACTCCTCCTCACTCACCACATTCAAAACATCACTAAAGACCCACGTGTTCAACACTGCATTCAACATTCAACCCACAGCATTTAACCCCTGACTATCTCTTCTCCTTCTCCCTCCTTTTGCTTTAAATATTTCCCTATTGATTCTTGTCTTTTTTGAAATTGTTGTTTTCATGTATTGTTATGCATTATGTTTGCCACTCTGTCAAAGCGCCTTTGGGCTTCTGGAAAAGCGCTATACAAAATAAATGAATGATTATTATTATTATGTAGAATTAGAATGTGAGTACGTCTATAAAGTATGTACAATTATGATGTGAGTACTTCTATAAAGTATGTAGAATTAGAACGTGAGTACGTCTATAAAGTATGTAGAATTAGAATTTGAGTACGTCTATAAAGTATGTAGAATTCGAATGTGAGTACGTCTATAAAGTATGTACAATTATGATGTGAGTACGTCTATAAAGTATGTAGAATTAGAATGTGAGTACGTCTATAAAGTATGTACAATTATGATGTGAGTACGTCTATAAAGTATGTACAATTAGAATGTGAGTACGTCTATAAAGTATGTAGAATTAGAATGTGAGTATGTCTATAAAGTATGTACAATTATGATGTGAGTACTTCCATAAAGTATGTACAATTAGAATGTGAGTATGTCCATTAAGCATTGTTACGTTTGTGGGGGTAGGTGATGGAATTCCATAGTGGAAATAGAACTGTGTAGGGTGGCATGCACCGTGGATGCATAGGAGCCAATCTCGATGTATTTACAGTGCATTCAGAAAGTATTCAGACCCCTTCACTTTTTTCACATTTTGTTATGTTGCAGCCTTATGGTGAAATTGTTTAAATTCATTTTTCCCCTCATCAATCTACACTCAATACCCCATAATGACAAAGAGAAAACAGGATTTTAGAAAGTTTTGCAAATTTATTAAAAAGAAAAAACTGAAATATCACATTTACATAAGTATTCATACCCTTTGCTGTGACACTTGAAATTTATCTCAGGTGCCTCCCATTTCTCTTGATCATCTTTGAGATGTTTCTACACCTTGATTGGAGTCCATCTGTGGTAAATTCAATTGATTGGACATGATTGATTTGTCCATATAAGGTCTCACAGCTGACAATGCATATCAGAGCAAAAGCCAAGCCATGAGGTCGAAGGAACTGCCTGCAGAGCTCAGAGACAGGATTGTGTTGAGGCACAGATCTGGGGAAGCCTACAAAAAAAATTCTGCTGCATTGAAGGTTCCCAAGAGCACCGTGGCCTCCATAATTCTTAAATGGAAGAAGTTTGGAACAACCAGGAGTCTTCCTAGAGCTGGCCGCCCGTCCAAACTGAGCAATCGGGGGAGAAGGGCCTTGGTAAGAGAGGTGACCAAGAACCCGATGGTCACTCTGGCTGAGCTCCGGAGATCCTGTGTGGAGATGGGAGAAACTTCCAGAAGGACAACCATCACTGCAACACTCCACCGATCTGGGCTTTATGGCAGAGTGGCCAGACGGAAGCCTCTCCTCAGTGAAAGACACATGAAAGCCCACAGAATCTTGTTTCTCACAGTCTGAGACTCCTTTAGGTGCTTTTTTGCAAACTCCAAGTGGACTTTCATGTGTCTTTCATGCCACTAGGTTTCATGGTTTTGGAGTTAAGGAGGACACACACACACACACACACACACACACACACACACACACACACACACACACACACACACCCTTTTATTATTATCGATTATTCAATACCTCACTCCCAAACCCAAAATGGCCCAAGATGGCCCAAAAACGCTCACAACATCCACCCATAACTTTGCCCTCAACATCGACGGTATCCCAGTATCCACCTCCCCTCTCATCCGGAATCTTGGCGTCATCTTTGACCAAACCCTCTCCTTCGACAAATACACTAAACAGATCACAAAGACAGCCTTCTTTCACCTGAAAAACATCGCCCGTCTCCGCTCATCCCTCTCCTCCACGGCTGCAGAAACCCTCATCCACGCCTTCATCACCTCCCGTCTGGACTACTGCAATAGCCTCCTCTATGGTTCACCCTCAACAATCACCAATAAACTCCAATACATTCAGAACTCCGCTGCCTGTCTACTCACCCATTCCCGGACCCGTGACCACATCACCCCCGTCCTTTACAAGCTTCACTGGCTCCCCATCTCCCAGAGAATCTAGTACAAAATCCTCCTCTTGACCTACAAAGCCCTCCATAACCTGGCCCCATCCTACCTGGCTGGCCTCCTCTCCAGACACACTCCCACCCGCAACCTCCGCTCTGCTGGTACCAACCTCCTGACCCCCCCCCCATCCGGACCAAATTCAGATCCTGGGGGGACAGGGCCTTCTCCATCGCTGCTCCCACCCTCTGGAACTCACTACCTCACACCATCAGAGACTCCTCCTCACTCACCACATTCAAAACATCACTCAAGACCCACCTGTTCAGCACTGCATTCAACATTCAACCCACAGCATTTAACCCCTGACTATCACTTCTCCTTCTCCCTCCTTTTGCTTTAAATATTTCCCTATTGATTCTTGTCTTTTTGCAATTGTTGTTTTCATCTTTTGTTATGCATTATGTTTTGCACTCTGTCAAAGCGCCTTTGGGCTTCATGAAAAGCGCTATTCAAAATAAATGAATTATTATTATTATTATAATAATTCTGTGCAATCAGAATGAAAGGTCAGGGGTGTGCTCCATCACCAATCAGCTAGTAGAGCGTTCGCCAAGTAGCTTAAGCATTCAAGCAAGCGCCCCAATAAAAGGGTTGATAAGGAACGGTTGGCTTGGCGAGCGATAAGTAGCTGATTGGTGTTGGGACACTCCTGATGTTTACTCAATTTAACAGTTATCATGACGTTCTTACGGTAATTGCGCTGATTTTATGAAACACTTCCTACTATAATTTCAAACAGATGTTTACGAGCAGGTATGTTTTTGGTATGTAATAGTTATAAACACCATGTGACCCATTAACCACCAAACGAACCACACAGCCTGCAGGTCCCCACGTGGTTACCTGCAGGATGTTTACCGACACCAGTACCGCGCGCACGAGAGGTCTCTGTTCGACCACACCTCGGAGCACCACGCGCGTGCCCTCGCTGCTAGCAACGTGAAGCGCTTCTTCGGTTACCTGGCCGTGGCACCACCAAAACCACCACCAACAGCACAGGCTTCGAGGGGCCTATGCGTACCAGGAGCCGTGATCGGTTCAGGGCCGGTGGATGTCCCCGAGCTTGGACTCATCCCCGGGGAACAGTTTGAGGTCGTGTCGGGCCTAATGGGTCGCTGTTCCAGGCCGTGGACTGATCGATACTACAGCGAACTTCACTACTGGGCTGAAAATTCGTGCTCCTTGGGGAAATGATCCAAGATGGTTCATTGGCAGCCCGGAAGGTGTATTTTATGAAATATTATACCATCTGAACTGCAGCCTTCTTCCTAAAGGAGAAACATTGTTCAATCTCCATGGTGATGCCATCTGAACACATGAACCATAATACCCTATTCATGTCGGACAGCAACGTGCAGAGGCAGCACCCTGACTTTTGCTTTTGAGCTATTTCGTCTGATTTTGATTCCCGACCCAACAATAAACTTTTGAATTGGTGCTTTCCAGGGATGGACTTTGAATCACAAAATGCGCCTTCCCTCGGAGGGACGTTCGGCTTGGTCTCCCATCTGCTGGCATTAGTTAATGGATGTTACATATCCCACAATGCCTTTGGTGAAGACGAGGTGTGAAATCCCCAGCAATGAACAATTCAAAATGCCTGCTCTAACCTTCAAGGGAGCACTTGCGTAACCAACAAAGGGCACTACCGAACCTGCAACAGGGTACTTGCCAAACCTGCAACAGGGTACTTGCCAAACCTGCAGGGGGCACTTTCCTCACCTGCACGGAGCTAACCTGCAGGGGGCACTTTCATCACCTGCACGGAGCTAACCTGCAGGGGGCGCTTTCTTCACCGGCAAAGAGCTAACCTGCAGGGGGCACTTTCCTCACCTGCAGGGAGGCATTACATAACCTGTAGGGACACTTTCCAACCTGTGCATCCAGGGAACACTTTCTTCACCTGCAGGGAGCACTTTGCTCACCTGCAGGGAGTACTTTCCTCACCTGCAGGGAGTACTTACCTCACCTGCACTCCCGGCAGGGGCACTTTCCTCACCTACAAGGGGGCATTGTCTAACCTGCAGGGGGCACCTGCACAACCGACAGTGGGGGGGGGGGGGGGGGGAGTATTGTCTCACCGACATGGGGGCACTTTCCCAACCTACAGGGGGCACTATCTAGCCTGCAATGGGGTACTTGCCTAACCTGCAGGGGGAACTTTCTTCACCTGCAGGGAGCACTTCCCTCACCTGCAGGGAGCACTTGCCCAACCCACAGGGGGCACTACCTCGCCTGCGCATCCAGGGGCAATTTCCTTGCCTGCAGGGGGACATTGTCAAACCTAAAGACGAAAAGGCCTCCACACATCCACATCACTGCAGCAAAGATACCAACCTGCATGCTGTAGGCTACAAATGGATTACCCTATTAATCTATTAAATTACTAACATTTGGACTTTCTTGCTTGATTCCATTGTTCCAGTTCACAATCCAACTTGACATCTGCATCCCTTATAATAAAGATCCCACCATTGTCGAAGGAAGTGGTTCAGTTTGCCATGTTGAATATGAAATAGTCGAAGTCGAGAAACGAACGAAACCTATTCAAAGTACCCTTTAGAACCCTCCAGAATTACCATTTAGAACCCTCTGAAATTACCCTTTATAATATTTTATAATCACCCTTTAGAACCCTTTGGAATTAAAGATGGTGGACAATAGAGGTTCTTCTTCTTCATTATTGACGGACGGACATAGACAAATATTGTAGCGGCCTCACCGCCTAAAAATTACACATTTCACACAATAGCAATGTTTGTGCAGCATTGTTGTGGCAAAAACATTTGATGGTTGTGAAAATTTTATTTGAAAAATAAATAAATCTGTTTGACCTTTCTCTAATGGACCCCTTCCCCAGGGGTGATTAAATGAACATCTCTGCTGAATGTTTGTGTTGTTCGAATATTGAGATAAAAATCGTTGCATGGGGATGTTGCATTGTCTTTGGATACCTGCTGAGTTCAGTTGTCGTGGTGGTGGAGTTGATGGTGGTGTTGTCATCCTCTCGTCTTTTGGGGTGACAAGGCCATACAACGGAATAACAGAAGACGGGATTATTAAGAGGTGCAAGGAGAACTCGATATCTGTGATCTCAAAGTGATCACAAACCAGGGGAGGCTTACCTTTGGTGATTTGCCCGTGACTTACCCATGGCCCGCAATCCAACGATGGCCATATGTTGTTCAAACCAAGAAATATGTCGTGCCATCAAACAAACAAGAAAACAAACAAACAAGAAAACAAACAAACAAGAAAACAATAAACGTGTCGTGGACAGCATGATACTTGCGAAATCCCTTAAATAAGTTGTTGGCCTTTGGCCTATGTTGACCTCAAAAATAATTGGTGGTTGAATTCAGTGATCTGATATGCAAATGCTCTTCAAATTTCAAGTCATTCATATGAAAATTAACGATATGTCCACCTTTATTACCAGGTGTTGTACAAGACATGATTAATGAGTGGTCGTGTTGGTTGAAAATCCCACAGACGGTAATCCCTGTTTATAGTGGGGGGGCCAATGTTTTCCCGTTGAATTCAAATGTTAATTTGTGGACACTGGTTGGGTTGTCTTTAGGGATGATAGAAGTTGTAGAAAAAATATGTCTCCATTTTTTTCAAGTTCTTTATAGCGGCCATTTTGGATTATCAAAATGGCGTTTGTTGAAAACCGAAATTGTCATTATCTTGGCTTCTAAATGACCTAGAGTGTTAATTTTGGTGTCCAAATGTACATATTTGCGGATACTTAATCCAATAAACACACATTTATACACCTACATATGATCAAAAGGGTTCTTATGGCAGCCATCTTGGATTTTCACGCACTTATGCCAACACATCCTTCTGTACTTCAGCTGGCATCACCACCTTGGTGATGATAGTCGTCAGGTCTTCACCCTCATGCGTCATGGGATTCATGGACTCTCTGATCACATTCTTCAGTCGACGAATGCTGTCTTCCTGCCGAGCCCAGACTGTGGTTGATAGGTCGTGGTGCTCCTTGCGTGTAGCTGATTGTGAGCCAGCCATCTGACGGGCTTCTTCAGCAAGCCTACTCAGCTCTGGTGCTGTCAGAAAGAACCTTTCGCGGGCACTGGCATTCTGGGTAATGCCCACAATACCCCCTGTCACCTTCATGATCCTGTTGATGTGCTCCAGTGCATGGTCCACACCTACAGCACAGAAGGGGATTTCATTCTTATGGACACTGAAGTTCCCATCCATGAACTCTTGGTAGATCCCTGGATCTGTCATCTTCAGGGCCTTCATCTCTGCAAGGTACCGGGGAGTCAGCCTGGCATATTTCTGTTTGTCATGTGCAAAGAAGTATATGCACATCTCATCCAGTGAAGACAGGTGAAGCTCAAATTGTCCATCACGGGTGGCACGGATGAATGTGTATATCAGCATTATCATCCGCATGTAGCGTCGCACAAACTTGAACAGTGGACTCTTGGCTTCTTTCCTCTCATCAAACTTTGCCATGGCCTCCAGGACTTCGTTTGACTCGAGGACAGCTAGCATGTTGTTCTGCGCGCTTGTCATCTCCTCTCGGTTGTGTAGATGACAGCTCTGGGCAACCTGTTGTGCTGACTGGGTACATGGGCCCCTCAGATGGGGATGCTCTTGGAAGAATTCGTCCACATAGAGGTCGAAGAGGGCTTGGACAGTGGTGATGTGGGCCTCCAAAGCCCTCTTCATGTGCTTGGCTTCCAGTATTTGTCTGGTCGTTGTTGGGCCATAGATATCAGCCTCAGACCAAGCCTCGTCAAGACCACTGTCCTCTATGGCATTCCCAGCAGCCCTCAGTGCAGCCATCACAGTGTGCATCTCCCCTAGTCGCAGTACCCACTTGCCTTTGCAGTCATCTCTGGTCATCTCCAGCTGTTTGGCTCGCTCATACAGGGCCATGTCTAAGGTGATCACTGTCTTCCTATCGGGACCCATGACCATGCAGTTGATTTGCTGTGTCTGTTTCAAGACTGTTATCAGTGTTTGCCATTCATGGGCTGGTGCTGCTACCAATGGCAGGGCGTTGACCTCTGTCAGAGGCTTCGAAGAGGAGAGCAGTGAGTTGTAGGCTGTCCAAGTTGGGATATCGTGATGCTTGATCCTACTGCCAGGTGGTTGTTTTGGATCGTGGACGAGTGACCCAACAGGGTCAGCATGCTGGGGTTCTGCAGCTTGCAGCTGGTCATCTGGTGGGATGATGTCGTCTTGTACGTCCTCAGCTTCAGCTGTTCGCATGATTGTGCGTGAAAGTAGCCACACTGTGTCCGTCGCAGAGTACGGCTTGGTGACATCTGGGTTTGACCGTGTCTTCAAGCTATACGTGGTACCTGTGGCAGATTGTTTGTTTGGTGCTTGGCAAGGAACAAAGTCTGGAGCAGTCAGAACCTTGAGTGAGCGGTGTCTGGCCTTTCGGTCATGTAGTGTCAGTGTTCTATGTTCATCTGTGGAGGGTGCATGTTCCCGTCGTTGGTAGAGTGCCCAGGCTGTAGCATGGAGTGTCCGCTTCCCATCAGGTGTGTCTTCATTGAAGTCACTGTTGTCCACTGCAAAGAAGACAAACGTCCCTATGCGCATGGTTCTTGGAAAGTATACACCCTGTTCTGTCGTAGACTCTATGACTGAGTTGGCCAGCTGTGTCTCCAACCGCAAGATCCGACTATAATCAACAGACAGACCGAACCCATGCAGGAAATCCAGAAGCTTCTTGTTTCTGGTGGACTGATGGACTACAATGGCAACGGCAAGCTGCTGTGGCCATTCTAAGCGATGGCGGAATGGTGCATCTGGCTCTTTGGGCTTGTACGTGACTTGGCGTTTTGACTTGTAGCCGTACATGATGTTCTGACTGATGGTTATAACATCTCGATGAATAGTGGCTGAGCGCATAGTCTCTGGCTCAATGCTCGTGGCTGGTCCTTCCAGTAGCCAGCGGAGGAAAGCATAGAGTACTTTGGGTACATGCTTTTCAGCATCATCAGTGTTCATTTCTCCTTCAAATTGCCATGGGTGCTTGTTCTGACAAGCAATGGCACTGCGGAGAACAGAGGCACTCTCAAACAGTTGTTCGATGTTTTTTTCATTTGTCTTCGTCATTGCATCTTCGACAGCTGCATCACGCACGGCAGTGGAGAATACACAGTCTGACTCGTTTCGACGTTTTGGTTTCATGAAGTGAACGTCATCAATGTGAGAGTTGATTTTCTCCTTCATGCCTTGGGTAGTAGGTGATGGGACATTGTGCACACCATTATTGTCAAGAATCCTGGAGTAAACCGACTTCAGGTCAGACATGTTGAGAATTTCACCAGCTTGGAGTAGAGAGCGAACAAGGCTGACAAACTCAATGTCTGCGGCTATTTTGATAACATTAGTTTCTTGCAGTATGTGTTCTTTGTCATCACTTGATGTCCCACTCTTGGGAGCACGTTGGACATTCTGCACCCAGCATGGGAGATGATACTTGACGTCGATCGCATGAGCATCATGTGCACTGATGGCAGCACTCAGCTGAACTTTCCACTTGTGGTTGCTGCCTTCTTCAACAGCTTTCTTCAGCTGTTTACCTGCGTTGAACGTGCATACAACATGTACACTTTCCTTAGTGACCTCTTGACAGAAGAAACAAAGGTCTCTGTTGAATGGAGTTGATGATGAACGTGTGAAGCGAAGAGTCTCGTCTTGCGTAGAACCTGAGGTACTTGCAGCGGCAGGTGCAGAAGAAGGACGTCCACACCTCTTATGAAGATGCTGGGTGTCGCCATGTTCGCAGGCTTTCTGGTGGCGAACTCTAGCACGCTCCAGGTGAGCAGTGTTGCATGTAGATCCATAACATGCCCGGTGCCACTTTGCTTTATTGTTCCTCAAGTCAGTGGCAGTGAAACAGCTTAATCGTTCGCTGATCTGTTTGAAGTCGGCATCACCATATCGTGCCCTCTCCTGGATGAACTGGAGAAACTTTGCATATGAGCCCAGTGCTGGCTCAGTCACTAGTGCACCTTGGGGATCCTGGCACTGAATGCAAAGTGTGAAATCAGTTTCTTTCTTGGTTTTCTTGCTTTTTGGCTCCATCATAGCTCAGGGTCACGAATCTGGAACATACAAATAACAAATAACAATTAAGATAGATGTGCATTAAGTTAGATTTTGGACACTGGTTCGGCTGTGCCATAAAAACCTATTTTTATCCCTTGTAGGTTATTAAAGAAGGTTTCATTCAATTCTCTATCCCCAAAAATGTACAACTGGACACCAGAATCGAAACTCTAGGTCATTTAGAAGCCAAGATAATGGAATTTTACGTTTTCGACATCCGCCATTTTGAAAATCCAAAATGGCCGCCATAAAGAACTTGAAACAATTGGAGACATATTTTTTCTAGAACTTATATCATCCCTAAAGACAGCCCAACCAGTGTCCAAAAATTAACAAGCAATTTCACCGGGCATTTCAATCTGCTACATTGGCCCCCCCACTATTAATGGAGTATTAAGTGATGTAAAGATTCGAATGTGAAGAATAATAAAGTGTATTGAGTCAAACAGGTACAAGATAAACGGTAGCGAGTCGAACAGGTACATGATAAACGGTAGCGAGTCGAACAGGTACATGATAAACGGTAGCGAGTCGAACAGGTACATGATAAACAGTAGCGAGTCAAACAGGTACATGATAAACGGTAGCGAGTTGAACAGGTACAAGATAAACGGTAGCGAGTCGAACAGGTACATGATAAACGGTAGCGAGTCGAACAGGTACATGATAAACGGTAGCGAGTCGAACAGGTACATGATAAACGGTAGCGAGTCGAACAGGTACATGATAAACGGTAGCGAGTTGAACAGGTACAAGATAAACGGTAGCGAGTCGAACAGGTACATGATAAACGGTAGCGAGTCGAACAGGTACATGATAAACGGTAGCGAGTCGAACAGGTACATGATAAACGTTAGCGAGTCAAACAGGTACATGATAAACGGTAGCGAGTCGAACAGGTACATGATAAACGGTAGCGAGTCGAACAGGTACGTGATAAAACGGTAGCGAGTCAAACAGGTACATGATAAACGGTAGCGAGTCGAACAGGTACATGATAAACGGTAGCGATTCGAACAGGTACATGATAAATGGTAGCGAGTCGAACAGGTACATGATAACAGCAGCGAGTCAAACAGGTACATGATAAACTATGTTATGATTTGGCCATTGGGTAAAGAGCTCAGTGCACAGCCTATTGCTCTGGAGGTCCTAATTGACGTATTCGGGAGGTCAATACGTTCCTCGTTTATGGGTCTTGCTGTTTAAGCAACCAGATATGACCGAGCGAAATTATCCGAATGCTAACACAACCTTGCAACCCCCCACTCTTGGATACACAGAATGCAAATGTACGGCAATCCACCAATGCAATGCAAGTTCAAAAATGAATGCAGATCCTTCACTCAGGATAAACCAAAACACAGCATATATGACCAAGCAATACAAAAAAACAATAGGAAAATTATACGGACATGTGGAGGTAAAGAAATAAGTAATTAAATAAGGACAGACAAGTGCTGGCACAAGACAAACACGACAATCAAACGCTCCAACAGATATCCCTATCTAATCCCAAGGAGGGGGGAAAGGGAAGCAAAATAACAAAATAATATTTGCCAGGTTATAAAGGAGAAAAAAAGATAGTAATGGAAAGAGAATGAGGCAGAAGGGAATTTAAGTCTGTTTGAGATGACTCCCAGCGGTCTTGTCTCAGCTGCAGGCTCCAAAGATGGCACTTCCCCCACCTTACCCCCCTCTCTCTCGGGTCGTGTCCTCATCCTCCATGAACTAATCGATCAGCACAACTGTTCCAACACCAGGAATCAGCATCTTGCCTCAGATTGGTGAAGACGACACTTGCCGAGCACTACATGCTTCTGCGTTCTTCCGTTTTGCTATCCGACGCCACATGTACCATGCCGCCATAGGCCTTCTACCTCACCAGTTCCGCACCGGTCCTTCCCACGAAGATGGTGCCCCCAATTGGCAGCCCTCAGGAGGGATCACTGAACTTCTCCAAGGGCCCTCACAGGCCGCATTCCTCATTGCAAAAGCGGACACTCATTCTTGCCTTTTCCTCTCGCCGGCAAGCCTGCCTTTCTCTTTGGCCACACGCCTCTTCTTCCTCACTCTCCGCCCCTTCTTTTTCAAGCCACGCACTCCGTTTTCACCCATGCGATTATGTAGAGACCTCGAAGAGGGAAAGAAGGTAGATAAGGAAGGTCTTTTAACAGAAGAACAAAAATAAAATTGTAAGAAAAGAAAAAGGAGCTATTCTGGTTCCCCAGCCGACCCAGCAGTCATCTGAGATACACTTCGAGTGTATCTTCCTTATTGAGCAATCCTTGCACAATATTATTGAACAAAATAAACCCAGTGAGCATAACAACGGTAGCAAGTCGAACAGGTATTTGTTCCTGAAATTTTTCCATTGATCCAACTTGTTTTATACTTCACAGGAACATATATGTTTAAGCCATGTCGCAATCCTGGAAGTAATTATTTGTGCTTCGCTTGTGAAATGGGGGAAAACACATGGACGAGCAAAGGAACATGACAATGGGCAAGGAATGCCGTGTTTGTGACCCAGGTAAACTATTCTACTCCGTTTACATTTACACTTAATTACTCAAAGTATAAGCTCAAACAAAACTAAGTATGAAATATCAGGGAAATAAAATACTTTAAATGGTGATTGATCCACCACGGAGAGAAGAGAAGGTGACGTTTCAGGTATTGCTCTCCGACAAAGCAGGTATGGCCTGAAACGTCAGCTGCTCTTCTCTTCATGGCGGATCAATCACCATTTAAGATATTTTGTTTTTTCTCTGTAAATCACCAGAATCAACTTCCCCAAGAAGTGGTTGAGGCCATAAAACAACCTCGATAATGTCTGGTCTATGTTTAGATTCTAGATCCCGAGTTCTTAGCCCATGTGTAGATAAAGGTTACCACAGTATTTCTTACACACCGGGATATTACAGGATACCTATGACCTACTTTCCCATAAACTGATATGTAATGTGATGTAAAAACACGGAATTAATCTTCCCATATGTACAATGAATAAATAAACAAGTCAGGAGACGACGATGGTTCACGAGCGAGCGGTATTCAATGACAAAGGACAGACGACAACAGAAACAGGCCCGGAAATGTCAAAACGAAGGTTACTGACCTTGAAATGAGTTAGAAAATAACGTATCATCAGTTATGAGGTTAGTTAGCTACACAATACCGAAAATTCGGTGAAAAATGAAACGGAAAAAAAAAAATGAAAAATCGAGCTCCGTGGGGCTAGACACATGACATTGGCCTAACCAAATATCGAACCTCCTGTCAGATTCCACCAAATCCCTCGGAGAAGATGTAGCTTGAACACGATTACCCCCTAAAAAGATCTTTTTCTGGAGTGGCTCCGCCCACAATGGGTGCAATACGCCCACTCCAGGCAGGACACAACTAGATCATGATATCAACCTCCCACCCAAGTTTCATCAAGATCGGATGATATCATCGGGTAATTATGCTGCGGACAGACAGACACACACAAAGACAGACGCACACACATGACGAATATAGTGGTCACTTGATAACTCGTGAACCAATAAATCAACGAGATGGTATTCATGGAATACTTACCCTGCACAGTCAACTTCTTGCGAGCCACCTCTTCTGTTTTTGAACATTTTTTTTGTTTGATCCAATATGGCTGCCAGACCACGTGAGCGATGAAATCATAAATTTCTATTCTCTAATATAATTGTTGCATCGATCACGCTCAATACATTTCAAACTGACCAGACGAAGCGTTGTCCCTGTCGAATTATGACGTCATAATTATGGCACCAATGACGTCATCGTTAACAACACCTATTCCGCATATGGAATTCTTTACAATGAGCCATGTTTCAATTTTTTCCATGCAGCGGTTTTGGAGACATGGAGGTGACACATTTTTCCAAGATGGCGCCTGTAACGTGACCTATGACGTCATGATTATCATTAAAATATTCTAAAGGTGGAGGCGCTTCTATGGTGAAAATTTTGTTTCCATCAGACCAACAGTTGCTGAAAAAAATGTAATAATGATCGGATGGATGTGTTGTATTTGTCGAATTATGACGTCATAACAAAGGCACCGATGACATCATCATTAACAAATCTTATTCCCCTTGGGGAGTAGTTGACAATGAGCCAGGTCTCAATTTTTTCCATGGAATGGTTTCAGAGATAAAGAGGTGCGAAGTTTTTCCAAGATGGCGTCTCTACCACGTGACCTATGACGTCATAATATTCACAAATATTCCACAGGAGGAGGCCCTCGTATGGTGAAATTTTCATGTCAATCGGACTAACGGTTGCCGAGAAAATGATTTTTTTTAATGCAGACACGGCACATGGCACACACAGCACACCACACAGCACACCTCATAGCACACAGCATACCACACGGCACACAGCACATCACACGGCACACCACACGGCATACAGCACCCCACACAGCACACCACACAGCATACCACACAGCACACCTCATAGCACACAGCATACCACACGGCACACAGCACATCACACGGCACACCACACGGCATACAGCACCACACACAGCACACCACACAGCATACCACACAGCACACCACACGGCACACAGCACACCACACAGCATACCACACAGCACACCACACAGCATACCACACAGCACACCACACGGCACACAGCACACCACACGGCACACAGCATACCCCATAGCACACCACACAGCACACGGCGGCACACAGCACACCACAAAGCACACGGCACACAGCACACCACAAAGCACACGGCACACCACAAAGCACACGGCACAGAGCACACGGCACACAGCACACCACAAAGCACACGGCACACAACACAGCACAGCACACCACACGGCACAGGGCACACAACACACAGCACACAGCACACAGCACAGCACACCACACGGCAGGGTAATATCTCAGTTTTGCAGCTTTAATATGGCCTCTTGCGCCACAGGAGCCACAACATCCAAGGATGTCCAGGTATGCTGTACAAGTGTTTTTTTATTCCTGCTGTACTCCTGCTGCACTGCTGTACTGCATTCCTGCTGTACTGCATTGCTGCTGTACTGCTGAACTGCTGTACAAGTGTTTTTTTAATTCCTGCTTAAAATCACTCTGCTTCGCCGCTTTGCGCCTTTGGTGGACGGAGGGAGGGGTTTCACGTGATTGGTCCGGAGGAAATGGTGGGTGTGGTTTCTGGCTTCCTGTGCTGTGCTTGGCCCCTGCGCGCCAGCCGCCAGGAGTCACCATCTAAGGATGTCCAGGTATGCTGTACAAGTGTTTTTTTATTCCTGCTTAAAATCACTCAGCTTCGCCGCTTTGCGCCTTTGGTGGAGGGAGGGAGGGGTTTCCCGTGATTGGTCCGGAGGAAATGGTGCGTGTGGTGTCTGGTCTGGCGTCCTGTGCTTGGAACCTGCGCGACAGGAGCCACCATCCATTGATATCCAGGTGTGCTGTACACGTGTTCGGAGTTCGGACCGTGATCCACAATTCACGGAGCTTTTCGTCGGGTCTTGTTGTATCACGATCTATAAAAGGTAATTTATTACATGAATAGGAAACCTGTGATGGAGTTTATAACAATTTACATGAGATCATCTCATGTTTAACTCTGGATTATGTCCACCTTTATTAATATTACCAGGTGTTGTACAAATCGTGATGAATTGTTGATTGTGTCGGTTGAGAATCCCACGGACGGTAATTCATATTTTTTGGAGTATGAAGGAATGTGAGGATTCCAATGTGAACAATGATAAACGGGAGAGAGTCGAACAGGTACGTGATGAAGGGTAGCGAGTCGAACAGGTACGTGATGAAGGGTAGCGAATCGAACAGGTACGTGATAAAGGGTAGCGAATCGAACAGGTACGTGATGAAGGGTAGCGAGTCGAACAGGTACGTGATGAAGGGTAGCGAGTCGAACAGGTACGTGATAAAGGGTAACAAGTCGAACAGGTACGTGATAAAGGGTAGCGAGTCGAACAGGTACGTGATGAAGGGCAGCGAGTCGAACAGGTACGCGGCTCCATTTCTATCTAAGAACAAGCTTGGGTTTTAATCTCCATCTTGGAAAATGACAGAACTCGGTCTTGATCATAAACTGTCCGGAGACAGTTTAATATATATTGTATTTATACTTTATCAAATAAGCCTGGTGTTGGCTTAGCGGTTCGGGTGCCGGCTTGGGATACCTAGGATCCTGAGTTCGAATCCCGATCGATCGCTGAATTAACGCCAGGGGGGTTGACTCAGCCTGTCATCCTTCCGAGGTCGGCTAATTGAGCACCAGCTTGCTGGGATGAATGATCCCGGTGTGTACCCCGGCTTAGAATAGGTACACCGTATCCCTGCGCATTGCAAGAGGCGACCAAAGGTTAACGTCAGGAAGGGCATCCGGCCATAAAAACATTGCCTCAAACAGGAGCAAGGCTACCCCCCTCTCCAGCGGGGAAAATGGCCTTAAAACGATCATTCATTCATTCATTCATACTTTATCAAATAAACACCTTTCTAACATTCGTAACAACTGCTCAGCTCAAATCCGTCCTTTAAATTTTGAAATTCGGTTCATGTGAAGAGATTGGAGAGAGGATCACCTGAGAATTGTAATTAAATAAATGAACCGAGAAAAAAATGACGACATTGAGGAGAGGTGTTTGGCGGCACTTCAGCAGACCACCGAATGTGGGCGGAGTTCACACACAAAACGTCATTACATTCACAACAGATTTCAGCCTCAGGGAAACTTCCGTGCACATTTTGTTACCTCCATGTTTGGTAACTCTGCTCAGGTGTTTGTGTGTAATTTATAACGAATAATGATCACGTTTTTTCACCTTTTATACAAATAGTAAATTATCATTGTAACTATAACTGGTTTATCTTTTCCTTTTCGCAATTAACGTCGAGAGAAAACAAAAATATTCTTCATTTAGGAAGGTGAAGGTCGAACTCGGACATTTTACCTTTTGAAAAAGTCGCTAATGCTGTTGAACACGAAACTAAAACAGAGGAAAACGTTCAGGTACCAAGCAGCTAGGTAGCGCTTACCAAGCCAGCCGTTCCTTATCAGTTTTTAATGGAGTGCTTGCTCGAATGTTTAAACCACGTGGGGAGAACTCCACAAGAAACTTGGTAAATAAACACACCTGATGGTGTTGAGGTCCGACCCAAGATCTACTATAGTCTATGTATCCCAAGGAGGAAAGACCGATGCTGCCGCTCCCAGAGGAAACAGGTGTACCAATCAAATATGAATATAACAAACTTTATTACATATTCCTTAGTCATTCACAGAATGACCAGCCGAGGGGTGTACATGTCTGCTGCAGGTAAGGTGATTAACCAATGTGTGTGCCGTCCCTCAGGTGGACATTAAACTGGACATCCCGCCGCACACTCACCTATAACCTGTCTAGCCTGGGTTTGAATCAAGACCCAGCTATAAACTGCCCGCCTGGTGTTTCACAGGTACGGTGATAAATCAAGGTGTGTGTCGTCCCTCGGTTGATCTTTTCACCGATGTTGCCCTAAAAAATAATTGTAGGTTTAATTTCGTCACCTGATATGCAAATCCTGTTCAAATTTCAACTCAATCGGATGAAAATTGATAGTTTTAGGAATTCGACAAAGTTTTTGACCTTTGGCCTATGTTGACCTTTTGACCTCAAAATAAATACGCTCTTTCTTATGACCAACTCTACCGTTTAATGTTTAAAAGTATGACCTGTAGACGATTGACCTGCAGACAAACAGACAGACAGACAGAATAACGCACGCGACCCACCAGTATTCATGAAAATCTGAGTTTCTCAGGTAACAAACAGGCACAGGGGAGAACATAACCTTGATCCTCTCAGTTGTGGAGGTAACCAGAACAGCACTTGGTAGAGCGCATACCTGAGCCACGCTGGAGTGTTTACATTTTGTATCTCACTGATGGGACAGATCCGCATTTGGACCTTGAAACCCAAATCTAATCGGCTCATTCTTGTCACCTGCCCAACTCATCCCTCAGGTTTTGTCAGATGCATCCACAACCTTTTACGATATCGTGATAATATAATCGGCCCCATCTCTCAATGATGCAAAATTAAAAAAGATGATCGTATCCAGATGCAGATATTCACCGAAATCCAATCAATTCATCCTTGTCACACACCCCACCTGTTTATCAAATTTAGTCTGATTCCATCTATAACTTTGTGATATCCTGCTCAGACCAGACAGACAGACAGACAAACAGACGGGTGAAAACAGCCTCTGTCCAAATTAGGGGACAGAGGTAAAAATCCAAAAATTATCTGATCCGGATATTCACCAAAATGGAATCAATTCATCCTTGTCACATACCTCACCTGTCCACCAAAGTTCATCCCAATCCATCTGTAACTGAGGTATCCTGCTATGTATCGTTTTTGGCCCCATCCCTCAATGATGAAGAATCACTGTAAAAGTATTATAAAATTCTCGTATCCTCATCCGGGTCTTCACCAAAATGTAATCAATTCGTCTCTGACATACACCCAACCTGTCCACCAACTTTTGTCCGAATCTGTCAATTACTGTTTGAGATATCATCCTCGCAGACAGACAGACAGACGGACATCAGACAAAGACAGGGGACAAAACATAACCTCCGTCCACCTTCTATCATAGAGTTACCAAAAAGGCTGGAATTTGGCCATTTTTATTTCCTTTTTGCTCACACATTAATCCGGGGACGAGACTTACTCAGCGGACATCGTATCTCACTCACGACATTGATCAGCCTGTTTATGGCTTTGGTTTTGATCACTACTAAGGTTGAGACCCTACCAGTACCAAACTAGTTTTGTCTGTCTCTGTAGTGTGTAGTGTGCTTCGTCCTCTCCCAAATTCCTTCATTCACTTCAAATGTCACCACAACTGACTGCTCGTGGAAAGGCCGAAAGCCTCAATTGATTGTTTACTTCCAAATCTTGTGCCCAAAACCCTCATTCTCTGTAAGCACCTGATGTAGGTGCCCCCAACTGCTCCTAGCCTTTTGCACATGAGAAGGTGGGTAACTAAGTTTCTGGCAACGCTCGACTGATTCTGCAAACTGGACCGGATGGCATCAGTACACATGTCTGAAAATCCTGTTCTGCTTCTCCTGCATATCCTCTTTCTCCTCTGTCCATCCACCATAAAATTTATCCTCCGTCACCTTCCATCTGCTTGGAGTTCAGACAAAGGCCGGGGTTCCACAATGGTAAAAGGTAGCGAGAAATCGATTTTTGTGACCATGATAAAAAAATACTCAAATTTTGGATATGTTGTAGCTCAATAGTTGCCGAATCTTTAATGACCTGTTATTACTTCGACGATCCGGCAGTAGTTTTTGTACAGCACTTTGAACACGGCGTTTGGGGTCAAAAAGCACGTTTTTGGAATTTTGGCCATTTTTGCGAATTTGCTGTTCCGTAATTTCAACTCTTACCTTTATGTATATTCAGAACACAGAACCAAGAACTTAGTTCCTTCTGGTCGATGAAGTTTCATGACATATGATTAGTGGCTCAGGTATTGGTAATGAAAATAGGTGATTTTCTTTAATTGGTCTCATGTTTCATTGCATTCTAGCAGAATTAACAAAGCTGACACTCCACTGCAGGAGCGCTGTAGAGAAACACTTGGGAGGTTTTCCTGTTGTGTTGCAGAGGTGGGGAGGCGTTGCAGGGCCTGGGGGAAGTGGAGCGGCTGCAGTTGGTCTTTGTGGGTAGGTGGAAAGGTGCTGCGACGTGAGGGGTAGGAGGACCTGCGGGGAGTCTGGGAGGCACTGAGCGAGGTGTTAGGGGGCACTGGGGAGCAGAGGTGGATTAAGATTTTCTTTGGGGGGACCCTGGTTTAGGATTTAGACAAAAAATATTTTGGCCCAAAACATCACCCCCTCCCAAAAAACATGAATGCATCAACACATCAGACTCTATTCAATGTTTCACCAAGTTAAGTTAATAAAATACACACAAAATTAACAGGTTAGTTTTGCCAAACATATTTATGTTTGCCTCGGCATCGTAGCAATGCTCCTGGTTGTGGTGGGAGAGGGTATTACGAGTGATGCTTTAGAACCTTCAATTGTATCACGAGTAAGAGAACTCCCTCCATGTTATATTCACACTCGCTCAGCCAAGGTTGCTTTAGACTCAACTGCAAAAAATTGGACGAATTCCCATGGTTCATTGCGTTTTTGCACCTTGACACAAAGAAATTCCATGAGAAGGTGGCCAAATATTGGTGACTGAACACATCCCAGCAATTGCAGAGGTGTGCTCAGTTGCCAAGGTTTTTTTTTTTTTTTTTTGCACAGACGAGGCTTATGGAAGAGCTAAAGGTTTGTGGAGTGCTCGACAAATGGCTCAAGCACTCGAGCAACCACTCCAATGAAATAATTGTTGATAAGGAATGTCTGGCTTGGCAAGCAATACCAAGCTGCTTGGTCATGGAACACACCCCACATGTGCTGGACCCAGGACCATTTTCTGGTTCTGCCGTTTTTGTCATGAAAAAAGTTAATTTTTAGGTGATTTTCCACCCCTTTTCACCTTTTGTTGAGCTATTTTTAGTTTTTCAGCACCACTGGGTGGTGGTTTTGTACCTTGCCACAGGTGCTTGGACACACTTCTGATTTTTAAAAAAAATTGCAAAATTCTACCGTGCGCATGGGTTATTGGGTTAGTCCATTTACTCATGAGGGTTTGTTTTGTGATTGCACAATAGATTATAACGAGTGTGGATTTGCTAAACAATATTGATATGTTTTAACATTAGGAATTATACAAATGTATTGTGATTATTGTTGCATTTGTATAAATTAAACGTAGTTATTGTTCCACTCTCTTTCTCTGCTAATACTAACCTCACCCCCTCGATTTGTAAAAGTCCTGTCGAGTTGAAGATCAGAGGAAAACGTTTTTTAATGGATTCATTACGTGACAGTTCTTTCTTTCCTTGAGATGGAGGATTCCCTTTTTGCAATGTTTATCACCACTCACATGTTAATGTTTGTCGGCAAAGTGATCAGAACCCACTTTCGGTCATGTGGGGATCAGATCTCGAAAGATCAGAACCCATCTTTGGTCATGTGGGGCCCCTCGTTATATCAGGGCCCCATGTGATTACCTGGGTTGCATGACTCGCACACCACCTTTTCCGGGGCCCACATTGAGCTTGTGGATACCTGGGCATGGGCTCCACACGCCCGTGCTTTCGTTAATCTGCCACTGCTGTGGAGGAGCTGCAGAGCATTGGTTCGGAAGCACTGAGGCGGAGGTGAGGAGCTGGAGGAGGTGCTGTGGACATATGGGGGAGGGAGAGGGTTGCTGTGGTACTAAAGAGGTGAGGAGGCCCTGTGAGGAACTGGGTAGTGTGGGATGGCTGATCAACTCAGAGGTCTCCTGCTGAACATTTACACGGACGTACACTACACACCGAATTGCGAAGTGATGGCCTACAGACCAGAACACCTGCTGCAAAACACTGGGACATGAGACATTGTGTTCAAAAGGGTTAAAACAAGTCTAAACTATACACAGACAAGTACCATGGAGCAAATCTCCCATCTTTCATTGTGGTTCTTTTGTTCAAGTTTGTAAACCGAGATTCCACATGGAAGGTCAAACTACAGTTTCACCAACCCTGAAAGATCCTCAATCATCGAGGTCCTGCTACCTACAGACTCTGTGATGGGAAAGTGTGGAATGCAATTCACCTCACACAAGCAATACAGACCACAACTAGTCTTGCTTCTGAAAGTCTAACAGGTTTTGATGATTATATTGTATGCAACCCTGTCCACAAAATTCCCCCACAAGCTTTTTTTTACCCCAGTTGCTCTTCATGGAACCAGACATTGTCGAGCTCCTGTGTGGGCCAAGGACTTTGGCAGCTTTATCATGTTGTTTTTTTCATGACTAGTTGATGTCAATATACATTAAATAGTATTAATTATATTCATAAAGGGAATTGGAGTATTGTGAGGTGACCTGAATACTAATGATGCATAAAAATTGGGGGTGGACACAGGAAATGGAAATGATGTAAGGGATGAAGGAAACTCGTCATTAGAGATGAAGCCTTGAACTGAAAATTTTGCAGTCACGTGATCATTTGCTTGTTCCCCAGCATACAAACATTGAAAAATGAGTGAACCAAACTGAGAAGAATCTTTCACCAATAAAACCGTTGCATTCTGGAAGCCATGTTGGATCTCCTGTGGTGGCTTCTTCTAATTACCTTCATCACGGTACGTTTCATTTACAGTTACACCATTCTCCATAGATACATAAAAAGCCATATTGTTCCAAGCTTTTAACTGTCTATTTTTTATGTCCATGTTCTGTTCTGACAATTTTGCAATTGTCAAGAGAGTATGTGATATTGGTATTTTGCCTTCATCGTGACGAATTGGATAACAGGTGCACTGTGGGAAGAAGGAAAGCTCATGTTGTCTGTTATCTCACCTCCTTAACTGTCTAACTGGGGATGAATGTAACAATTAAGGTTCAAGTAATTTACATGTACATGCTGTATTTGGTGTAACGTGTGTACATGTGTTTCACACTGGTGGTAGTTAATTATGTACGTAATATATGTTCAGGGAATGACTTGTGCTGGACATGCTTGTTCATTTGTGTGCATAGTTTCGATAAACTGGATTTATTTGTTCCAACTTGGAAGCAGTTTTGATATTGTTACGTTTGTGGGGGTAGATGATGGAATCCTACATAAAAGATAGGATCGTATTGGCATAGCATGGACCATGGATGCGTCGGAGGCATCTCGATGTATTTAAGTAGGGAAATTGGAGCTTAAGGTTGTTTATGTGTCTTCACATGGAGGGTGAAGCTGTGTTAACGAGATATCGATTAAGGTTAGTTTTCCCCAGTATGTGATTGCCTCCTGTGGTTTTTTCCCGACGTTTTTTTTTTTTTACAACTACAACAAGGCCGGCCATAATAACCTCCGTTACAACAACAATAACAACAACCATCCCCTGCAAGCAGGCATAGCGGTTCGGCATCTAAACACCACCTCCAAAAGATCGGAACCGGCAGGCCACGCCCTGAGCTTCATCATTGGTCGAGGAGACATGCGGGATCTGATGGACCTTTGCAATTGGGCAGTGATGTCAGGAGGGAAGCTCCGAGCAAGAAGAAGAAGAGCGCGTCTCTTGGCTCTCTCTCAGTCGTTCTCTGGTGATATGCTCGAGGAGGAGGGGGCGCGATCTTTCTCTGTTCGTGTGGTGTGGTAGTTTTTGGTGTGCGCATTTGAGAGCAAGGAGCTCTTAGCTGCGGTGGCGGCTATTGAAGGTTTTGGAGATTGCTGGTCCTGTGGTGGACTGAAGGCTGTGCCGTTCGGGGGAGGGACAGAGAGAGAGAGAGAGAGAGAGAGAGAGAGAGAGAGAGAGAGAGAGAGAGAGCAAAAGAGGGCCAAAGAGGGCCGTTTTCACAGCTTGCTTGACGGCTCTGTGCTCATCACCGGCTGGCGCCATTTTGGGTGTTCCGGCGCGGGAGGCATTGGGACCGGACCATCGCAGTCACCTTTACAAAATAATTCGTTGGGACCAGCCAAGTGGCTGCACGATATTAAAAAAAGAATATTTATTTTACTTTATCATTCCACTGTGTGTTCGTATTCGAATCTGAGTGGAGGATCCTCAAAGTAGGAATTGCAATTAGTTTACTTCAACATTTATTAACTCAACTGGACTATGTCCAGCTGAGTTTTTGTCGAAACCCAGTGTCCGTCGTCCGTCGTCCATCTGTCATCTGTCTGTCTGTCGTCTGTAAACAATTCGACGTATACGCTCTAAAAGTCACAAATATTGATCAAATTTGATGAAACTTGTTATGCAGCATCTTTAAGACATAAACTAGTTTGGGATTGCATTTGGGCATTGCACGCCCAAAAATGGGCACGGGAGGGCGGCCATATTGAAAACATGTTTTGTCATATATTTTTAGCACATATAAACTATATAGTTTGTGGTTCTATTATGTATATTCTAACCATATAGATAGAGACAAGTTGAGTTCAGGTTCCATGGAACCTCTCTCGTTTCATCTTGCATTTATTTTATTAAATCATTATTGTGGCATTTTTCATTTGTTGTGTTGTTTATTCGTTGTGGGTTTGGGAATAAACCTGTGTGCTTCGTTCAGGTAAGCGCCTTCGCTGCCTTCCTTCCCACGCGTGCTATAAAAATAACCACCAAGATTTTGGGAATTCTTCTTGGGAGTAAAAACGTTCGGTCATTCGTCATCCAGTGGTCTTAATCGCTGGGCGACACGACGATATGATACTACATACTATTGTAAATTGTTCAACAAATTGATATTCTGAAAGAAAGATAAAGAAGAATAACAGTCCATTTTAAAGGATATTGTTCTCAACAAGACACATGCACCATCACATTGGATCAGATTCCAACCAGGAACGGTATTTGTAAAATTTAATTCAGATCACCTTGCATTGGATCAATATCAAAAACCAATATGCCGGATCGGAAGTAACTTTTGTTTCAGGCAGATTGACTTTCATTACATGAAATGTTTATTCCATTTCTCTGAATGGCAGATAAACTGTCTTCCTAATGATGTTATTCCATCGATTAGCTTACCTGGAACAAAGTTCAGGGGAGCTTAAGCGATGGCGCATCGTCAGTCCATAAACACTCGCAACTTCTTCTTCGAAACCGCTGAGGGGTATCGTGACCAAATTTTGCACAAATTATTGTTATGTTGTGACTAAAGTTTGTTCACAGCATTAACAGAATCCGGGTTTAAGGTGATCTACGGAGGATCAAAGTGGGTCCAGATTTGACCCCCAAAATAGGAATTTACTTTTTCCTCTGAAACTACACACACAAGTTGGATAAAACTTGACCACAACCTTCACCAACTGTGATGCACCAAAGTTTGGTCACAGCATGAAAAAAAAAATTGGGCGCTGAAGGGGTCTACTGTGGGGGTTGACCCCCAAAATAGGTATTTGATTTATTCTCAGAAACTACACATACAATTCCGATGAATCTTGACCACTACGTTCCGTTCATCACCCATAATGTACCAACGTCTTTGTTCTCAGTAATTACAAAGTCGGGGTCTAAGGTGGTCTATGGGGGGTGGGGGGTGGGGGGGGGGCGTTGCTCCCCAAAATAGGTATTTGGTTTTTTTTCTCAGAAACTACACACACAATTTCGATGAAACTTCACTACAACCTACAACATCCATGATGTACCAAAATTTGTTCACGGCATTAAAACAATCACACCCTAAGCGGAGGTGTGGGGTTGGGGTGCCCGCAAAGTAGGTATTTGCTCTTTTCTCAGAAACTACATATACATAAGCCATACACGATTTCAATGAAACTTCACCTCAACCTTAATGACCCGTGATGTACCAATGTTTGTTCAAGGCATTAGAAAAATTGGGGTCTGAGGAGGTATACGAGGTTGGGGGGTGGAAGACAGGGAGGGCTGGTTGGCCCCCAAAATTTGTATTTTTTGTTTGTTTGTTTAATGTATTATGATTATGTTAGTATGATTCTACATGCTGCCCTGTCTTCGAGCAACCATTGAAATTGGTTTAAAATACCTTAAGTCAGTGCACTGTTTATTATTTCTACCAGTTTATTCTACCAGTTGAGTGCCCTGGGGTATTGCCCCTATTTTTAGATACTAATCTTTGAACTGGGTAAAGTAAAATAATTTGGTGCCACTGCTGTTGTGATCCCAAAGACAGATTATTGATTTTATAGACACTGTGGTGCAATGGTGAGCGTCCACTGAGTCTGGGATGTTCTTTCTTCCTTACTTTACGCACAGAATTTTAATAGGATAAAACATGGACAGTCATAGATTGGCAACCTTTACACAAGCTTGATGGACCTAATGGCCTCCTCCTGCATTGAAGTTCCTTGTCAGTGAACTCGTATTGAAGGTTGAACTAGTTAGATCGACATCAATTTAAATTAGATAAGCGTTACGCCTAGGTCCCCCGTCGGGGAAGTGATGTGAGTTGACAAAGTGGAAGACGCAGAAAACATGCTATGATATGATGTTTCGCTCACAAGGTTCAGACATACATGGAGGCGGCCATCTTGGATTTTGACGTGGTGAGCCAATTTTCAATAGTGTTCTTCCTTATGGCTAGATACACCCACACACCAGAATAGAAGTTGGTACTTCGCTTATTTTTCAAGATATTCCGCTCACAAGGTTCAGACATACATGGCGGCGGCCATCTTGGATTTTGACGTGGCGACCCAATTTTCAATAGGGTTCTTCCTTATGCCTAGATACACCCACACACCAGATTAGAAGTTGGTACTTCGCTTATTTTTCAAGATATTCCGCTCACAAGGTTCAGACATACATGGCGGCGGCCATCTTGGATTTTGACGTGGCGACCCAATTTTCAATAGGGTTCTTCCTTATGCCTAGATACACCCACACACCAGATTAGAAGTTGATACTTCGCTTATTTTTCAAGATATTCCGCTCACAAGGTTCAGACATACATGGCGGCGGCCATCTTGGATTTTGACGTGTAGACCCAATTTTCAATAGCTTTCCTCCTTGTGCCTAGATACACCCACACACCGGATTAGAAGTTGGTACTTCGCTTATTTTTCAAGATATTCCGCTCACATGGTTCAGACATACATGGCGGCGGCCATCTTGGATTTTGACGTGGGTTGCACCCACACACCAAGTTCGAATGCGGTCCTTCGCTTACGTACACACGCACGCACGCCCGCACACACGCACGCACGGACGGACGGACGGACGGACACACGGACGGAGGGGAAAACCATCGTCCCCCTTTCGCTCCGCGGTGCGACGGGGGACAAAAAACTATGTGAAACGATCAACTTGTGAATGTACTTTTGTGTAGTTCGTTCCCATTTGATAAAAGGTTGGAATTCCTTGTGTTTCCCTTTTAATATCTTTTTCCAATACTATAAACTACATGAGGAACAATGGGATATAACAACAATGTAAAACTTGTACATAAAAATCTGACATAGGTTACTCTGTTTCAGGTTTATTGACGAGGGTTACACTGGGTAGGATGCCATTGCCTTCCCCGCATTGTCTTGTCCGGTCCCATCCCATTAAATGCTGAGTGTCAAGCAAGGAAGCAGCACGTACCTTTATTTATTTATTTTATTTTATTTTTTAATAGTCTTTGTTATGACTCGGCTGGGGATTGAGACAAACAATGTTTTAAACTTGAATCTGTTTTCTTCAATAAGAGCATTGATTGGACAATAGAACAACCTGGAACTTGATCAAGGAGGAAGTAAAAAATTATGATGATATTTCAGATGACTTCATCACAGCATTTGATCTTTAATTTTAATTTGATCGCCCCGATTCAATTTTAAAGATAAATAATTTAATTATTCATTGGACAAATACATCATGAAAACGAATCAACATTATGATTGTTGTGTTTTGTGTTTTCAGGGTTCTAGTTTTGGAACAGAAAGTTCACCTCCATGTCCAGCAAATCAGTTCTTTAATGATGCTTATGGGGTCTGCTGTCTGTTTTGTCCCAGGGGTGAGTTACAATAAGAATTCCATTGTTTTTTTTTTCCATGTTCCTGGAATTTTTCAATTATTCCAACTGGTTTTATACTTCACAGGAGCATACATGGATAAGCCATGTCGCAATCCTGGAAGTAATCCTTTGTGCTTCGGTTGTGCAATGGGGAAAACGTACATGGACGAGCAAAGCAACATGACAACGTGCAAGGAATGTCGTGTGTGTGACCCAGGTAAACTATTCTACTCTGTTTACATTTACGCTGAATTACTCAAAGTATAACCACAAACACAACCAAGTATGAAATATCGGGGAAATCAAATACTTAAAGTGGTGATTGATCCACCATGGAGAGAAGAGAAGCTGACGTTTCAGGCCTTACCTTCCAATGAAGCAGGTATGGCCCGAAACGTCAACTTCTCTTCTCTCCATGGCGGATCAATCACCATTCAGGTATTTGGTTTCTTATTTGTTTTGACCTATTTTGCCACCCACACAGATCGATAATTTTGTGTTTTGATTGGTGATGAAATTCTTCCCAGCATGAAATTTACATTTGTTATCGGCATTTGAATTTTCATCCACAACTACATAGCTGGTTGTGTTGTGTTACGTTGTGTAGTGGAATTTCATCCTTTAACATGAAATGGATATCTACCTCTGCCTCCAACGGTGTTTTTTCACTTGCGAAATTGAAAATTTGCAAGTATATTGCTTAGTCTGGTCTGTGATTGTCTGTTTGTAACTTGCGAAAATCGAGGGTTTTTCAACGACAGCATATTGTTGGTCACGTGTGTTATTCTGTCTGTCGGTCAATCGACTACAGGTCGCCATTTTAACCCAATCTACACCAAATGGTAGCGTTTGTCATGAGGAAGAAGTCTATTGATTTTGATGTCGAAAGGGGTAATTCATTGGTGAAACACCAGCACAGTTGTCTTCGGAGCCTTCCAATCACCCCTTTTAGGATGAGCACTCCTGAAATGATGAAGATGACTTCAGGAAAAAAAATCGTCACCTCGTTGCAGAATATCTCTGTCTGCAACAATAATCGGAAACTACACTATACTCGAAACTATACTCTGAGGTTTCTGGACTTCAGACCAGACTTTGGTGGGTTAAACCGGTGTATGAGCGCTCAACCTTCCCTCTTCCCTCAGAGCATATTTCTGGTGTGGGGAGTAATCATATTTGTCTGAAGACCTTTGAGCTTCTGCATATCCAGGTGACATAGCTCGATCTAAGGGCCATTTTGGAAGCAGTGTCCATAATAATCTTCCTCTTTCCTTTTGGAATGCCTTAAAGGACAAGGCATTTGCTGAAAGATGTATTGTAAAATCCTCTACTACCTATTTCTACTGGAAAGTAGTTTACAGACCATCCTCCATGTTCACAATCAGCTACCAGGTCTTCGTATTTGCCTTTCTTTCTGCCATATGCATTGGACAGGTTCTCCTCCATCAGGACTGTCAATTCAATATTGATGATATTCTTAATTACTGCCGAATACATAGTGATATCAGGCAGTTTGGCAGTTTCCGTAATTTGTGGAGGGAACACGATTAGCTTTTGGTCTTCATCCATCAGAAACATCCAATCATTAGCCTTCTGTAGGATGTCCTGTGTTTCTACCCATGGAAGTGGCAAGGCTGGGTTCCTGTAGGATGTACCATCAGCTGAACGGAATGCAATGGTGGGAATGGAGCTTGGCTTTGATACAATACTGGTCTTCGTATTTGCATCTTTGATAGAAGGAGCCAGGCCTGATGCAATCACTCTTAGGGTTTGGTCATGGCACCAGTTGTATCTTCTATTTTAGAGTGAGTAGCTGCACCCATTTAAGATGTGGAGCAGTGTGCAGTGATGATGATGGGGGCAGCTTACCAGTCCAAGGTTGGTTTTCCCCCACAGTCTTAGGTTGGCCTGGGGAAGGGAGTTGGTCGTGCATAGCGATGATGTGGAATGACAGCAGTTCCGGCATCCATACATAGAGGAGTTTCTTCCATGATGTATCGGTCTGTATGGCAGAATCCCATCTCCACCACTGTCCTTGTTTAGCACATCCATACAGATAGACAAACATGTCTTCCTCATCGATATCCTTTTCCAAATTGGGAAGGCTTTTCCTGTGTTCCCTTCTGGACATGTCTCTTGTCAGCGTTTTATTTTCCTGTAGCTGAAGCCTGCTCAGTCGGTTTGACCTCTGCACATTTCATTCAGGATAAGGTGTCACTCCTTCCGTTCTAACTCTTTCACACCATTCCCCCCAGCCTTGTCTTTCTTTGTTTCTAAGCAATCTCTGCACAGTGTTTGGGTCTTTCCATCCCTGGAGTGTTTGTTAAGGTGGTACTTGGTGACCTGCATATATTTCACGGAGGTGGTAAGCCTTTTCAGTTGTAGACCGTACCTCTTTCTGGTTCTGTAGAGGGCACTGTTGGAAATACATCTGCTTACCCCTGCCCTTCTATTCAGGTACTTGGTGCATGTTGCCTCTTGACTCTCAATGTAAGATATTGGGAAGTTATAGATAGTGAACTCCCAGGTCATGGCACAATTGCATTGTTGTATATCCACATCTTTACGATTCCAGACAGATTGCTTTTCTTGGCTGTTTGTAACATGGCTACCAGCTTCATCTTGACCATTTCTCTGATGTTATCATCTTTCAAATCTTCGTAGATCAGCTTTCCGAGGAATCATATGGGTTGACTGTGGATATACGTGATCTGCTTTCCATTAATTTTGAGTTGAGGAACATAGGCTATATGTTGTGTCTTATGTCCTCCACGCCTCTGCTCTGCCTTTGGGACAACTTTCTTCATGGCGTGGGACTTAGATTTGGAAGGCTTAGCTTTCATGTTTCGTGTCCACTGAAGGAACGTTTGAACCTTGTTGATGAGTTTTTGACATTCTTCTGACCTTTTTGCTACCAGAGTCAGGTCATCTGCACATGCGTTGGCAGATGTTGTTATGTCTAATCCAGTCATTTCATATCCGATGTGGTTGGACTGGTCCAGCAGATCCAGGCAAAGATTGTAAACAGCCAGAAACAGGATACTGTAGCGGCTACCGCTGGGTTTTCACAATCGCCTTGCACCTATCAAGGACGCGGAGCGATCACCATGCCGGGCTCGTCCAGGACGCCCGGGCAGGCTCGCCCTCAACTTGCCAGGCCGCAGCCAGGACGCTGGGCCACGCCCCTTCTCGCCTTTCCTGGGCAAACGCTCCGGGATAATATGTATATATATTGCTGCCCGATAAACGGGCTTGTCAGAGTGCCTGAGTGTTTGGTTTGATTAAAGCAACTCGGATGAATTCCAGCTTTTTGTCGCGTCCATTCTTCCGATCGACGTGGGAGCCCCAGCTCCTTCATTGGTGACCTACCGACATGGACACGGCAGTCGCCCTTAAACTGCCTACCTTCTGGGAGGCTCACGCGGCGGTTTGGTTCACACAGGCGGATTCCCTGTTCGCCCTGCGAGGCATCACGGCCGACGACACCCGCTTCCACCATGTGGTAGCAGCGCTCGGTTCGGCCACCGCGGCCCGCGCCCTGAGCCTCCTCGAGAGCCCGCCAGCCGCTGACAAATACGGCGCGATTAAGAAGCTTCTCCTCGACGCTTTCGCCCTCCCATCGGCGGAACGCACACGGCGCCTGCTCGACCTGCCCGAGCTCGGCGACACGCGCCCTTCCGAGCGAATGGACTACATGCTTTCACTGCTCGGCGAGCACTCTCCGGCATTCCTGTTCCGGGAGCTGTTCCTCCGTCAGCTGCCTAACCCGGTACGCCTCGCCCTGGCAAACACGACGATCACAGATCCCCGGGCCCTTGCCAGAGAAGCCGACAAGATCTCCGCCGCAGGACAGCGCATCGCAGCGGCGACATGGGACCCACCGCCGTCCGACGCAACACCCATGGCGCCCGAGCACCCAGCACGGTCGACGACCGAACTGCCGACGCAATTGGCGGCCGCTACACCGAGCCGACCACCTCCAGCACGACGACCGGGGCCTCCACCTGACCAAGCGTGGTGTTACTATCATGCCAGGTTCGGACAGAAGGCCCGGACATGCCGACCCCCGTGCACCTTCGGCAGGCCGGGAAACGGCCGGGCCGGCGTTCATTACCAGCACTGAGCGCCGGCCACACGGGCAACTTACTGTTCATCATGGATAAAGCGTCCGGACGGCGCTTCCTGTGCGACACCGGAGCCCAACTGAGCATCATACCCGCCTCTGACCAGGACAGGCAATCCGCGGTTTGCGGCCCCTCCTTGGTTGCGGCCAACGGATCGACCATCCGCACCTTCGGCCCGCGCAACGTCACCCTCTGCTTCGGCGGCCAACGTTTTGCTTTGACGTTTGTAACTGCAAACGTGCCCATGGCTCTGCTAGGCGCCGACTTCCTCTGCGCACACGGACTGCTGGTGGACGTCCAACGGCGTCGTTTAATCAACGCCGAAACCTTCAGCTCCCTGGTATGCACATTGAGCAGCTCCGCGCCGACCGAGCTGGCATGCGCCGTCCCGGCGGCGAACGAGTTTGCTCGCCTGCTCACGGAGTTCCCGGCCCTCACGCGGCCGACGTTTTCGGCCGTCGCAGTATGGCATGGGATCGAGCACCACATACCAACCACGGGCCCGCCGGTCTACGCCAGGGCCCGCCGCCTCGACCCAGCCAAGCTCGCCGTGGCGAAGGCCGAATTCGACGCGTTGGAGCACCTCGGCATCTTGCGGCGCTCCGATAGTGCGTGGGCCTCGCCACTGCACATCGTGCCAAAGCCGGGGGGTGGATGGCGCCCGTGTGGCGACTACCGTCGTCTCAATGACGCTACCACCCCCGACAGGTACCCGATCCCGCATATCCAAGACTTCTCCGCCCGTCTGGCGGGACGGGTCATTTTTTCGAAAATTGATCTCATACGGGGATATCACCAGGTACCTGTCAGGGCGGCCAACGTCCCTAAAACGGCAGTCATCACGCCGTTCGGCTTATTCGAATTCTTGCGGATGCCGTTTGGTCTCAAGAACGCGGCTCAGGCGTTCCAGCGCTTGATGGACGGCGTGCTGCGTGACCTGCCGTTCCTTTTCGTTTACCTGGACGACATCCTCGTCGCCAGCACGTCCCGGGCCGAGCACCTCCTCCACCTCCGAACACTGTTCGGGCGCCTCAGCGAGCACGGCCTCATCGTCAACCCGGCCAAATGCCACTTCGGCACGACGGCCGTTGATTTTTTGGGCCACCACATCACCAAGAACGGGGCCGTGCCGCTGCCAACCAAGGTCGAGGCCATCACCACGTTCCCGCGTCCCCGCACCATAAAGGCCCTGCAGGAATTCCTGGGAATGGTGAATTTTTATCACCGCTTCGTGCCCCGCGCTGCTCAACTCATGCGGCCCCTCTACGAAGCCCTCCGGGGCAAGCCGGCCAAGCACGACATCGCCTGGTCCGCAGCAATGGATGCGGCTTTCCAAAGCTCAAAGCGGGCCCTCGCCGACGCAACACTGCTCGCTCACCCGGTGCTCAACGCTCCCATCGCCCTCACCACGGATGCCTCCGACTACGCGGTGGGCGCCGTACATGAGCAATGGGTGAACGGGGTTTGGCAGCCACTCACTTTTTTCAGCCGGCAGCTCCGGCCGAACGAGCTCAAATACAGCACGTTTGACCGGGAGCTCCTCGGTCTACACCTGGCCGTCCGCCATTTCCGCCACCTCCTGGAGGGCCGACCTTTCACGGCGTTCGTCGACCACAAGCCGTTGGTTTACGCCATGGCCAAGGTCACGGAGCCGTAGTCGGCCCGCCAACAGCGCCACCTCTCCGCCGTGTCGGAGTTTACCACGGACATCCGGCACGTCGCCGGCAAAAACAACGCCGTGGCCGACTGTCTTTCCCGGGCCAGCGCGAACGCGGTCCACCTGGGCGTGGACTTTGCGCTTATGGCGGCGGACCAAACCACCGACACCACGGTGCAAGCCCTCCGGGCGGCGGACACGGGCCTCCGCCTGGCCGACATCCCCTTCGCGGACACTGTCCTGCTCTGCGACGTCTCCCAAGGCTAGCCTCACCCCATCGTGCCCGTCACCTGGCAACGCCGCATCTTCGCCTCCCTCCACGGCCTTTCCCACCCGGGCCGGAAAGCTTCCCAGAAGCTGGTGTCGGCGCGATTCGTCTGGCACGGCCTTCGTCGGGACGTCCGCGATTGGACCAGCACCTGCACGGCCTGCCAACGGGCCAAGGTCCACCGACACACCCAGGCCCCGCTGGCACCTTTCACCGTGCCCGAACGACGTTTCGACCACGTCAACGTGGATCTGGTGGGCCCCCTCCCCCCGTCACGGGGTTTCACACACCTGCTCACCATGGTGGACAGGACCACCAGGTGGCCGGAGGCCGTTCCCCTCGTCTCCACCACCACCGCCGACGTGGCGCAGGCTTTCATCGCCACCTGGGTCGCCCGCTTCGGCGCACCAGCAGACATCTCGTCAGACCGCGGACCACAGTTCACCTCCAAGCTGTGGGGCGCGGTCGCCCGCAACCTGGGGGTCAAGCTCCACCGTACTACGGCCTACCACCCCCAAGCAAACGGGTTGTGCGAGCGATTCCACCGCTCCATGAAGGCCGCGCTCATGGCCGGCCTTCAAGACGGCGGTTGGGCCGAACGGCTGCCGTGGGTCCTTTTGGGCCTCCGCACGGCCCCCAAGGACGACCTCCAGGCATCCACCGCCGAGCTTGTCTATGGCCAGGCGCTACGCGTCCCGGGCGAATTCGTGCCCGATGCTACCAGTCCCTGGTCCGCAGCTCACCAGCGCTCGGACCTCCAGGAGGCCGCCCGACGGTTTGCCCCCGTGCCAACATCCCACCACGGTGACCCCCAGTCCTACGTCCCCCCAGCACTTCGCACAGCGGAGTATGTTTTTGTGCGTCACGACGCACATCGGGGGCCACTCCGGCCGCCGTACGACGGGCCCTTCCGGGTGCTGCGACGGGACGACAAGTCGTTCGTCATCGACATCGGCGGCAGGTCGGACCGGATTGCGGTGGACCGCCTCAAGCCGGCGCACGTGGACGTCGACCACCCACCACGGGTGGCCCTTCCGCCGCGGCGAGGCCGCCCCCCGTCCACGGTGCCCCCCACTCGACCGCCCACCACCACACCGGACCCCCTCCCACGACCCGCCAGGGGTTGCTTCGGCCGGTCATCAGGACCCCCCTCAAATTGAACCTGCCGGTGCAAGTCTATTCTGGGGGGACGTGTGTAGCGGCTACCGCTGGGTTTTCACAATCGCCTTGCACCTATCAAGGACGCGGAGCGATCACCATGCCGGGCTCGTCCAGGACGCCCGGGCAGGCTCGCCCTCAACTTGCCAGGCCGCAGCCATGACGCTGGGCCACGCCCCCTCTCGCCTTTCCTGGGCAAACGCTCCGGGATAATATGTATATATATTGCTGCCCGATAAACGGGCTTGTCAGAGTGCCTGAGTGTTTGGCTTGATTAAAGCAACTCGGATGAATTCCAGCTTTTTGTCGCGTCCATTCTTCCGATCGACGTGGGAGCCCCAGCTCCTTCAATACAGGATAATGTACAACCTTGGAAAACACGAATATAGCACCGTATCCAATCTGTTGTCCAATCCTTGGTTTTCACACATATAAACAGCTCATCATAGTACTTGAACACGATCTTCCTGATATGAGCTGGAATGTGGTATCACTCAAGTGCAAACTGTACTGTATGAGGTTATGTAGCACAGTGCCATCTGCATTTTGTAGGTCAAGCCAGGTTGTCACTATCGGTTTTCTATTATTTTTGGTGTCAAGGAGCATTTCAGTTAGTGCCTCCGTTTGTTCTACACAGCCTGATATTTTTTTGGGTTCTTTGTGGAAGGATACCCATTCCAAGGTTACAACTGGAATTCGTCAGTTATGGGTCTGAAGCAAGAAGGATTACTCGTATTCTCCTGTTTTGATATCAGGATCATCTCTCCTACTCTTCAACAACTGGGTATGGAGGAAGTTCTCCATATATTACATGTAAACTTGTGTAGCACCTTTGTTGCTCATGGACATTTCTTTCATACTAAGTATGGAATATGATTAGTTCCAGGAGCACTGGCATATCTTCTTTTCCGGAGATAGGCATTCAGTTCTGACAAACTTGGTGGTTTAGTTTTGAATGGGGTCTTGGTTTTTAGTGGTCTTTTCATGCCCTTCAGTATTTCATATTTGTAATTACGTTTTTTTAATCGTTATTAACCTCCTTAAATAACTTTTCAGAAACTACTTTGCTGAAGGATGGAGATCTATTTTGCTTCTCATTCAGCATCCGTTTTGCTTACTGGTCTGGATTTCGTCTAAATTGTTGCTGAGCTTTATTGTCAGACATTCGTTCTTGTGATTTCAATTCTAATTTCCTCACTATGTTATGGAGTCTTACTAACTTGTAAGTTAGTAAGACTTACTCTCCTTGTTAGTAAAGGTGGGTTTTCACGGGACACGCGACCGGTTCGCGAAGGATGCGAATGTCGAAAAAATGGCAAAGTCCAACATTCGTATTTTAGGCTCCAAAAGTTCGCCAAACATGCGCGGGGGTTCGGAAGCGTCGTCAATTGTTCGCAGGAGTCGTTTTTTGTTCGGCGGGAATTTCAAAAGTTTGAAATGTATTGCGAAATGTCATTTAACAATTTGACAATGATTGTCAAAAGTTTGAAATTCCCGCCGAACAAAAAACGACTCCTGCGAACAATTGACGACGCTTCCGAACCCCCGCGCATGTTTGGCGAACTTTTGGAGCCTAAAATACGTATGTTGGACTTTGCCATTTTTTCGACATTCGCATCCTTCGTGAACCGTTCGCGTGTCCCGTGAAAACCCACCTTAAGACTCACAAGTAAGACTGAAGACTCTAGTTAGTAAGACTTACTCTTCTTGTAAGTCTTACGCCTGTTATGGAGTCTTTCCTGAGGTTTGCTACGAGTGTTTCATTTTTATCTTTTAGGGCTTGTTTAAACTGATGCTTGGTAGCTTTCTCAAGGCATCTCAATTTCCTTCGTTGTCTCGTAGACTGCTGCTTTTTGTTAGTCTTCTATGTTACTGATTTCATACCGAATCTGTCCACAAGACTTTTGTAAACATAATTTTCCAAATTTTCTAGTTGCTCATCAAGGCTGTTTCCTATTTCCAATAATTTTCATGTTTCAACTTCAAGGTGAAATTTCTAAAATCCACAATTTTCATCCGATTTACTTGAAAATTGATCAGGATTTGCAGAGGAGGTCACCAAGCCCAGGGAGCCCAGGGAGAAAATAAAGAGAGACCGACAAAGGGATGCATGGGTATGGTTGAGGGTTAGGTGAAAATGCAGGGGGTGGATGAGGATAGAGAAAGAAAATATGAGAGGTGGGGTGGGTTAACGGGGGTAGAAAATATCATGGTTTTGGATTGGTGATGATCTGAGATGGTCGTGAGTAGTCGTCTTGAAGACCTCAAGGGAAGAAAGAGATTGCACAGAATATGGAAGTTGGTTCCTCGTGTGGGGAAAAGGAGGAACAAATGAGTGGAAATTAGCAATGATTCTGGATTTTTGGAGTTTCACGAGAGGGGGGTTCCTGGTGGGTCATGATTGTAATGGAGTGAAGTGAAGAGTAAAATTTATTGTACTCTTATAAATTTTACAACCTGGTGAAGGAGTTCTACATTTGATAAATGTGAGGGGCCTTCATAGAATTCTCCGAACGACATATGATAATCCAAGGCATATGTCACATTTTATATTTTGTGTCTCTGCCGACAAAGGACGCTTTATGTTTTTGGGTTGTCCGTCTCTCTGTCCATTCTTCCGTCCATCGGTGATAGGTTTTCATTGCCACAATAACTTAAGAACGGCTAAAGGGATCGAAGTCAAACTTGGTACAAGTATGTATGATGATGCAATTATGATCCGATTAGATTATGGGGTCAATAGGTCAAAGGTCAGAGGTCCCGGTAGGTAAAAATTCTTACCGAGCTTTGTGTGTGAACCAGTAATAGGATTTTGACCGAATTTGGAAGAAGTATATATTGTGATGCAAAGATGAACTAATTAGATTTTGGCATCAAAGATCAGAAGTCAAATCGGGTAAAAATGTGATACTTGAGTACAGCTGAATGGATTTAAATCAATCTTGGTACAAATATGTATAATGATGTTGAAATATGGGCGGAGGCATATCTGTCGACGTCGTGACGTCAGAGTGCTGTTCTAGTTTCATTATCTCTTCGCTCACTCTCCCATGTTTTCTATTTTCTTCCACAGAGACTGAAGTTGTAGAGAAAGAGTGTGACATATCCAATAACCAACAATGTGTTTGCCGTGAAGGTTTCTACATGAAAGGGAACGAATGTGTGATGGAGAGCACTATGGGAAGTAAGGACACAAGTAAAAGCAAACAAATCAGTGTTTTTCCTGCCTTCCTCGACCCGTCTCCTGTTTTGAAATCATCATCCCTGGTCAAGCAAATTAAACTGCTGTTTAACATCCTTTAACAGGTGAAACTGTTTCAGCATCGAACAAGTATCCTCCATGGTTGTTTGGGGTCCTGTTGATTGTGATCCTCCTGATCATGTTATTCATTTTCCGTTTTGGTAAGTCTCAAGTGTAATGTTATTGTTATTAGGAACGGGGATGTTTGTGTGAGTATAAATAATATTGAGCATAAATATTGTGATTCCCATTGAACTTCTGACAAGAATTACAAACAAAAGGTGAAATTGAGAGGAAAACACAGGAAGAACTAGAGAGTTCATAACACACGTTACATCTACACAGTGTTAAAATTTATACTTCAATTTAAATAAGAGATTTTAAAGATAATTATAAAACAATTCTGGAAGTTTCTCGCTATTTAAGCAGTCTTATACACCACCTTATTTGACACGTCAAAGTACTGCTAAACGGTAGGGTTTTAAAACTGCAAAGAAGAAGATTTGTGTTCTGCAGTGTTTATTTATATAATTCAATTATAATAAAATGTAGATTCTGAAAGTCACATAAATTAATTACGGAATTTACCGTCATTTTACCACCTTTGACGCAGTGTCTATTACATCCCCGATCTAAAACGTTACATTTGTTATTAGTCCTGTTATTTGGGTCCTTTATGATGTTAAAATCAGTAAGTTTTCTGGTTCGAGACAGACCAGCTGACAAAGTGAAAATATTATCCCATTCTGGTGGAGACAAATTCAGATACAAAGTACTCTTAGTGCAGCAGATAAACACAAAAATTGTGCATTTTATGAGAAAAACATGAAATTTCTAACATAGTTAGTGCATACCATAAGGTTTATTTTCAGATGTGGAGGGAAGTCAGATTTGACCTCTGAGGACCGTGAGAGGTCAAATCCAAAATGGCCGCCAGTCCACCGAGTCTAATGTTCAAACACACTTAATTTTGGAACCAAACAGTATAGAAAAACATTATAGGTGTTATTTCCAACTAAATTGGGGATGCCCAGAGGTGAATGATGCTTTCAATGAACTCCTAGGCATGCCAAGTGAGGTCAGTGAAGGCTCAATGTTACTGCTAGAGCGATTTGTGGTGCTGATGTACAATAGAACCAGTGAGAGCACGGAAGTGAATGATGCCAGGAAACAGCTCTTCACACAGAAGTGTAGAACTCGAGAACATTCCTCCAACCCAGGCAACACTCAAGCAGCACATCAAGCGCACTTCCTACCAGGCCAACTGTTGTAACCAGGCATTGGTCATGGATCCAGAGATGCCAGACCCACCTGACTGGGGCTGGACAAAAGAGACAACTGGGTGGCAGCCTCTTTGGACCACTCTTCCTGAAGTGCCATAAAATCGTGCCATGAATTGATCGACTGTGGCTGCAAGAAAGGGTGCACTGGACGCTGCAAGTGTGCCAAAGCTGCACTCAAGTGCACTGCACTGTGCTTCTGTTCTGGAGACTGTTAGATTTAGATCATTACCAATTTTCATCATTGCACTTGATTTAATGTAAGCTTTGGTGGACAATGGACATACTTGGTTAACTACAGTTATTTTTTCAGAGGTTATTGCATCATTCCTTGCAGTGTAAACACTTTTTTTCATCATTTCTGGTCTTTGGGTGTTCTGTACCTATACCTGTACCTGAAAAAATAAAGTTTTGAAAGTTCAAATGAACTTTTTCCAATAGCAGTTCCAACTGCAGTATCATAAAAATAGATATTTAACGTAATTTGACCTTGACCGTGACCTAAATGCATGTCCTTGAGTTCTGGCAATCTCAAAAGTATCACTAAATGAATGGGCACCCCCAATTTAGTTGGAAATGACCCTGATAAGCGCGTTTGAACATTAGACCCGGCGGACTGGCGGCCATTTTGGATTTGACCTCTCACGGTCCTCAGAGGTCAAATCTGACTTCCCTCCACATCTGAAAATAAACCTTATGGTATGCACTAGAGTCCCTGTATATAGAGAGTTGTGTCAACTCAAATTTGGACGCCATTTTGTGTCTAAGTGTGTCGGATTAGATATACATGTACATTCGCGATATGGGGTGATATATTCTAAACCTGCTAAAAAAAAAATTTACTACACATATTTAGTCTTATTATTACATACAGGTGATATTTGTTTTGTCAAAAACTCAGCTATTGCCGTGAAAAAGAGCTGTGTGGTGATATTAAAAGTGGTATGGCAATGCATATTACAAGCCAACACTGCTTATAAGAGCTAACATTATAAGTAAGACAAACCAATGCTGTCGTTCTCTGAATTTTAATAACTTTTAGAAAGGAGTGTGGGCATATCCAATATTTTTTAAAGGGTGCCGAGAGCAATTCCGGTGTAGGACTTCCAGCCGACATATAGTCTAACACACTTAAAACAAATTCTGTACGTGGTATTGCCATATTTCTATAGTGTACAACTTTAGTTTTATCGACATTTATATTCAATTTCCATTGTAATGATTTAACAAGCTGCAAGTCAGCTTCTGTCTCTGACATAAGGAAAACGTCATCGGCATCTAGTAAGATTGAAACGTTCATTTATTACTACACCCTTGCCCAGAACTCTGATGGATATTGCCTGATCGATTAATATGTTTCATAGCTGGCGACTTGGCTGCACAACCCGCAAAAAAATTGAGCAGGTCCCCCCCTAAAATTGCTTTTATGATTGCCGATTAGGCTAAAGATTTTAAACCAAAAAAATAACTTGCCTCGGAATAAGTTTTGAATGGACGGACAGACAACTGAAAACAAAACGGACCATGGGTTTCCCACCCCTATAAAATCAAAATTAATTCCCTCTGAAAAAGTACAGTGACATTGCCCGCAGACTACCCAACCGCAGACCAGGCAATGTCACTGTACCGGGACATTTCATCAATCAATGACAATATGCGGTCCGCTAGGACTACCCGAAAACAATTGAGCAGGGTTCTTCCCACGGAAATGCATTTTTGGTCAGCTCCTTGAAGATTATAAACAAACACAAATCACTTCCCTTTAAAAGGGTTTTCAACGGACAGACAACCAAAAAAAAACCGAGCAGATAGAATTGTTTTTGAACATCGATCATCAAGCGGCGTGGACCTACCTGGCAGAGTCTCGAGGAGTCGATCGCTTTCCAGCTCTTTCGTCTGACTTTCGCTTCCCAAATTTGTCTTCTGACTTTATCACTTGGAAATCTATACATCTTATATTTCCCAGATTGGTTTGAACAACCAAAAGCAGAACAACCAGTCATTTTGTTTGGCAATAAACAACATTCCCGTACCAAGCTGACGTTCACGCACGGTGAAGTTAGACACAAAATGGCGCCACGAAATCACGTGACCAGAAATCTCGGGTCAGCGCATGGCGCAACTCTCTTTATACAGGGACTCTAGTATGCACTAACTATGCTAGAAATTTCATGCTTTTCTCAAAAAATGCACAATTTGTTAAAATATGAGAGCTTATCCGCTGGACTATCTTAAACGGCATGTTTGTTTTCTGTTTCATTGTTACTCCTGCCAGGGAGTAATGCATTCACTTGTGTCCGTGTGTGTGTGTGTGTGTGTGTATGTGTGTGTGTGTGTGTGTGTTCGTGTGTGTTCGTGTGTTTGTGAACAAGATATCTGGAAAAGTTCTGAACGGATTTGGATGAAAGTTGGTGGGATGATTGCCCTTGGGATGAGGAAGAATTGATTAGTTTTTGGTGAAGCTCAGGTTATTATTCCCGATCCAGGAATTTTTTGAAGGATTTTTTTACCATTGGAAGATAGGGCTCATTTTTTAAAACATTATCTTCTATATATTCTATATTTAACATTGTGATATGAAAATAGTTTTAATATTTGTTGTAAATGCAGTTTAAACTTGTGGTTATGCGTTAGAGCGGTGTATTTTTTTTTTTAGCAGCGTCGTCTTCAATGTTCATTTTTTAAATTTTTATAAAGACATATTCTGTCCTTTTAAAACCACCAAAGTGTGTATTAGGTTTCTCCGTTTCATAAAATGTGTCGTTTGATACGTATAATGCTTTAAAACTGTTTGTTTTTTTGGACCTCAGAAGAGATATCAACATTTAGCTCAGCGAATGTCATTCGTGGTGTCAGTATTTGATGAACTTATAAAGACTTAGTTCCAGATTTGCCAATGGCTGAGGTATATTAACAAACGAATAAAACAGATTTGGCAAAATTCCAACTTTTTTTTTAAAAGATCGCATATTCACCCAGGGTTGAGAGGCTGAAGAAGAAGAAACCTCGCATGGACTTCCCAGACCAAATAAATAATTCTGGTTCTGCGATTTTCAGGTTTATTTATCTATATATCTACATATCTGGGCAGTGTCTGTTGTCACTGAACTACTCCCTGAAACTTTTATTTCCGTGGTTGTGAAGTGTTTTTAATAACGTGGTGGTGGTTTTGAATCACGTGGTGGTGAGGTATTTTGAATTATGTGGTGGTGAGGTGTAAAATGACGTGGTGGTGAGGTGTTTTTAAATCACGTGGCTGTGAGGTGTTTTTAATTTCGTGGCTGTGAGGTGTTTTTAATTTCGTGGCTGTGAGGTGTTTTTAATTTCGTGTTTCGGGGCTGTGAAGTGTTTTTAACTTCGTGTTTCGGGGCTGTGAAGTGTTTTTAATTTCGTGTTTCGGGGCTGTGAAGTGTTTTTAATTTCGTGTTTCGGGGATGTGAAATGTTTTTAATTTCGTGGCTGTGAGGTGTTTTTAATTTCGTGGCTGTGAGGTGTTTTTAATTTCGTGTTTCGGGGCTGTGAAGTGTTTTTAACTTCGTGTTTTGGGGCCGTGAAGTGTTTTTAATTTCGTGGCTGTGAAGTGTTTTTAACTTCGTGTTTCGGGGCTGTGAAGTGTTTTTAACTTCGTGTTTCGGGGCCGTGAAGTGTTTTTAATTTCGTGTTTCGTGGCTGTGAGGTGTTTTTAATTTCGTGTTTCGTGGCTGTGAAGTGTTTTTAATTTTGTGTTTCGTGGCTGTGAAGTGTTTTAAATTTCGTGTTTCGTGGCTGTGAAGTGTTTTTAACTTCGTGTTTCGGGGCCGTGAAGTGTTTTTAATTTCGTGTTTCGGGGCTGTGAAGTGTTTTTAATTTCGTGTTTCGTGGCTGTGAGGTGTTTTTAATTTCGTGTTTCGTGGCTGTGAAGTGTTTTTAATTTCGTGTTTCGTGGCTGTGAAGTGTTTTTAATTTCGTGTTTCGGGGCTGTGAAGTGTTTTTAATTTCGTGTTTCGTGGCTGTTAAGTGTTTTTAATTTCGTGTTTCGGGGCTGTGAAGTGTTTTTAATTTCGTGTTTCGTGGCTGTGAAGTGTTTTTAATTTCGTGTTTCGTGGCTGTGAAGTGTTTTTAATTTCGTGTTTTGCGGCTGTGAGGTGTTTTTAATTTCGTATTTCGTGGCTGTGAGGTGTTTTTAATTTCATGTTTTGCGGCTGTGAAGTGTTTTTAATTTCGTGTTTCGTGGCTGTGAAGTGTTTTTAATTTCGTGTTTTGTGGCTGTGAGGTGTTTTTAATCTTCTATCTCTATATATAAAGGAGGAGTGTCTGTGTGTGTGTGTGTGTGTGTGTGTGTGTGTGTGTGTGTGTGTGTGTGTGTGTGTGTGTGTGTGTGTGTGTGTCTGTCTGGATGTCCGCTTATAACTCAAGAACTACACATCGGAGAAAAGTTTTAGACACAGATTCGGAATCAGCATAAAATCCCGGTGGTTTTAGGCTACGTTTTATTTTAATATCAATGGTTTAAAAAAACCGCGCCAGCTGCAATTCCATGGTGTAATTTGTAGCGGCGCTAGACGTTCGGGGTGTATTGCAATGGTTTGTCGGGTTTGGCTGTGGGTCCAGAATAGCTCCCATTTCCTTATGTCCTTCCACTTTTATTTTGATTCTTCTGTTACAACGCCTTCCTTATTGTCCCCCGTCGCTCAGCGGAGCGAAAGGGGGACTATGGCTTTCCTCTCCGTCCGTGTGTCCGTCCGTCCGTCCGTCCATGCGTGCGTGCGTGCGGGCGTAAGCGAAGGACCGCATTCGAATTTGGTGTGTGGGTGCAACCCACGTCAAAATCCAAGATGGCCGCCGCCATGTATGTCTGATGCCATGTATGTCTGAACCTTGTAACCTGCATATCTTGAAAAATAAGCGAAGTACCAACTTCTAATTTGGTGTGTGGGTGTATCTAGGCATAAGGAAGAACGCTATTGAAAATTGGATCGCCACGTCAAAAGCCAAGATGGCCGCCGCCATGTATGTCTGAACCTTGTGAGATGAATATCTTGAAAAATAAGCGAAGTACCAACTTCTAATTTGGTGTGTGGGTGTATCTCGGCATAAGGACGAACGCTATTGAAAATTGGGTCGCCACGTCAAAGTCCAAGATGGCCGCCACCATATATATGTCTGAAACTTGTGAGCGAAATATCTCGAAAAATAAGCGAAGTACCGACGTCTAATCTGGTGTGTGGGTGTATGTAGGCAGAAGAAAGAACGCTGTTTAAAATCAGGCCGCCACGTCAAAAGCCAAGATGGCCGCCGCCATTTATGTCTGAAACTTGAGATGAATATCTTGAAACATAAGCAAAGTAGCAACTTCTAATTTGGTGTGTGGGTGTATCTCGGCATTAGGAAGAACGCGATTGAAAATTGGGTCGCCACGTCAAAATCAAAGATGGCCGCCGCCATGTATGTCTGATGCCATGTATGTCTGAACCTTGTAACCTGCATATCTTGAAAAATAAGCGAAGTACCAACTTCTAATCTGGTGTGTGGGTGTATCTAGGCATAAGGAAGAAAGCTCTTGAAAATTGGGTCGCCATGTCAAAATCCAAGATGACCGCCGCCATGTATGCCCGAACCTTGTGAGATGAATATCTTGAAAAATAAGTGAAGTACCAACTTCTAATTTGGTGTGTGGGTGTATCTCGCCATAAGGAAGAACGCCATTGAAAATTGGGTCGCCACTTCAAAATCCAAGATGGCCGCCACCATATATATATGTCTGAACCTTGTGAGAGAAATATCTCGAAAAATAAGCGAAGTACCAACTTCTAATCTGGTGTGTGGGTGTATCTAGGCACACGGAAGAACGCTGTTTAAAATTGGGTCGCCACGTCAAAATCCAAGATGGCCGCCGCCATGTATGTCTGAATCTTGAGAAGAATATCTTGAAAGATAAGCGAAGTACCAACTTCTAATTTGGTGTGTGGGTGTATCTCGGCATAAGGAAGACCGCTATTGTAAAGTGGGTCGCCACGTCAAAAGCCAGGACGGCCGCCACCATATATATGTCTGAACCTTGTGAGCGAAATATCTTGAAAAATAAGCGAAGTACCTTCTGGTGTGTGGGTGTATCTAGGCATAAGGAAGAACGCTATTGAAAATTGGGTCGCCACGTCAAAATCCAAGATGGCCGCCTCCATGTATGTCTGACCCTTGTGAGCGAAATATCATATCATAGCATGTTTTCTGCGTGTTCCACTTTGTCAACTCACATCACTTCCCCGACGGGGGACCTAGGCGTAACGCTTGTCTACCTTATATCCCCCCGACGAGGCCTCTGCATAATTTCATGCGACAGAATTTCATGCATTTTGAGTGAAAGAAGTGAGACGAAGTTGCAGGAGGAAGAGGCTGTGGAGGCCTCGATCGTGAGTGGAAATGGCGGGAATTGCGTTTGTATCGCAAAGTAAAGGATCTGCATTCATTTCTGAACTTGCATTGGTGGATTGTTATACATCTGCATTATTTTTCATTAAAAAACTTTATGTTGAACTTGAAGGCTCCAAGCATGGACTATATATATAGCCCTCATTGAGGTAAAAATAAAAGTAAAAAGCCTGCTATCGCTTGCAAAGCTAGCCGTTCCCCCCTCCCCCTCCCCCTCCCCCTTGCCCCCTGCCCCCAACCCCCTCCCCCTCCCTCTCTCCCCTCCCCTCCCCCCTTGCCTCCCCTCCCCCCTCGCCTCCCCTCCCCCTCCCCTCCCCTCACCTCCCCCCCTCCCCTCCCCCCACCTCTCCCCTCCCCCCCTTTCCCCCCTCCCCCCCCACCTCTCCCCTCCCCCCTTTCCCCCCTCCCCCCTCCCCCCTTTCCCCCCTCCCCCCTTTCCCCCTCCCCCTCCACTCCCCTCCCCCCTCCCCTCCCCCCTCCCCCTCCCCTCCCCTCTCCTCCTCCCTCTTCTCCCCTCTCCTCCTCTCCCTCCCTCCTCTTCTCCCCTCCCCCCCTCTTCTCCCCTCCCCCCCTCTTCTCACCTCCCGACCCTCTCCTCCCCTCCCCACCCTCTCCTCCCTTCACCCCCCGTTCCCCTCCCCTCCCCTTCCTCCTCCCCTCCCCTCCCCCACCCGGCAATGCAGGGTACTTCCCATGGCCAGCTGTACGTGGGCTGCTCGAGGGTTGGAAAACCAAGCAATCTTTGTCTTGGCACCAAGTAAGAAAACCAGAAATGTTGTATACCAAGAGGTTTTGAGAAATTGAAAATTGACAAAACGTCATGTAGGAAATGTACTGTGATATTGCTCTAAAATATACATGTTCTTTTCATCATATATTTGTATTATTCTTATTCAACCCGGGCGAAGCCGGGTACCTCAGCTAGTATATTATATACAGTCACGTGAAAAAGTAAGTACACCCCATGTAAAGTTTTGACTTTTTCAACATATTTCAACATACAGCTATTTGATCTTCATTTCAACAATATTGATAGATAAAGGTGATATAATATAACAAATATCATGAAACATTTACATTTTGGAGTCCATTGTATAATTTAATGAACATAATGCAAATTTCGCATGTGGAAAAAGTAAGTACACCCCTACACTTATCACTACTTCAAATACCTAAAATTTGAATCAGGTGCAAATGATTAAAACATCATTAGAGAGGATCTTGGAGGAACCTGTCTTATTTAAACCTCAGACATTTAGTTTGGTTTGCTCTTTGTTGTTGAAGTGTGTGACGTCACCATGCCTAGACCAAAAGAGCTCTCTGAGGCTTCAGAAAGTAGGTTATAGATGCCTACGAGTCTGGGAAGGGATTTAAAAAGATCTCCAAACAATTTGAAATCAATCATTCAACTGTCCGGAACACCATCTACAAGTGGAGAAGATTCCAAACAACTGCCAACTTGTTCAGGCCAGGCCGCCCCAGCAAGTTCAGCCCGAGAGCAGACCGCAAGATGCTGAAAGAAGTCTCGAAGAACCCCAGAATGTCATCACGGGACCTACAGGTAGCTCTTGCCACTGTTGGTGTCAAAGTGCACGAGTCTACCATTAGAAAGAGGCTGCACAAATTTGATCTACATGGGAGGTGTGCCAGGAGGACTCCTTTGCTGTCCAGAAAGAACATCAGGGCAAGACTAAAGTTTGCCAATGAACACCTCGGCAAAGACCAGCACTTCTGGAACAATGTGCTCTGGACAGATGAGTCAAAGGTAGAGCTATTTGGCCACAGTACCAGAAGACAGGTTTGGTGAAAACCAAAGACAGAATTTGACCACAAGAACCTGATACCAACTGTAAAGCATAGTCGTGGAAATATTATGGTTTGGGGCAGCTTTGCTGCATCAGGGCGTGGGCAGCTCACCATCATAGAATCCACTATGAATTCTTCATGGTACCAGAGGGTGCTTTAGGATAATGTGAGGCCATCTGTCGAAAAGTTGAAGCTCAACCGAAGGTGGACCTTGCAACATGACAATGACCCTAAACATACCAGTAAATCCACCAAGGAATGGCTGAAAAGAAAGAAATGGAGGGTTCTGGAATGGCCAAGTTAAAGCCCGGATCTAAATCCTATCGAGATGTTGTGGGGGGATTTGAAATGAGCTGTGCATGCAAGAAACCCCTCAAACATTGCACAGCTGAAAGAATTCTGCATGGAGTGGGAAAAAATTTCTCCCAGTCGATGTCAGAGACTGGTAGACAGTTATAAGAAACACCTACTTGAGGAACCTATATACCACCTATTAGAGCCAAGGGTGTACTTACTTTTTCCAGATGTAAAATTTGCATTTATGTTTATTTAAATTATACAATGGACTACAAAATGTAAATGTTTCATGATATTTGTTATATTATATCACCTTTATCTATCAATATTGTTGAAATGAAGATCAAATAGCTGTATGTTGAAATAGTCAAAACTTTACATGGGGTGTACTTACTTTTTCACGTGACTATATATATATATATATATATATATATACAGTGGAACCTTGACTTACGAGTGCACCAACTTACGAGTTTTCCGAGATACGAGCCGTCGCTCGGGCGGTTTATTGCTTTGAGATGCGAGCCGAGATCTGAGTTACGAGCTTACGCTACCCGCCACCAGGTGGGTTCCGGTCACGTGGTTATCTTGCCGTGCAAGTATCTCTGCCGTATATCGCGTATGAGTGCCAAGGGAAGAGAGGATGATGTGCTTGGATATAAAACACGCAATCGTCGAAAAACATGAGCGAGGTGTGCGTGTTGTCGACTTGGTGAGGCGGATGTGAAGGCAGCTGAAGATTTTATTATAACTTTTGCCGAACTGATAGAAGCCGAACGATACATCCCCCAGCAAATCTTCAACTGTGACGAGACAGGGCTCTTCTGGAAAAAGATGCCGAGGAGGACGTATATAACGGCAGAGGAGAAGAGCATGCCAGGCCACAACTTGTTCAGAGTGCCGGCGATAGCTCGCCTTCTCTTTGTGGAAAACACGGTGAGATCTTTAACATCCAACAACTAATGGGACGCAAACGGGGCGCCCAGTTTAGCGGTACACACATTGATGAATCACCCTGCCTGTGATTCACCCATGACAGGTTATAGCTGGGTCGGGATTCAAACCCAGGCTGGACAGTTTAGAGTCAAGTGTGCGTACCTCCTGTCCAGGCCATCCTGCCAACTTGTATGCTGCATACAGGTGAAATATAAAGTGCGAGATATTTTTATATATACTGTATATTTAAAAAAAAATTGGTGTGGTTTTTGGCGGGCTGGAACGGATTAATAGCATTTCAATGCATTTTAATGGGGAAATTTGATTTGAGAAACGAGCAAATTGAGTTACGAGCTCGGTCACAGAACGAATTAAACTCGTAAGTCAAGGTTCCACTGTATATATATATATATATATATATATATATATATATATATATATATATATATATATATATATATATATATATATATATATATATATATATGTTATGGTTCTACGCCGCCCTTCTTCCCCTTACCAAGGGGGGATTAATCCCCTTGTTCTTGCTGGGCTTGGCGGACCCGGGGCTTGATACGTCCCTTCTGAACAAACGCAGAGTAGGGTCTCAGGACCACTTCTCGCTCGTACCTAATTCCCTGCGCCGCCCTGGAAGCGAGGAAGGAAGCCTCACACGAGCCACGTGTGGTTTGAGTACGCTGAGCGGATTGAGTACCACGTGGTCCATGCAGTCTTAGTTAGTGGAACCCGATTTGAGCGATCCCATTCGTACCACGCTTAGCCAATGAAGAAACCACAGAAACGATTGAATGGAAGAAAGGAAGAACACAGGTTTAATTATTCCCACATGTATTTACAATGATCAGGGACGCAGAGACACAGAGCAGCCTTAGTCAATCTTAGCTTATTTTCCAGACAACGGGCCCATCACACTCACACAGGGAATTGCAGATGGGTAGATGTTCAGCCAACGCGTCGACGTGGTCGTCCAGAGACGGCCCCCGTCCGGCTCTCCACGGCCCCAGCACGTCCCGCGAAGATGGCAGCAGGTGATGGCAGGAACCTCGTAGCGCGTCTCTCGAACAAGGCAGATGATGAGGCGGAACGGCAAATGGCGGGACTCTATATATATGGCGGGCTGGCGATTACACAGCCGTTTTCCTCACTCACGCGACCTAATGCACTGTATAGTGATCGGCCTCAAACTCAACCGAGCGTCACGTATTAATAGCGCGTCTTTTGGTTCATGCGCGTCGGGCTTCGCCCGCGTATCTTGTGCAGCTCTCGGACGCTCACAACTCCTCTTCCTCCGTCCTTCCAGGCTGGCCAGTGCGCGCGAGTTCTTTGCTCATCAAGTCTTTCGCTGCAAGTCCTCCGCTTCAGTCCTATCGAGTGCAAGTTCCTGACGCAAGTCCTATCGAGTGCAAGTTCCTGACGCAAGTCCTATCGAGTGCAAGTTCCTGACGTGAGTCCTATCGAGTGCAAGTTCCTGACGCAAGTCCTTTCGAGGGCTTTGTGCAGCGGGTTATATAGCTACGCCCCCGAACATTCTGGAACCCTCTCGAACCTTCTCACCATGCCCTGTGATGCAACGCCGCCGCCACCACCTCTGAGCCCTGATTGGCGGCTCGTGCTTATCGTCAGCGCTTCTGCTGCTCCGCCTTCGGCTCCGCCCCGACCTTCCTCGCCTGCCTCGTGTTAACTTGCCCAAAATGAACCAAAGTTAGCGCAAAGGGGCATGAGGCTAGGGTAGCTGGAAAGTCGGTAGAAGTAGGGCCTATTCTCCTGGCTCTACTCAATGCAGAACTAACATAGGAAAAGGACTAAGCTTACAAATACTAAGACATAACTATACTATCGCGAGGCTACATGTTGCTTGTGTGACTAACTATGAGGGGGAAATTTTAACCTTTATTAAACTCATTGTACAAACTCAAAACCGCAACAATATATATATATATATATATATATATATATATATATATATATATATATATCTGTGCAGTGTCTGTCTTGTGTTGTCTTGTCTTGTGTTGTCACTGAACTACTCCCTCAAACTTTTGTGAAATCGTACTATTCCAACTTGACCCACGGCGGGAGTATGCGCTCTACTGAGTGGCGTTCTAGTTCGATTTGTGTTCAAAATATACCATTAAAATGAAATAAGTTGTTCCTCGATCATAAACTGACGTTTGTAGACAGACAGATGGACGGACATGAACCAATTGCTTAACTCCGCTTTTTGCCTCGCGTGTGCGGGGTAATTATTTCAAAAAGGTTATTTAATCGAAAATATCTACAAGTACTCACTCCATGAATTTACAATCGTTGATCAAATTGCAGAAATAGCAAAAGTAAAAATATATAAATCAGGTAAATATAAAATATAATCCCCCCTCTTCTTTTCCCGATTGTTCATTCACTTCCTTGTTGTGTCCAACTGTAGGCCCCATTGTCCCACTTCGAGGTTGTTGCCTTTTTACCACCAAACCTCACTGTTGCATTAACATAAAAATTGTATATAAATGTCTCGACTTGATCACCTTGCCTTTGTGAACCAGCTCAATCAGCCGGCGTGACAAAACAAACAACCATCTCAAAGCATAACCACCACCACCACCAACTCAACTTCACTCGACTCAATATCAGAAAAAAACACGTGTGCACGACAAGCACCACAATTAACTTGCAAGATCTTTGGAAAAACATTTTAAAGTGACAGTTAAAAAAAAAAAATCACTATTTCTCCCAAATAAAAGCTTCACCCTCAATGTGGACAATCACAAAGAAGTTTAATTTGTACATCGAGCCGAATGGATCACTTTGTTTTTGATAGTCATGGACTCATGTGGTTCGTGCCTGGACTTCGCTTAAAGTTTTGTTATTTTACAGGGAAATGTCAACCGAGTGTGAATGGAGTTTTTAAAATAATCTGTAATCTCTTCCTGATGTGATGTGATTTGATGAATAAAATCATCCTTGGAAGGAGGTGACGGGTTTGAGAATGATGATGCTTTCTGTGCAAGGAATGTGAAAAATTCCTTTTTAAACTTCATTCTTTTCTTCTCATTTCAGTGAAACGATACTTTTGTCCATGGGTAGGTCTGGAATCATTTCCCCCCATTATGTTATTTGAAATCTTCACTTTCATGGCTTATTTTTCTGTATTTATGAAATTTGTAAAACTTAATTAATTTGGTACAGCGATGGATGATATCTTTGTACGGGGTTTTAAATTCACCATAAATGTGCAGCAACTCACTGTATAATTTCAAAGAATGAACAAATCTGTGATACATTATGTTTCTGGGGGTTAATTCAAACTTGTGTTTTTAATTGTGAAGTTTTTAATTCTCTCATCTTCATGACAAACACTTGGTATTGGTAAATTACATGATTTAATGTGAGTTCTTTGTGAATCAGCCCCGTTTCTTCCGCAAAAGGTAAAAAATATTATATAACTTTATCCATGTATGATGTTATCAACAAGGGAAAGTTGAGACATGGGGGCCAGCCCAAAGGGGAGAGCTGTACTCCAAGCTGTGAATTCAGGCCTTCTAGGTTATCAAAAGTTGAGATTGGCCAAGGAAAGAATGCACGATGGAGGATGCCCAATCAGCAGTTGGCTTCAGAGGTAATATTGGTCATATGATCTGCCCAAGAAAACATCATGACTGATAGTCAGATTCACTATGTTTTTTCGTTCAAAATTTTGGTAGATTAGCAAAACTATACATTTTTGGAATATTCAGAGCATGAGGAATCCAAAAATTAATGTTTACATTTGCGTAGACACCTTTGCGAAAATGACACTCAGGACAGTGATGAAGATCTGTAAAAGCATATTCCTGAACGGTATAGACCTCGTAGATCCTGTGTATAGGACTTATAGTTCAATCTGATACTACCTATAACTTCCTATAACAACCTATAACTTCAAAGGACTTGCAATATCATGTATTATGTAATACAGTTATATCACAAATATAAAGACAATGGTTTTCAATTACCTTTGTTTGTTGCTTTTCTATAATCCTGAGCACTATTTTGAGGCCTTTATTGGATTCCTTGACCCAGAAAACATAGGATTACCATATTTAATTAAGTCTCTAGGTTGACTAGAAGCCGAGATCGCGCAAAATATGTATTTTATGGCGGCCATTTTCAAAATCCAAAATGGCGGCCATGCAGGTGTCTGTGCAAATGCCAACATTGATTTTCAGATTCTCCATGCTCTGAAGATTCCAAAAATGTACAGGTTTGCTAATCCCAAAATTTTGAAAGAAATTATATTTGTTAACATAGTGAACCTGACTATCTTCATCACTGTCCTGAGTGTCATTTTCGCAAAGGTGTCTACGCAAATGTAAACATTAATTTTTGGATTCCTCATGCTCTGAATATTCCAAAAATGTATCGTTTTGCTTATCTACCAAAATTTTGAACGAAATTATATTTGTTAACATAGTGAACCTGACTATGATGGTGAGTCCCAAAAGTTTCACTAAACATCTTGAAGTGGTTTGTTTCTGAAGTAGATGTGAGGGTTTGTCAGATGGTCCTTTCAGAGTAACAAGTTACTTTTCAGTAACTTTCCTAGTAACAGATCCTAGTCACTACAGAACAATCAGCCTTCTCCCAATTATCAGCAAAGTCATGGAATCCATCATTGCTTCGGATATGAAATCTTTCCTCTTCTCCAATGGCTTGATCTCTGATCATCAATTTGGTTTCAGACCAGGTCACTCCACTCTGGACATGCTGCTTCTGCTGTCTCAACAATGGATGGAGGTCCTCAATGCCAAACAGGAAATTAGAGCTGTCTCCCTCGATATATCACGTGCTTTCGATACGGTCTGGCACCCCGCTCTGCTCACCAAACCCTCCTCCTTTGGTATCCATTGGAAATCTCCATGCATGGCTGGCGGACTTCCTCTCTAGTCGTAGTCAACGTGTGGCCCTGAATGGGTTTCTCTCATCTCCTCTTCCTGTTCAGGCTGGAGTTCCCCAAGGCAGTGTTCTGGGCCCTGTGCTTTTTCTGGTCTTCATCAATGATCTCTCCGACTATCTTGAAAATCCTCTCTATCTCTTTGCTGATGACTCCACTCTCTGCCGCTCCATTCCTCATCCCTCAGATCGGCAGTCTGCAGCCTCCTCACTCTCTGCAGACCTGGACAAAATCACTGACTGGGCAAACAAGTGGAAGATGTCTTTGAATCCTGACAAATCTCACTCTCTTACGATGTCTCTCTGAAAAAACCGACTGGACAACCCTCCCATCCACTTTCTGAATAATCCTCTCCAAGAAGTTCTGTCACTCAAGCTTTTGGGTCTCACTATCTGCCATGATCTTTCCTGGAAAAACCACATTTCAAATCTGGCCTCCAAAGCCAGTCGCCGACTGGGCATCCTGGGTCGTGCAAAGTCCTTCCTTGGCACACCTGAGCTCCTCACCACATAGAAGGCTTTCATCCGCAGCTCAATGGAATACTGCTCTCCCCTCTGGGCTGGTGCTGCTCCCTCACACCTAGCTCGTCTCACGCTGTTGAAACCAAAGCGTTCAGAATCATTGGAATCTCCCGCGATGAAGCTAACTCCAAGGGCCTTTCACTCACTCATCGCAGGCAGGTTGGTGGTCTTTCTGTCTTCTACCTACTCCTCTCCGGCCTTGCTCCTCCAGCTCTCTCTGGGCTCTGTCCCCCAAATATTCCTAAAGGTCGCACAAGATCTGCCTGCAACCCTCTTCTGGTTAAACTGCCAAAATCAAGACTCTCTGCTCACCTTCACCCTTTCATTTCTCTTTTCTCCCGCCTCTGGAACAAACTCCCCCACTCCCTTCAATCCCACTCCTCCCTCAGGTCTTTAAAGCAGCTGTTCATCACCATCTCTTATCTTCCCCCACCCAAAACCTTGATCTGTTCTACCCCTGCTAATTTCACCCCAAATCCTCTTTTTTTGAAATACCAACTTCTTTCCTGGAAGTCCTTGGTGTCCTTGTGTTTATATATCTGCCACCCCCCCCCCACCCCCTTCCCACGCCGCCTCCCTCCAAGCCCTCTCCCTCCCACACATTCCCGATGTCCCTCACAAATGTTGTGTTTATGTGCTTCCCCTTCTCTCCCCATCTTGTCTACCGCTCCCCTTTTTATACACATTTTTTTTGTTTGTCTGTTTGATTTGTTTGTGTGATAAATGTTAGCTCTTTCACGAGCCTCGATTATGTATACAAAAAAACAAACAAACAAAAAAACAACAACAGGGTGAGTGTGAGGAAAATGCCTCGGTTGAATGGTATTCCAAGTGTTGATCCAGCTCCTGATTGTATCAAGGTCTGTGGGGAGGGAAGAGGCTTCTGCATGCTGTCTGAAGGATGAGAAATGATATGGCCAAGAGTCGATCAAAAGCAGGATTGTCCAGGAGCCTCTTCAGGAGTATACAAAAAAACAAACAAACAAAAAAACAACAACAGGGTGAGTGTGAGGAAAATGCCTCGGTTGAATGGTATTCCAAGTGTTGATCCAGCTCCTGATTGTATCAAGGTCTGTGGGGAGGGAAGAGGCTTCTGCATGCTGTCTGAAGGATGAGAAATGATATGGCCAAGAGTCGATCAAAAGCAGGATTGTCCAGGAGCTGATGCCACAGGATTTTCGAGGGAATAAAAGATCATGAAGGGGAGGAAGAGGACTGGGCTCCAGATTGGGAAAATTGGCACCTTAGGGAACTCTATCCTTCACGCGGGAGAATGTGTGAGAACAGAGGATCTTCTTAAGTGGTATACTCTGCGAGTGGAAGAAGTCAGTAATGCATTGGAGGAGATGGCCTTGCACACCAGACGCAGAGAGTTTGGAGATCAGGGTAGGGTGCCAGACTATGAAATGCTCGAAATATGTCCAGAGAGCCGGCATTGCTCTCACGTCTGTGATTGAGGATTTTCATCCATTGGTGGGAGTGTAGAAGCATCATGTTCGGGGTAGAATGATAGGGTCGGAAACAATAATGATGATCTGAGATCAGACAGTTGGAGAAAAGGAAGGCTTTGATGCCAATTGCAATGCTAGATTCCATGACGTAGCTTATGATTGGAAGCAAGCTAATAGGCCTATAGTTAAAAGGTTCCATTACTGCGATGTTTTTGGCAAACTTCCGGGCAGAGAAAATTAACAAAGAATGAACAAGAGCAGCAGAGCAGATTTTTAGGATGCATGCACTGATGTCTTCTGGGCATGTTGCATAATCAGAGTCGAGGTTTGCCAGACACCTCTCCACCTTCAGTGTGAAAGACAGCGTCCAGGGTACGGGAGGTGAGGGCAGGGAATATGTAGGGAGTGGGGGCTCAGGTATGCAAGATTTCAAAGCAAAGCTGAATTGAGGCTTTCCGCCTTCTCAACAGGAGAGTCAACTACAGCTGTGGTACCACAGTGGGGAATTGAGTTAGTGACAAACTGCAAATCCGTTACCAGAACGGGGTTAACCTGTTGAACCTGAAGAGACAATACCCAGGGATAAACACCGATAAATCGTGGACATCTTGTGGGAGGAAGGATTCTGTTGGGGAGATAATATCAGGTGTACAATTGCAGCTTGGGTTGAGAGATTTGTCAAATTGTAGTGAAAACCTAGGATTTTTGAGGTCCAGAGTGCAAGAGAAGTGCTGTTGACAAGGACGTGAAAGAGGGGAGGAGGTGGGGCGGCACACTGGGGAAGCAGGGATGGGGCGGCAGGGACGGGGCGGCACACTGGGGGAAGCAGGGACGGGACGGCACGCTGGGGAAGCAGTGATGGGGCGGCAGGGACGGGGCGGCACACTGGGGGAAGCAGGGACGGGACGGCACGCTGGGGAAGCAGGGACGGGGCGGCACACTGGGGGAAGCAGGGACGGCTCGCTGGGGAAGCAGGGACGGGATGGGACGGCACGCTGGGGAAGCAGGGACGGGACGGCACGCTGGGGAAGCAGGGACGGGACGGCACGCTGGGGAAGCAGGGACGGGACGGCATGCTCGGGAAGCAGGGGCGGGGCGGCATGCTGGGGGAAGCAGGGACGGGGAGGCACGCTGGGGAAGCAGGGACCCGGGCGGCACGCTGGGGAAGCATGGACGGGACGGCACGCTGGGGAAGCAGGGACGGGACAGCACGCTGGGTAAGCAGGGATGGGGCGGCATGCTGGGGGAAGCAGGGACGGGACGGCACGCTGGGGAAGCAGGGACGGGACGGCACGCTGGGGAATCAGGGACGGGACGGCATGCTGGGGAAGCAGGGACGGGACGGCACGCTGGGGAAGCATGGACGGGACGGCACGCTGGGGAAGCAGGGACGGGACAGCACACTGGGTAAGCAGGGACGGGGCAGCATGCTGGGGGAAGCAGGGACGGGACGGCACACTGGGGAATCAGGGATGGGACGGCACACTAGGTAAGCAGGGACGGGACGGCACGCTGGGGAATCAGGGACGGGACGGCACGCTGGGTAAGCAGGGACGGGACGGCACACTGGGGAATCAGGGATGGGACGGCACACTAGGTAAGCAGGGACGGGACGGCACGCTGGGGAATCAGGGACGGGACGGCACGCTGGGTAAGCAGGGACGGGACGGCACGCTGGGGAATCAGGGACGGGACGGCACGCTGGGTAAGCAGGGACGGGACGGCACACTGGGGAATCAGGGACGGGACGGCACGCTGGGTAAGCAGGGACGGGACGGCACGCTGGTAAAAGTGATTTTGTTTGCTCATTCAATCAAACATGTTCGTGCTGTGGCCTGTTCTAATTAGCTGGAGGGAAAGTTTTTTCACGTTTGTGTTGACACATTTATGCTTAAAATTACCTGAAACATTCTACGTCCTATCAATAATCTTTATTGTACAATGCGATTTTGCTTAGAGAGTTTGAGAATAAAATGAACTCTGATCTGTTATTCTTAACTCACCCAAAACCCGATTTACCTGTTCAGGCTCGTTTCAGGTTTAACAAACATGGTCGTTCCAGCAAACAAGATGCTATCAAGACTGACGAAGAACCTGACAGACTTCCTGTAGTTGTCTTCCTAAACTCGTGAACATTTTCTTGTCAATGGAAGTAAAGAGTAAGTCAATGCGTATAAAGAAGGCTAAAGTTTCATGTGTTTTGTCCATCGATCTCTGCAATTATTTATTTCATGATCACATCCTAAATTAATCTTTTAACTTTGCTAAACAGATCCCCTTTCGAAGGTTCCTCTATTTCCTTCTCGTCCCTACTGATGCTCATTCATCCCCTTATTGTTTGTCTATTGTCCCATTCTTCCATTGTCGATCTGTCACCTTCTACCCCCTTTCATGTCACTCTTCCATGATTGGAGGACTTCTCGACTGCTTTCAGAAAAGACTTCACTTTTTCATTTCGACTAAAAAATGTACATTTCCAGAACACATTGGTGTCCAATTAGCATTACAAGCTTATACTGTGTTGTTTTGACAAACATCGATTGTTTTGTCTTTGTAGGGATGCATACAAGGAAGTACAAGGAATGTAAGAAAACAAGAAAAAGACAACTCCATCCATTCAGCCCAAGTGACCACCGATCCCACAACTTCGGGCAGATTACAATCACAACAGAAACAGAGATCCTTGAGGATTATTTTTAATTATTGGTTGGAGAGGATAAGTTTCACACATCATTGAATGAAGTGATTTGGGGGTGGGAGAGTTGTAGGGCGGGAGGTTTCACAAGGACCTCCATTGCCACTACCAGACCCGAGTAATGAATCTCTCTTCAGGACCAAAGGTTTTAACATCTGGACTGAAAAAGGTTTTTTTATAGTTTTTTTTTTTATAACTTAGAGGAATTGTGCCAAGAAGGTACGTCAGGGTTGTGTGTCTACTACTCGCTATCAAGGTGGGCTTCTGTCTGGGTTGTGTGTCTGCTACTCGCTATCAAGGTGGGCTTCTGTCTGGGTTGTGTGTCTGCTACTCGCTATCAAGGTGGGCTTCTGTCTGGGTTGTGTGTCTGCTACTCGCTATCAAGGTGGGCTTCTGTCTGGGTTGTGTGTCTGCTACTCGCTATCAAGGTGGGCTTCTGTCTGGGTTGTGTATCTGCTACTCGCTATCAAGGTGGGCTTCTGTCTGGGTTGTGTGTCTGCTACTCGCTATCTGCACATTATATGTGTGAAGATACTGCCTCTTATGGCCAACTTTGTTTTTTTCTATCGTAAATTTGCCATAGGTTTGGATTCATTTGAAGCAACTTGTGCTTATTTTATTTATTTTCTCTGAGGAGTATTTCCGTGTTACATTGGGCGACAAACACAGACAGTATTCGCCTATTTATGTTTACCCAGCAGGGACCCACCGGACATCTGCGCATTGTAAATGATGCGACTTCATTACTTCAATGGAACAATAGTAGATTCCCTTCATCCGGTATCTTTGTGAATAAACTGCATAAATAAAATATTTTGATGTCCTTTTGTTCCCCCTCCCCGTTTACCGATTAAACTCACACATGAAATTACTTCGTCTCTGAATAAAAATCTCAATTAGTCTCCGAGATATTCAACTTTTAAGACTCGAATATAGCTCGTTAAGTGTACCTATTGTCTAATACATTAGTGATGTAATTGATTGTGTCCAAATTCAAGGATGATTACATAATAAATTAAAAAAATAGACATAGAGTTCAATCTGCTGCATTTATTAATGAAGACAACCATGTAAAACCATATATCAGCATTTTCGAAAATTTGTAAGGAGCATTTTGGTAATAAAATCATTGACCTTGTGTACGACCTTGACCTGGATTTCTCAAGGTCAAACCCGAGTTACGCAATAGCGATATTGCCGAAATATTGGAAACTATACATCTTTGTTCATAATATTCACAGCTACATGTACCTTATGAAGTATTTAGCATGTTTAGGTTATTAAAGTCTAATGTACAATGTTTTTAGTTGCCAAGGTTTAATTATCAGTGACCTTGACCTATATTTTTCAAGGTCAAGCATGCAAAAATGCCACTATTTTGCTCCAAACGGCACAATTTCAGAACTACACAGTATAACAGGTATAATACAGGATTGTACAGTCTATTGCTATGTCCATATACTGTCAATAATCAACAGATCAAAGATTATGTTAATATGACCTTGACCTGGTTTTGTCAAGGTCATAGGCAAACCTGAAGCTACACCTGAAATTCATGTTTCCAAAGTCAAACTGATGGTTGGTCCGTAACCCCACACACACTGCTGTAGCAATCTCACACAAACTCCAGCTCCTTGAACAAGATGTCTGTGACAAATTGTTTGAACTGAACATCAAAGTCCACACAGTCATCAATGGTTTCTTCCATCTTCCAGTAGGATATGGTGAGGACTGTCCCTTTGCGCTTGGATTTCTGGACTAAGCCCTGGTAGCATACGTCTACACCGTCTTCGTCTGTCCAGGTATGCTGATTGATGCCTGCAGGCTCTCTGGGAGCAGTTCTGACGTGACGAGGTGACGTGACGAGCAAATTCCTTGTCTGAAATTATATTATTAGTCTGAGTAGGGGTTATTCCATACACTTGACATTTTGTATCTGGGAATCAGGGTTAAAATACCATGCAATCTGGTGACAACTGGAACAGCAAAATTGTAGTCACTTATTTTGTTATCAATTGTGATTATTAACCTTCCTAGTTCTTGCCAAAGATGAGTCTTGTGACAACAGACTGAATAGTGTTCAACAATTCATACTCAATGTACAAACCTGAGGTCCTCCCAGAATTGGGTACTAGACTTCCGCTGGTGGATCAGTTGACACATGACACTATTGGTCTGCTGTGCTGGCTGCACTCTGGCTAAAGCCAGACATAACAGGGAAGTGACCTGCTGGTATTAAAGATGACAAAATGAATAAAATGCATGCCATATAGTCTACACTGTAGGTGTGTGTTGAACGGCTATGTAGTAGCACGTGGTCCAAAGCACATGGTCTTGTTTACCAACAAGTGGTCACGTGATCTTTCTTGATATTAATCAAGTTTGAAAATCGGCCAAATAATGGACCCCAAAGTCATCAAAAGTTTCAATAACGAACATATTTTTATGATTAAACAAAGAAAGGGAGCGGATGGCTTGCGCTTGTGCGAGATTTCAATGGATTAGAATGACCACTGTCGGAACACATAAATCAACATGGCACCCACGGCGAGCGAAACCCGATTTTGTACCGCGGGTTTCTCCTGCTGACCATTCCCATCCACCGGCAAAAATTACACTAACAGAACCGGAAATTATTCTAGTTTATGCTGGTATTAATTGTTTTCATGCTACTTTTCAAAATATGACAGTATTTCAACAATTGTCGCCTACCCCAGTTTTCTCCCTCCCGGCAGCCATTTTCAAATCCGGATGTTTGGGGTCGGAGGCTCATGGGAGTTTGGGAGAAAGGTTTTTAAACAGTTGACATTCGATTTATTAGTCATACTCACCGACAATGGTGACGAGCTTCATTTAAAACAAAGTTGCAACCGGCACATGTTAAAAAAAATGGCCGCCATTACCGCTGATGCGAATGCGTGTCACGATCGACTGCAGCGCCCCTGGCGAGCGTGGTTGTGCCTACGCCTAGTCTCTGAATGATTGGAGTTGCCCTGATAAAAAATGGCTTTTGTTGTTAATCTTCCATTAAAGCAGTGGTTCTTCACCTTTTTCTCAACAGGGACTGACAAAGGTCACCGATAAATGACCACGGACTGCCAATTGTGAACCACGTACTTAATGTTCTCTTCAGTCTATACTTTCGCACGTCAGCAATCTCTAACTTTTTGGTAATTTTTTTTTTTTTTCAATTTCATAGTTTGCCTTCATTTGATCTCACCCACCTTCGAGTAAACATGAAGTGCTTGATGGAATTACCCCTGAAAACGTGGCGTTGTACTCATTGCCATGAAAAAAAAAAATGTTGCCCCTTGCACTGTCACGCCATGTGCTGTCATGGCGCCTAAGAACAGATCAAACCCTAACCCTAACAAATCTTCGCTTGTGTGTAAATAATATATGCAGGGAAAATGTAGTTAGAACTGCTCACCACATATTCACGAACATACACAGTGTGAAGGGGAACTGTTTCTGATTTCCCCAGCAGGCTCAGCTCTCCTACTCTTTTTGAAGAAGAACACCGTGGGATCTTTAACGTCGGCCAACTCATGCTGGCAAACGGGATGCCTGGTTAAACATCCATTCGAGGGATGGGCACACACATTGATGAATCACCCCACCTGCGAAGCACCAGTATGACCGTTTATAGCTGGGTTGGGATTCAAACCCAAACTAGACAACTTAAGAGGAGATTGTGTGTGTCTCAAGGCCATCCTGCCAGGCCAACACTCCTTTCACTATGTTTGCTCTTATGTCCAGACCCTCCATCACATGTCTGTCCTCACCATATGTCATACATCATGGCCTATCTCGTGTGTGCACTCAGGCCAGGCTGAAGGAAACTCTACTCGTGAAAGAGAACAAATAAAAAAGAGCACTGTTTACAATTACAGGTTCCTTGGATGGCTGCACACATTATAAAGAGGGTGAAACGATATTAAAGTGGGGATTCCAATCCAAGACGTCGAAAGGAAAAGAGGTGGACAAGGAAGTTAAAAAACTAACCTGACACTGATATTGGGCTACCTGGACTTGTATTGTACAGAATATCTGAATTTGATAGACATGTAATTGTTATGTAATATTGTTTGATAGACATTAATTATGAATTTATCAAACAATTATATCCAACCCCTCCATCCACTTGGCCAATGGGCGATCTCCATATTACAGAATGGATAAACTCATTTGTTTGAAGATGCACAAAACAATTGAATAAGAAAAGAGATCGACACATCCGGTAACCTCATAATTACCAGCACGGATTTATTACCTTCGCAAAAGCGGAAGGTTATGTTTTGATCGCTGTGTATTTATTTGTATGTCTGTGTGTGTGTGTGTATGTTATTCGCATAACTCAAAAAGTATTCAACCGAATTGCATGAAATTTGGTGGGATGATTGGTTATTATACGGGACACATTTGATTAGATTTTGGGAGCAATCGGGTCAAAGGTCAAGGTCAAGGTCACGAAAAGGTCAAAATCGTATTTTTACCAAGTACAGAACAGTAGCTGCGGCGAAGGTATGCGCTCTACCGAGTGCCCGTTCTAGTTTACTGTGCGTAGGTGATTTGTCATCACAAAACATGTTAAACCGGATGGATAGAGTTTGTAAACATCGACATGACACCGATATGTAGCAAAGAGTTCAAATGTAAAACGTGGTTCTGAAAGTTATGGCTCGTACTCTCACGAGTTTGTTGTACTGTAATTTGTAGACAACGAAATTAGACATGAAAACGTCATTTGGCGCTTCATCCATGTTCGTGGCTTCGTGCTCGGGGCGGCAGACCCACCCCCCCCCCCAACACGCCCCCACCCTCACCCCCCTGACCCCACCCCTACCCTCACTTCCCCCCGCCATCATCAATGCGCATAAGTGTTGCGGATGCGCATCGGGATGTTTGTCTTGAGAGTGCGTTGGTTTAGTAGTTCAGAAGGTGATGGAAGGGAGTGATCAATAGGTGTGGAGCGCAGGATCAGAAGAGCCATGAATGGATCCACACCAGCAAGTTTTGCTTTGACGAGAATGTTCTTGACTATCTGAACTTAAAGTTCGAGGATGGGAAGTGAGGACTGGAGGTAACATTGTCAAATCCCCATTTCTCAGCGATGTTGGCAAACGTTTTGGATGCAGAGTGTGGCCCATTGTCTGTTACAACACGATCAGGTATGCTGTGCTCCGAGAAGACGGACCTAAACACCTGGCAGACTGCATCGCTGCTCGGACTACTGCTGATCCTCTTGACTATAGTGAATTTTGAGCAGTAGTTTTTTAACATTTCTCTTGAGGGAGTTCAGTCAATCAAACTCCTGGGTCTCACTCTTTGTTACAGTATTAGGATGTTGTACAGTCCATGAGGCAGGTGCGCATGCGCACATCCGCACTGGCGGGAATGGCGATGATTGTGAAAGGTTCTGGCAGGACCTGTAGCATTAAAGCCTGAAAGATACACCGATCTCTGTTCTTGACCTCTGCTTGCAAGAAGTGAGAGAATCGTACGTCACAACTCAGTGGTGTAAGGGTGATCAGTGATCACTGCCGATCGTGATTACGACTGTGCCATCAGTTAACAGAAGATGTTTGAGGGGCCAGACACGACAGCTCGGCCTATGCTATGGAGGTAACACAAAGGATGGGATCAGCGACAAGTGCACGAGCAGCAATGTCAATGACTATGAATATACAATCGCCATAAAACTTGATTTGCATGTTGCAAACTTGCTGCAGACGTGGGGGGTTGGAATTATACTTGGACCTTGCAATGATGCATGATCAGTCAGAAGAGAGGAAGTTGAAGTTGATTCTCCACCTGATTGGCACAGAAGGTAAGAAGATCTATCGCACCATGCCATTGGACACAACTGAAGATGAACGCACCGCAGCTGAACTCATGCAAGCTTTTGATACCCATTGCACCCACGTACCAATGACATGGTACCGGTAGAGTGTTATCGTTTCATCACCAAAGAACAAGAGAGTGGTGGGAACATTGACAAATATGTATGTTGTAAAAATCAAGGATGCAACAATGTCTCAAATCATAAGTTTAATCAGATTCAAACCCCAGCAATACCTGTGGAAGGATTCAGCAAATATAATATCAGTACTCTTTATCAATGATCTCTCCGACTCTCTGGAAAATCCTCTCTATCTCTTTGCTGATGACTCCACTCTCTGCCGCTCCATTCCTCTTCCCTCAGATCGGCAGCCTGCAGCCTCCTCACTCTCTGAAGACCTGGACAAAATCACAGACTGGTCAAACAAGTGGAACATGTCTTTCAATCCTGACAAATCTCACTCTCTTACTATGTATCTCCGAAAAGTTCGACTGGACAACCCTCCCATCTACTTTCTCAACAATCCTCTCCAAGAAGTTCTGTCGCTCAAGCTTTTGGGTCTCACTATCTGCCATGATCTTTCTTGGGAAAACCACATTTCCAAGCTGGCCTCCAAAGCCAGTCGCCGACTGGGCATCCTCCGTCGTGTGAAGTCCTTCCTCGGCACACCTGAGCTCCTCACCACATACAAGGCTTTCATCCGCAGCTCAATGGAATACTGTTCTCCCCTATGGGCTGGTGCTCCTGCCTCACACCTTGCTCGGCTTCACGCTGTTGAATCCAAAGCTTTCAAAATCATTGGAATCTCCCGCGATGAAGCTATCTCTGAGGGCCTTTCACTCACTCACCGCAGGCAGGTAGGTGGTCTTTCTGTCTTCTACCGACTCCTCTCCGGCCTTGCTCCCCCAGCTCTCTCTGTGCTCTGTCCCCCAAATATTCCTACAGGTCACACAAGATCTGCCAGCAACCCTCTGATGGTTAAACTGCCGAAATCTCGGCTCTCTGCTCACCTTCACTCTTTCATTCCTCTTTTCTCCCGCCTCTGGAACAAACTCCCACACTCCCTTCAATCCCACTCCTCCCTCCAGGTCTTTAAAACAGCTGTTCACCACCATCTCTTATCTTCCCCCATCCAAAACCTTGATCTTTTCTACCCCCACTAATTCACCCCAGATCCACCTTGTTTGAAATTCCAACTTCCTTCCTGGAAGTCCTGGCAGTGTCCATATGTTTATACCTCTCCCACCCCCCCCCCCCCCCCCCTTCACATGCTTCCCCCCCCAAAGCCCTCTCCCTCCCACAGATCTCTCCATGTCTCCATGTCTCTCGGTCCCTGCTCTCAAATGTTTTGTTTGTGTCCTTCCCCCTCTCTCCCCATCTTGTCTACCGCTCCCGATGTTATTTGTTGTATGTGTTTGTTTGTCTTTCTGTGTGATTAATGTTCGCTCTTTCACGAGCCTCGATCTTGTATGAAAAAAAAAAAAAAAAAAAAAAAGTATTCAGCATTCATCTGGATCAATAATGGGTATAATATTGTTACGGATCCGGGGGACGGCACTCCCGTTAGCAAGGGGAGGTTAATCCCCTTGTCCTGTTAAGCTGGCCATCCGACCGGTCCTGGGGATATCTCGCCACTCCCGGTCAGCGCTGAATAGGGTAGTAGGCCAATTCTTCCTATGACCTAAGTGCCAGCGCCTTCCGGTAAGCGAGGAAATACTCCCGCCCGAGCTGCAGCGTAATGGATGGATTGCGCCGAGCGAAGCGAGCTGCGCCGCGGGCTGTTAACGATGAGACTAACCCCGATTAAAAGCGGTTCGGCCAAAATCGCGCCACAGGTACTCAAATGGGGAAAATGAAACCAAAAGAATAGGGAGGAACAGGTATTTATTAATTATTTACAACAAACCAAAGGAAGAGCAGGAACGAAATTAATTTACAGAGGAAGAAGAAGAAGAAGAAGACACAGCGCAACCCTTAAAACAGTCTTACTTAAACCCAGGACAATACAGACAGAACAAACTCACGTACACGAATGGGAATTGCAGGCAGGAATGGCTGGAAGGATGAGAGGGGCAGACGGTCCACCGAGCTGGCGGGCAGGGAGGTCCGGGGATCGCGGCACGCCGTCGAGGTCCCGCTTGAACGTCCACGCTCCGGTTCAGTGGCGAAAAAACCCGGCAGGCAGCGCGGTTGGTATCGCCGACGAGCGCGCCGACTCTCACACGCCGAAGGATGTTCGCGCCAAAAATGATTGTGTAATGTTCGCTCCTCTCTCCCGGACCTCCTCACGCGTCTCTCCAGTGCTCCTCTCTCATGGGCCTCCTCACGCGTCTCTCCAGTGCTCCTCTCTCATGGGCCTCCTCACGCGTCTCTCCTCACTCATCTCCGTAAGCAGTCCCTCGCAGTTCCTTTTATTGGCCTTGGCCGTATCAAGCCGCCAACTCCGCTGACACGCCTACCGGCCTGCTCACCTCGGCGATGGTTAGTTGGTAAGGGCTCTCTGACTCCACCTTTGATGATGAGGTGGTGCCACGCCCATGATCCGGCGGCTCCTCCCCCCTTCTTCTCCGAGACGGAGCACATGGGCAATGGCGTCTTGCGGGATAGAAAACCACTCGCACCGCCGGGATATAAAACCACTCGTCGGTGCGACACACCTGGCACACCTCCCATGTAGATCAAATTTGTGCAGCCTCTTTCTAATGGTAGACCCGTGCACTTTGACATCAACAGTGGCAAAAGCTACCTGTAGGTCCCGTGATGACATTCTGGGGTTCTTAGAGACTTCTTTCAGCATCTTGCGGTCTGCTCTCGGGCTGAACTTGCTGGGGCGGGTCTACTGAACTTGCTGGGATAGAAAACGAAAGGGGACCTATCTTATTTGATTGATGCAACGTAGAGTCAACCTATTGGAAACACAGCCTTACCTGAAACACATAATAATGAAATAACTATGAAAAGGGCCTATGGTTCGCTACGTGTTGCGATGTGGACTAACTAGGGGGACGACCTCTGAAATTTACAATGAAATGGAGGTATTTACAAAGAATTATTTACAAAGGGGTAGATTTACAATAATTTACACCATGCAGGGTTCTCAAATCCCCAACACAGCACCCTCATTCCTCCAGGCACGTCCCGGGCCGAAAAAACTTTAACTTAATGTGACACTCAAATGTAGTTCCCCTCTACGATTAACCTTACCCTGAGTGCGACAGTTTTAAAACTCAATTAAGTATGTCCCCCTGCTACGCTGCATCCTGCCTAACAGATTCATACCCACAGAATAACCGAATTACGGAATTAATTCGCAAACTACACATTTACGGTGGGGAACATTATTTACAAGACACTATTTGTATTTACATTGCAAACCCAGGACCTGTAATTTTTGGGAAACAAAAAGAACCCTGCGGGAGGGAGGAAAAGCATGCACTGCACCGATACACCACCCTCACATGCCCGGGGATGCAGAATTGATATTGCAATGCATCCCCGAGCATGCAAGCACCAAAGCACCAATAAGCAAGCACCATCAAGCACCATCCAGTGCTACAGTCATTTCAACACAATAAAAACAAACTGATGGTCTTGTTTTCTTCTTCCCTCTGCTGGGCGGTCGTTCTTCATGTGTCTTCATGTTCTTGGCTTGCGGCCTATTTGGTGGTATAAAAAAAACACAAGCACAAGCGCGTCCGTTTTTTAATTATGGCCAGTAGGGGCCAACTATGGGTGGTCCACCTGTTTGGCTTAGTGCCACCTCACCGAGGTCCGCAAGCGAAGATCTTTCTCTGGCCATCCGGGCCGGTCCCAGCAGAGGGGTCAGGCCCCAAAACGTGGGGTCCACATGGGTGTGGTGCTTAGCCACAAACGTGTGGTCCATAGGGTGGTGCTAGGCCGCAAGTCGTGTGGTCCATAAAGTGGTGCATCGGTCCAGGCAGCTGGCAGCGGCAGCTCGGGCACACAGATGCGGCTCCCGCACGCCTTCCCTCAGTGCCCAGAGAGCACGGTCCATGGGTGGGGAGGAAGACAAAGCAGAGTCAGCGATGGGTAAGGGCGCAAGGGTACACATCAACACAAGGCAATGCAGAGGTGAGGTACGCCTGGAGAGTGAGCGGAGAAAGCTCGTCCCTATCGTACGTCACCCCACCTGTCACCTACTCTACCCTCGCCCCTTACCCTGTATTTACAAAACTCTACACATTTACAAATTCGTCACTACGTCTCATCCTCCCCATATCTCCCCTAATTCCAAATTCATCAACAATCCCAATTTCTCAAATTTGCCATCAACCAATCTCTCATCACTTCCTCATAAGGTGGAAGAGATGGAACAACCAGCACAATGTCACACCCACGTCATGATGCGACTTACATCCCAAAACATTTGCAACAAAAATAAACAAACCATGGTATGGTGTGGAGCACTGTCATCGCCCCAGGTGAGTGGATGTAGATGGTGCGAGGAGATTTCCATCCTAACTATCCTCTAAATGACTTTAACATTCTTACTCTACCCGGCGTCTTTCCCTGCCAAACCATTGGCCACTTTACTCTATGCGGTTCTAAAAACCAATTCCCACTGACCATCTATGGCGCTCACCAATTTGGGGTCTCACACCCCCGATTCAACTCCCTGTGCCTTTGCACAATTTCAGGACTGGGTCGTGTGGCGCTCCCAGCAGGTCTACTCACCTGCACACCTCCGCCACTGTAGTTGCCTCCGAGCTTACCTGCTCCTTACCCTAACCTATCTACTTGGGGAAGGCCCTCTGGCGCTCTCCCCACTCGGTGCCCTCTCTGGCACTGGGCTACCCGGGTCCGTCCTCCGGATCCTCGGGCCCCATTCACAACTCTACCGGCTCCCAGAGCCCACCTGCGGCCTCACCTGGCCGACATCCTCACAGTGGCGGAGTGCCCATTTAACCATACACACTAACAGGCCACACGCCCAGCCATTTCCACGTCACTAATGCACCCATCCAAACACCATTCTACCACACGCACCACAGATGCCAATATCCAACCACAATTTACCTATACCCTCTACCTAACTCTTAAACTACCCTCCCCGGGTATTCGTGAAAAGGGTCCATCCTCCCCATCCACTCCTTCCGCACCAACCACTCCACTCCACATTTTCCACCATACTCACTCCACACCATCCATTCCATACTCCATGTATCCCAGACCATTCATTTCATTCAACCATTCTCCATACACCTGTTCACTTGCACACCTGTTCCATCACACCTGGTGCTCCCTGCACCCTCCTTCCTCCGGGACCATTCGCTCAATACAACTCACTCACCTCACACTTTTCACAATACGCTGCTCCATCACCTCCTTCACACACACGGCACCATTCACGAGCATTGCCTGATTTGCTCGACACAAAGATCCTCACACAAACGGCATCATCTAACTAGCTGGTGCCCTTCTAACTTAGTGCATCCCCAGTCATCCCTTACACTATTGCACATACCACGTCGTTATAATCCAACTAAGCTATTCTACGTCCCCACTACTTGTACAATGTCACTACTTAAATCTCAGTCACCTATGGTCATCTCTAGGTCCCTATAAATTTATCCTAACCCGCCCTCGGCGAGCTTACACTGCCCAACCCCATAATCTATAGCTCATGCACCCGGATGATGTGAGGGATGGTGGATTTACCATCCCTCTACATCGGACATCCCTCATTATCAATTTTGCCCATCCAATTTTTGCCAATCCAAATTTGCCAATCAAATTGCCCATCAAATTTGCTATCCCTACCATCGTCCATTAAACTTCGAGCCTCGGTGCATCATTGCATGTTCACAGCTCGGTTTCGCAAAACCGAGCAATGCATTCGGGTGGTTTGGTCTCCTCTAGGTTGGGTCCGTCTGGCATTTACGATTCTGGGGAGGCGGCATGCTCGGGCCGAGATTCCATGGCCCATCGTGGCGCAGAGCCTTGCGGTCTCCGGCCCGACGACCGAAGCTCGCCTGGTCGGAGCCCCGTCCCCACTAGGGGGCGAAGGTCCGACCCGGCCCCTCTCCCCCGGAATCGCGCCGATCGCCGCTCTGACGCGACACCGACCATTCAGTGCGGGGCCCGGCCCGAATCGTGCACGATGCCCCAAACAGGAGCGACGCACCTACGGTCCCGGCCGGTCCTCGCAGCAAACAAAGAGCACCGCACATCGAGTGCTCGCGTCGGCTAAACGTCAGCCTAAGCGCTGCCCCGGTCCACGTCGATGCTTTCTCTGCATGCTCACATTCATACGCTACCCCTTTCACACTCACAAAACCCGGCGTCTAAGCGCCTCTCATACATTCCACACACTCCGTCCATTCCACCAGCGCACTCTCGCTTACATACCACTCACTGTCCGCACACTCCCTGCACTCTATCACTGCACTCCCTCTCCGTGCACACTCTTCCGTTCCACTCTCCGGTACACTCACACACTCCGTTACACACCACTCTTCCACGCACTCCTCGCGTGCACTCACGCCCATTACATACTCCGTAACCACCACGGGTGTGCACTCTTCTGCACACCCAACCACGCGCTTCAGTGCACCCTCCCGCACACGCCCCCCACTAACTCAGGCGTACACTCTCGCACACGTTCCACCACCACCTCACTCGCCACAACCAACTCGCTCTCATGGTCACACTCCGTACACTCGGTTTCACACATACCCTCCAATGTACCGCATTCACAGGTCTTATAATTTGTTTTAAAAATTTGGTTCGGGCCTCAAATCCCACTCCCCGACACCAACCACATTTCAAATCTGGCCTCCTAAGCCAGTCGCCGACTGGGCATCCTCCGTCGTGCGAAGTCCTTCCTTGGCACACCTGAGCTCCTCACCACATACAAGGCTTTCATCCGCAGCTCAATGGAATACTGCTCTCCCCTCTGGGCTGGTGCTCCTGCCTCACACCTAGCTCGCCTTCACGCTGTTGAAACCAAAGCATTCAGAATCATTGGAATCTCCCGCGATGAAGCTAACTCCAAGGGCCTCTCACTCACTCACCGCAGGCAGGTTGGTGGTCTTTCCGTCTTCTACCGACTCCTCTCTGTCCTTGCCCCCCCAGCTCTCTCTGGGCTCTGTCCCGCAAATATTCCTACAGGTCGCACAAGATCTGCCTGCAACCCTCTTATGGTTAAACTGCCAAAATCAAGACTCTCTGCTCACCTTCACTCCTTCATTCCTCTTTTCTCCCACCTCTGGAACAAACTCCCTCACTCTCTTCAATCCCACTCCACCCTCCAAGTCTTTAAAACAGCTGTTCACCACCATCTCTTATCTTCCCCCATCCAAAACCTTGATCTTTTCTACCCCCGCTAATTTCACCCCAATTCCACTTTTTTGAAATACCAACTTCTGTCCAGGAAGTCCTTGGTGTCCTTGTGTTTTATACTTCTCCCTCCCCCCCCCCCCCTTCCCATGCCTCCTCCCCCCAGGCCCTCTCCCTTCCACACATCTCCCTGCTCTCGGATGTTGTGTTTGTGTGCTTCCCCTTCTCTCCCCAACTTGTCTTCCGCTCCCTCTTTTTGGGTATTTTGTTTGTCTGGTTGATTTGTTTGTGAAGTAAATGTTGGCTCTTTCACGAGCCTCGATTCAGTATCCAAAAAAAAAAAAAAAAAAAAAAAAAAAAAATTCACTCCCTGTGTCGCATTCATTCTCACTCTTACACTCTGTATCACACTCATTCCTACTTCCACCCTCTGTAACACACTCACTCTTTGTGTCGCATTCATTCGCACTTGTACCTCTCGCTACGGACCTTTCACGAGCGCCCGGGTGCCATCGCGACCCCAAGCTCGCAAAAATTCTTTTTTCGCCAAACATCCTTCTCCAAAATCTCCCCGCACAATATACAGGCTGACTCACCTGGGCAATTCTTCTTCTTCGCTCCAACACCACCTGCAAATCTTTATTGGAGTTATTAAGCACAGCATCGTGATGTGAGCACGGACTTTGCACATTTTCCATCTTTTCCTCCCGCTGTTGCTCTACCAAGTCCGTCTCTCCAATCCCAATTTCCACTATTGTTGGTTCGATTGATTCGATTTGAATTTCTTTTTTCTTTCCCTCGACGACCGCTGGTCCGAATAAAATTTCCTTTTCTACCTCGGCAGTCGCCGGCTTCCCCATACCCCGGGTCGCGATTTCTACCCCGGTCCACTTACTTGTGCTTTGCTGCACCTCGCTCAACCCACGCTTCTCAACCCGCGTTACCCCGTCGCGTACAAATGCGCCCCTCCCGCCTGCCATGCGGTCTATGTTCTCCCCACATTTTTGTATGCGGTCACCCATTCTATTACAACACCCTTCAATTAGATTTCCCAATTCTTTCCTTTCCCGGGTGGCTCTATCCCCCTTTTCTTTCAGGAATGCTTGGAATTGTGCCAGGAGTAATTGCATGAACTCTGGCATCGCGGGCTCGGCTGCCGCGACCACGTGCGAGGCGCCATCTTGTGCGCCTCCAACCTCGTGCACGGCGCCGCCATCCTGTGCGCCCGCAGCCCCCTCTACCACATCATCATCGCTCTCCTCCTCCCTCTCTCTCAATTCCTCCCTGGGGTCCTGGGTTGCCTCTAACCCCTCATTCTCCCCTACCGGCACCCGATCACCTTGATCATCCATGGCGCGACTTTAATTTAGGATATTACACAAAATTTCGGCCGCTCGTAATTTTGACCAAATTTTTAGTTTTAAAAATTTGGTTCGGGCCTCAAATCCCACTCCCCGACACCAATTGTTACGGCCAATAGCACAATTGGTGTCCAAAATTTGGTCTAAATAAAATTTAGTCCCAGGTTCCAGATCCCATTCCTGACACCAATTGTTACGGATCCGGGGGACGGCACTCCCGTTAGCAAGGGGTGGGGGGGTTAATCCCCTTGTCCTGTTAAGCTGGCCGTCCGACCGGTCCTGGGGGTATCTCGCCACTCCCGGTCAGCGCTGAATAGGGTAGTAGGCCAATTCTTGCTATGACCTAAGTACCAGCGCCTTCCGGTAAGCGAGGAAATACTCCCGCCCGGGCCGCAGCGTAATGGATGGATTGCGCTGAGCGAAGCGAGCTGTGGCGCGGGCCATTAACGATGAGACTAAACCCGATTAAAAGCGGTTCGGCCAAAATCGTGCCACAGGTACTCAAATGGGGAAAAGACAAAGACGATCGGACGAGAATGAAACCAAAAGAATAAGGAGGAACAGGTATTTATTAATTATTTACAACAAACCAAAGGAAGAGCAGGAACGAAAGTAATTTACAGAGGAAGAAGAAGAAGAAGAAGACACAGCACAAACCTTAAAACAGTCTTACTTAAACCCAGGACAATACAGACAGAACAAACTCACGTACACGAATGGGAATTGCAGGCAGGAATGGCTGGAAGGATGAGGGGCAGACGGTCCACCGAGCTGGTGGGCAGGGAGGTCCGGGGATCGCGGCACGCCATCGAGGTCCCGCTTGAACGTCCACGCTCCGGTTCAGTGGCGAAAAAACCCGGCAGGCAGCGCGGTTGGTATCGCCGACGAGCGCGCCGACTCTCACACGCCGAAGGATGTTCGCGCCAAAAATGAATATGTAATGTTCGCTCCTCTCTCCCTCCTCTCTCATGGACCTCCTCACGCGTCTCTCCAGTGCTCCTCTCTCATGGGCCTCCTCACGCATCTCTCCAGTGCTCCTCTCTCATGGGCCTCCTCACGCGTCTCTCCAGTGCTCCTCTCTCATGGGCCTCCTCACGCATCTCTCCAGTGCTCCTCTCTCATGGGCCTCCTCACGCGTCTCTCTTCACTCATCTCCGTAAGCAGTCCCTCGCAGTTCCTTTTATTGGCCTTGGCCATATCAAGCCGCCAACTCCGCTGACACGCCTACCGGCTGGCTCACCTCGGGGATGGTTGGTTGGTAAGGGCTCTCTGACTCCACCTTTGATGACGAGGTGGTGCCACGCCCGTGATCCGGCGGCTCCTCCCCCCTTCTTCTCCGAGATGGAGCACATGGAAAATTGAGTCTTGCGGGATAGAAAACCACTCGCACCGCTGGTATAGAAAACGAAAGGGGACCTATCTTATTTGATTGATGCAACGTAGAGTCAACCTATTGGAAACACAGCCTTACCTGAAACATCATAGTCATATGTATCCTCGTGGGCCCAGCAAGGTTCTGTCCACGTTGTTCATATGGATAGTGGGTCTGCAGAAGATCCGAGCCCAGTTGAGGATATTTTAATGGTCACACTATCTCCAGATGTCTCGACCACCATGGAACAGATCAATGCTGTACTGACATCCTACCTGAAGCGTATCCTCGCAAATATGAACATCCACGGTAACTTGGTAACCTTTTAGGTTAATAGTGCTGCGACGTGCAATATTTTATCAATCAAACGGTAGTGAGGCAAACAGGTACTGTTTAACTATCAGGCTAATCAGATAAAAATTGATGATTTTAGAAGTTTGATGTTTAATTGACCTTTTGACCTTTAAAATATTTGGTTTCTCAATTCAGTGAGGCACTATGCAATTGCTATTTAATTACCTCCGCCACCAAAGGTGGATTGAGGTTATGTTTTCACCCCTGTCTCTTTGGTTTTTTTTTTTGTTTCTTTGTTTGTGAACAGAATATCTCAAAAATTTGAAGACAGATTCAGTCGAAATTTGGCAGAGATGTAGCGTATGTCACAAGGACGAAATGATTAGATTTTGGTGAAGATCCGGATTCGGCTACTAAAATTTCTAAAGTGATTCTTTACCATTGAGAGATACGGCCAAAAACGATAAACGACAGGATATCTCAAAACGACAGGATATCGCAAAAAGTTATGGACGGATTTGTACGAAACCTGGTGGACAGGTTGGGTGTCTAACAAGGACAAAGAGATTAGATTTTGGTGAAGATCTGAATATGGATTCGGATATAAGGATTTAAAAATTTTTTAAGTGAGTCTTCACCATTGGGAGATCAAGCCAAAAACGATACATACATGGCAGGATATCTCAAAAAGTTATGGATGTGTTTGGACGAAAGTTGTTGGACAGGTTGTGTTTGTGACAAGGAAGAATCGATTCAATTTCGGTGAAGATCCGGATCCGGATCCAGATAGTAAAAATTTTAAAGTGATTCTTCACCATTGAGTGATATAGCCAACCAGGCTGAGGTATGCTCTCCACTGAGTGCCGTTCTAGTTTTAAAGTCAATCAGATGAATATTGGTGGTCATTTGATTAAATTTTAATTTAATTTTAATTTTAATTGATTAATTTTAAAGTCAATCAGATTAAAATCGATGATTTTAGAAGTTTGACCTTGAGTTGACCTTTGACCTTTTAACCTCAAAAATAGTTGTTTCTCAATTTGGTGACTCGATATGCAAATGCTGTTCAACTTTCAAGTGAATCTGATGAAAAATGACAATTTTTGAAATTTGACTTCAAGTGGACCTTTGCCCTCAAAATCAATAGGCTTCTTCTTTATGACCAGCCCTAGCATCTGGTGAAGTTTTGTGAAGATCGGTTTCGAATGGTGACCTATAGGCAATTGACATACAAACAAACAGACAGACAGACAGATGAAAAATCACTCAAAGAGTGACAGTTGGCACTCAGAAGAGCATCCTTTTGACCTCAAAAATAATTAGTGGTTGAATTCAGTGACCTGATATGCAAATCGTCTTCAAAGTTTAAGTTAATCGGATGAAAATTGACAATTTTAGAAATTTGGCCTATGTTGACCTTTTGGCCTATGTTGACGTCAAAAATAGTTGGTGGTTGGTTTCCGTTAGCTGATATGAAAATCCTTTTCAAATTTCAAGCCAATCGGATGAAAATTGAGGATTTTAGAAATTTGAAAAAGTGGTTGACCTTTGGCCGATGTTGACCTTTTGGCCTATGCTGATCTCAAAAATAGTTGGTGGTTGAATTCAGTTAGCCGAAATGAAAAGCCGATTCAAATTTCAAGTCAATTGGATGAAAATTGAGGATTTTAGAAATTTGAAAAAAAAGTAGATGACCGTTGGCCTATGTTGACCTTTTGGCCTATTGTGATCTCAAAAATAGTTGGTGGTTGAATTCAGTTAGCTGATATGTAAATCCCTTTCAAATTTTAAGTGAATCAGATGAAAATTGAGTTTTAGAAATTTGAAATTGTTGTTGACCTTTGGTCTGTGTTGACTTTTGGCCTATGCTGATCCCAAAAATAGTTGGTGGTTGAATTCAGTTATCCGGAATGGAAATCCTATTCAAATTTCAAGTTAATCAGATTAAAATTGAGGATTTTAGAAATTTGAAAAAAGTGGTTGACCTTTGGCCTAGGTTGGCCTTTTGACCTTTTGACCTCAAAAATATATAGGATTTTGTCGGACCACGGACTCTACCATTTGGTGAAGTTTCGTGAAGATCGGTTTAAAATTGTGACCAGTAGGCAAGTATAAGTGAGTGGACAGACAAACAAACACACACACACACACACACACACACACACACACACACACACACACACACAAACACACACACACACACACACACACACATACACACGCACAAACACACACACACACACTCACACACACAGTGACATCATGCAGCGCCTGGAAATGTAAAAGGATTCCAATAAATCCGTGAGAGAGTAGGAAACAGCGAGCCGAACAAAACAGGTCTCAGCGATGCGGAGCAAACAAAACGGTGATTTGTTTTTGGAAACTCCTCTTAGAACGGATAGACGTCGAGGGACACACTTGATTTGAGTAAAAAAAAAAACACCTTTTAGAGGCCATTTTTCCACGCAAAGCGGGGGTTGGCCTTTTTCGGGCACCGTGGTTGTTGTTGTTTGTTGTTTTTCGGTCCCCTTTTTGAAGCAATGTTTTACGGCCGGATGCCCTTCCTGACGCCAACCCTTTTTGCCGCCTTTTACGACAAGCAGGGAATTACCAGTGAACTGGTACTCAATTAGCCGACCTCGGAAGGTATGACAGGCTGAGTCAACCCCCCTGGCGTTAATTCAGCGATCGACCGGGATTCGAACCCAGGATCCTAGGATCCTAAGCTGGCACCCTAACCGCTAAGGAACCCAGGATCTTAGGATCCTAAGCTGGCACCCTAACCGCTAAGGAACCCAGGATCCTAGGATCCTAAGCTGGCACCATAACCGCTAAGGAACCCAGGATCCTAGGATCCTAAGCTGGCACCCTAACCGCTAAGGAACCCAGGATCCTAGGATCCTAAGCTGGCACCCTAACCGCTAAGGAACCCAGGATCCTAGGATCCTAAGCTGGCACCCTAACCGCTAAGGAACCCAGGATCCTAGGATCCTAAGCTGGCACCCTAACCGCTAAGGAACCCAGGATCCTAGGATCCTAAGCTGGCACCCTAACCGCTAAGCCAACACACTTGATTTGAGTGAAGTATTATAATTATAACTGTGGATAGTGAATAATGTGTACATATTATTTTATAACTCATAACATGAGTTGGTAGATACTGTTACAGGTAAACTTTGTTGAGACCAAACTCTTCACTCTTTTTTTGAAAATCAAATATGCTAACCGGAGAATATATAGAGAGACAGAGACAGAGACAGAGCCTTGCGGCTTTGAACAAAGTTGTGCGTCTTTCAAACCATAAGAAGAAGAAGAAGAAGACGGGAAACAGACGTGCCGCGGAATGGGGATTACGTGGCCAGGTCTGCCGGAAGCCTTTTGCTGGCTGGATCTGAAACATCCTGGGTTCCGTAGATCAGTTTTAAAGTTCATTAAAGATACGGGGTTAGCAGTGTGAGTCCCTAGTTCTTCCAGTGCAATCCTCCTGGTTTTGTTTTGTTTGGATGTTAGGGTGCGTGGCGTATATAGAGCCTCGCGGCTATGAAAGCGCCATTAAACCTTAAAAAAGAAAAAGAAGAAGTAGACCACAAGAGGCGTTCACTGCAATTGTTGGGGCCTGTTGGTGTCGCAAAAGTGGCGCGCAACGTGATTGGTCGCTGGAAGAGTTGGTGGGGTTTGTGCCTTTATTTAATTACACAACTCGAAGAACGCGATTCTGAAAATCAGAAAATTGTTTAAATTGTTTAAATTGTGGAAATATTCCAAATATTCGAAGTTGTCGCCAATGGCTGTCGAAAACCCCTAAACTCATGTCGTCAGAAACTGGGGCGTGGTGTCATTCAATGTAACTACTTTTGCGGTTAAAGGTTTTGATTTCTCATTTGCTTCCGCGCATTTCAATCTGCTGGTTATTCGGAATAATCAACAATTCACGGAGCTTTTTGTTGGGGCCTCGTTGGATCAAAATCTTCAGAAGGTAATTTATTACACGAATAGGAAACCTGTGGTGGAGTTTATAATAGTTTACGTGAGATCATATTATGTTTAACGCTAGATTATGTCCACCTTTACTACCAGGTGTTGTACAAATCGTGATTAATGAGTGATTGTGTCGGTTGAGAATCCCACGGACGGTAATTCATATTTTATTGAGTATTAAATGTTCGAAAGATTCGAATGTGAACAATGGTAAACGGTAGTGAGTCGAACAGGTACGTAATAAAGGGTAGCGAGTCGAACAGGTACGTGATAAAGGGTAGCAAGTCGAACAGGTATGTGATAAAGGGTAGCGAGTCCAACAGGTACGTGATAAAGGGTAGCGAGCCCAACAGGTACGTGATAAAGGGTAGCGAGTCGAACAGGTACGTGATAAAGGGTAGCGAGTCGAACAGGTACGTGATAAAGGGTAGCAAGTCGAACAGGTATGTGATAAAGGGTAGCGAGTCGAACAGGTACGTGATAAAGGGTAGCAAGTCGAACAGGTACGTGATAAAGGGTAGCAAGTCGAACAGGTATGTGATAAAGGGTAGCAAGTCGAACAGGTACGTGATAAAGGGTAGCGAGTCGAACAGGTATGTGATAAAGGGTAGCAAGTCGAACAGGTACGTGATAAAGGGTAGCGAGTCGAACAGGTATGTGATAAAGGGTAGCAAGTCGAACAGGTACGTGATAAAGGGTAGCGAGTCGAACAGGTATGTGATAAAGGGTAGCAAGTCGAAACAGGCAGAGTCGGTGTCAGAAGAAATCTAATCGGGGGGCATTAGGGTAACCACGGCGGGGGAGGGGCATAAACTGCCGTTCGAGAACTCAATCTATGATGTAAATGCTTGAAAATAAGAATTTGCCGTCAACAATCAACACCAACCCAGTTACAATTTAAAAACATGCTGCAAAGTCTCTCTCTGACACACACACACACACACACACACACACACACACACACACACACACACACACACACACACACACACACACACACACACACACACACACACACCGCTCCCACACCACAAAATATAGCCTACGTGCAAGCCACGTCTCTGTCTCTCACTATTTCACTCTTTCACTCTTTCACTCTTTCACTCTTTCTCTCTTTCATTCACTGCACTGCGCGCGTCATTGGACCATCATTTGAAATAGACTATATACTCCACTCTTACCGAATAAATGCAGACAGACCCAAAAATCATTCAACATTTTGCGAAATAATCATGAAAGCCAAGGCTGGCATCATAAAGTGAATTAAACGCATGGCTTACCTTCAGAAGAGTTGCAGGTGGCGAGTGTTGGTGCTGAACCTCCTAAGAATGGTATCCTTCCACTCAGGTGTGCATTTTCGGGTTCAGTCCCTCTCAAACGCTAGCTGAACCAACTGGGCCTTTCTCTTGTGGAGCATTGGATGTCTGTGGTCCGAAAATACGTTTCTCAGAGTGGAGAATGAATTCTCGCACATTGCTGTGGAGGCGCCAAATGTTGAGGCATGTTTGAAAGCAGTCCGTACACTGGGCATTCCGATCACATGTGTGTGGTACTCTGAGAGCATGTGCTGTGTAGTCCAATCCCCCTCGATTGGCTGTGATTGCTTTTGTGAACTGGAAAACTGTTTAGCAACTTCGTACTCTGCCTCAATTACAGGCGATCGTGACAGGTCCATAATATGCTCACAGCCTTTACATCAAGAAATGTATCACTTTCTGGATTCAGTGCAACAAGTGCACTCGCCAAGTGTGAGTTCCGTTCGCTGAATATGTGATCCATCTCTCCAAGCACTGAATCAATAGTGTTGTAGTACAGTCTCCGTAGTTCTGTTTTATCGTCATCATACTTGTGCCCTGTAGTTCCCATAACGACATACTCATCCATATTCGTGTTCGCTTTGCGTCTCCGTTTAGGGACACGGGTCTCTCAGTGATGCGCTGGCAGCCGTGGCCATGTGCCACACCTTATTAAATTCCTCGTCAATGAGCACACTACTTCCTCAAATGTGACCTGATGCAAATATGACCAACAGGGTGTGTTTTTTTCTTTTCTTATTTTTGTTTTTATTTCATTTCATTTAGCGAAAAGATTTTCACTTTTAATATGATAAATATAAATTAATTAATAAAACGCAGTTTGGCGCCAAAGGCTTGGCCTGCGGGTGGGGGCACAATAACTCATTTGGGGGGGGGGTATGGCCCGCGAATGCCCCCCCCCCCATGCCGCCGACCCTGCACGAACAGGTACGTGATAAAGGGTAGCGAATCCAACAGGTACGTGATAAAGGGTAGCGAGTCGAACAGGTACGTGATAAAGGGTAGCGAATCCAACAGGTACGTGATAAAGGGTAGCGAGTCCAACAGGTACGTGATAAAGGGTAGTGAGTCGAACAGGTACGTGATAAAGGGTAACAAGTCGAACGGGTACGCGACTCCATTCATAAGAACAACCTTGGGTTTTAATCTCCATCTTGGAAAATGGCACAGAACTCGGTCTTGATCAGAAACTGTCCGGAGACAGTTTTATATATTTATACTTTATCATATAAACACCTTTCTAACATTCGTAACAATTGTTCAGCTCAAATCCACAGTTAAATTTTGAAATTCGGTTCAGGTGAAGAGATTGGAGAAAGGATCACCTGAGAATTGTAATTAAATAAATGAACGGAGAATGAAATGGGAGAAGTCGATGGGCGGGGCGATTCACTCACTCTATGGGACAAGTTCACACACTGAACCTTCTCTCTGTATATATACATGCCATTGTAGCGGTTACCGCTGGGTGTACACAATCGCCTTGCACCTACCAGGACGCGGCCAGGGTGCAATCGCCATGCCGGGCTCGTCCAGACGGGCCCAGACGCGCCTCTCCCGGGCATGCCCGGACTCGCTGTTCCCGGGCTCGCCCGAACCTCCCGGGCACGCCCGCTCTCGCCTTTCCAGGGCTCGCCCAGAACGCCCGGGCATGCCCGCTCTCGCCTTTCCAGGGCTCGCCCAGAACGCCCGGGCACGCCCAGCCTCGCCTTTCCAAGGCTCGCCCAGGATGCCCGGGCAGGTCCAGACTCGCCTTTCCAGGACTCGCCCTTGACACCCGGGCATGCCCGGTCTCGCTTTTCCCGGGCAAACGCTCCGGCATAAATGTGTATATATATTGCTGCCCGATAAACGGGCTTTTCAGAGTACCCGAGTTTGATACGTGCAATAAAGCAACTCGGACGAATTTCCGTCTTTGGTCGCGTCAATCCTTTCGACTCGCGTTGGAGCACAGCTCCTTCATTGGTGACCCCGAACATGGACACGGCAGTGGCTCTTAAACTGCCTACCTTCTGGGAGGCTCACGTGGCTGTTTGGTTCGCCCAGGCGGACTCCCAGTTCGCCCTGCGAGGCATCACCGCCGACGACACCCGCTTCCACCATGTCGTGGCAGCGCTCGGCTCTGCCACCGCGGCCCGCGCCCTGAGCCTCCTCGAACGCCCGCCAGCTGCTGACAAGTATGACGCGATTAAGGCGCTCCTCCTCGACGCTTTCGCCCTCTCACCGGCGGAACGCGCACGACGCCTGCTCGACCTGCCCGAGCTCGGCGACACGCTCCCGTCCGAGCGAATGGACCACATGCTCTCATTGCTCGGCGAGCACTCTCCGGATTTTCTGCTCCGAGAGCTGTTCCTCCGCCAGCTGCCTAACCAGGTACGCCTCGCCCTGGCGGGCACGTCGATCACGGATCCCCGCGCCCTCGCCAGGGAAGCCGACAAGATCTCCTCGGCAGGCCAGCACGTCGGAGCGGCTACCTGGAGCCCGTTGCCGTCCGAGGCGACGCCCACGACGCCCGAGCGCCCTGCGCGATTGGAGGCCGACTTGCCGGTGCAACTAGCGGCCGCCACGCCGCGCCGACCGCTTCCAACACGACGGCCGGGGCCTCCACCTGACCAGGCATGGTGTTATTACCACGCCAGGTTCGGACACAAGGCTCGGACATGCCGACCCCCGTGCACTTTCGGCAAGTCGGGAAACGGCCGGGCCGGCGTTCATTACCAGCCATGAGCGCCGGCCACTCGGGCAACTTGCTTTTTATTAAGAACAAAGCGTCCGGGCGGCGTTTCCTTTGTGACACCGGCGCCCAACTGAGCGTCATACCCGCCTCCGAGCAGGACAGGCGGAACGCCGTTTGCGGCCCTTCTTTGGTCGCTGCTAATGGATCGGCCATACGCACTTTCGGCCCGCGCAACGTCACCCTCTGCTTCGGCAGCCAGCGCTTTCAGTGGGCCTTTGTGACCGCCAGTGTCCCCATGGCTTTGCTGGGCGCCGACTTCCTCTGCGCGCACGGGCTGCTGGTCGACGTCAAACGACGCGCCTTGTCAACGCCGAGACCTTCAGCTCCCTGGCGTGTATAATGAGCAGCTCCGCGCCGACCGAACTGGCATGCGCCCTCCCGACGGCGAACGAGTTCGCTCGCCTGCTCGCCGAATTCCCGGCCCTCACGCGGCCGACGTTTTCGGCCGTCGCAGTGCGACATGGGATCGAGCACCACATACCCACTACGGGCCCGCCGGTCTACACCAGGGCCCGCCGCCTCGACCCGGCCAAGCTCGCCGTGGCAAAGGCCGAGTTCGACGCATTGGAGCGCCTCGGCATCGTGCGACGCTCCGATAGCGCGTGGGCCTCACCACTGCACATCGTGCCAAAGCCGGGGGGCAGATGGTGCCCGTGTGGCGACTACCGCCGCCTCAACGACGCTACCACCCCCGACAGGTACCCGATCCCGCACATCCAAGACTTTTCCGCCCGTTTGGCGGGACGGGTCATATTTTCAAAAATTGACCTGATACGGGGATACCACCAGGTACCTGTCCGGCCGGCCGATGTCCCGAAGACGGCCGTCATCACACCGTTCGGCCTGTTCGAATTTTTGAGGATGCCGTTTGGCCTCAAGAACGCGGCCCAGGCATTCCAACGCTTGATGGACGGCGTGCTGCGCGACCTGCCATTTCTTTTCGTCTATCTGGACGACATCCTTGTCGCCAGCACGTCCCGAGCCGAGCACCTCCTCCACCTCCGAACACTGTTCGGTCGCCTCAGCAAGCACGGCTTAATTGTCAAGCCGGCCAAATGCCACTTCGGCACGACGACCGTTGACTTTTTGGGCCACCGCATCACCACGACCGGGGCCGTGCCGCTGCCGACCAAGGTCGAGGCCATCACCACGTTCCCGCGTCCCTGCTCCATCAAGGCCCTGCAAGAGTTCCTCGGCATGGTGAATTTTTATCACCGATTCGTGCCCCGCGCTGCTCAGCTCATGCGGCCCCTTTACGAAGCCCTCCGGGGCAAGCCGGCCAAGCATGACATCGTCTGGTCCGCGGCCATGGACGCGGCATTCACGAGCGCCAAGCGGGTCCTCGCCGACGCAACGCTGCTGGCTCACCCGGTGCTCAACGCGCCCATCGCCCTCACTACGGACGCCTCCAACTATGCGGTGGGCGCCGTCCATGAACAATGGGTGGACGGGGTTTGGCAGCCACTCGCTTTTTTCAGCCGGCAATGCCGGCCGAATGAGTTAAAATACAGCACGTTCGACCGCGAGCTCCTCGGTCTATTCCTGGCCGTTCGCCATTTCCGCCACCTCCTGGAGGGCCGCCCGTTCACGGCTTTCGTCGACCACAAGCCATTGGTTTACGCAATGGCCAAAGTCACGGAGCCGTGGTCGGCCCGCCAGCAGCGCCACCTCTCCGCCGTGTCGGAATTTACCACGGACATCCGGCACGTCGCCGGCAAAGACAACGCCGTGGCCGACTGTCTTTCTCGGGCCAGCGCGAACGCGGTCCACCTCGGCGTGGACTTCACGCTCATGGCGGCCGACCAGACCACCGACACCACGGTGCAGGCCCTCCGGGCGGCGGACACGGGCCTCCGCCTGGCCGACATCCCCTTCGCGGACACTGTCCTGCTCTGCGACGTCTCCCAGGGCCAGCCTCGCCCCATCGTGCCCGTTACCTGGCAGCACCGCATCTTCGCCTCCATCCACGGCCTTTCTCACCCGGGCCGGAAAGCTTCTCAGAAGCTGGTGTCGGCGCGTTTCATCTGGCACGGCCTTCGACGGGACGTCCGCGACTGGGCCAACGCCTGCACAGCCTGCCAGCGGGCCAAGGTCCACCGCCACACTCAGGCCCCGCTGGCACCTTTCACCGTGCCTGAACGGCGTTTCGACCACGTCCACGTGGACCTGGTTGGCCCCCTTCCCCCTTCGCGGGGTTTCACACACCTGCTCGCCATGGTGGACAGGACCACCAGGTGTCCGGAGGCCGTTCCCCTCGTTTCCACCACCACCGCCGACGTGGCACAGGCTTTCATCGCCACCTGGGTCGCCCGTTTAAGCGCGCCAGCGGACATCTCTTCGGACCGCGGTCCGCAGTTCACCTCCGAGCTGTGGGGCGCGGTCGCCCGCAACCTGGGAGTCCGGCTCCACCGTACCACGGCCTACCACCCTCAAGCCAATGGGTTGTGCGAGCGTTTTCACCGCTCCATGAAGGCCGCGCTCATGGCCGGCCTTCAGGACGATGGCTGGGCCGACCGGCTCCCGTGGGTCCTTTTGGGCCTACGCACGGCCCCCAAAGAGGACCTCCAGGCATCCACCGCTGAGCTGGTGTACGGCCAGGCCCTCCGCGTACCGGGCGAGTTCATTCCCGACGCCACCAGCCCCTGATCTGCCGCGTGCCAGCGCACGGACTTCCAGGAGGCCGCTCGACGTTTCGCCCCGGTGCCCACGTCCCGCCATGGCGACCCCCAATCCTACGTCCCCCCAGCACTCCGCTCGGCGGAGTACGTCTTCGTGCGCCACGACGCGCACCGGGGGCCGCTCCGACCACCTTACGACGGACCCTTCCGGGTCCTACAACGGGACAACAAGTCCTTCATCGTCAGCGTGGCCAGCCGCTCGTCTACGGCCAGCCGCTCCGCATCCTGGTTGGCCCCCTCGCCAGCGCTCGGACCTCCAGGAGGCCGCCCGACGATTTGCCCCCGTGCCAACGTCCCGCCAAGGTGGCCCCCAGTCCTACGTCCCCCCGGCGCTTCGCACAGCGGAGTACGTCTTTGTGCGTCATGATGCACACCGGGGGCCACTCCGGCCGCCGTACGACGGGCCCTTCCTGGTCCTGCGACGGGGCGACAAGTCATTCGTCGTCGACTTCAGTGGCCGGGTGGACCGGATTTCACTGGACCGCCTCAAACCGGCCCACATGGACGTCGGCCAGCCGCCACGGCTGGCTCTCCCACCGCGGCGCGGCCGCCCCCCCGTCCACTGCACCCCCCGCTCATCCACCCGCTCATCCACCCGCCACCACACCGGACCCCCCCCCCCCCCCCCCCGCGACTGGCCAGGGGTCGTTTCGGTCGGGTCACGTTTCGGTCACGAACAGAGATGTGATAAAGGGTAGAGAGATGAACATGGATGTGATAAAGGGTAGAGAGACGAACAGGGATGTGATAAAGGGCAGAGAGACGAACAGGTATGTGATAAAGGGTAGAGAGACGAACAGGGATGTGATAAAGGGCGGACAGACGAACAGGGATGTGATAAAGGGCAGAGAGACGAACAGGGATGTGATAAAGGGCAGAGAGACGAACAGGGATGTGATAAAGGGCAGAGAGACTAACAGGGATGTGATAAAGGGTAGAGAGACGAACATGGATGTGATAAAGGGTAGAGAGACGAACAGGGATGTGATAAAGGGTAGAGAGACGAACAGGTATGTCATAAAGGGTAGAGAGACGAATAGGTAGTGTTACGGGGTGACCCCATTACCTCTGGTGTCGGTGGACCTCCGAACCCCGAGAGGGTCCCCGGCAGAAAGATGTGTTATCCTTGGTTGAAATCCAGCAAATAATGAAACCCTCAATGGAACCAGCAAATGAAACAGTCAAATCAATAATGCAACCACACCAGGTTATAAACAAACAATAATATATTATAAATCACACAAAGAGCCATACAACAATGGGGGCAACAATGGGGGCACCCCTATATTCAAATCTTATGATGATATCCTTGTCAAGCCCCTTAACCCTACACTCACGGCACCTCCCCCAATGTCTCTGCACCCCTCCAAGGTGAAGTCCCAATGTCTCTGTGCGCTCCCGCGATCGGGGAGTCAAGGCCCGATGGTCAATTGAGGCGTAGGCGAGCGAGACGACCCCGAGGTCACGTGCTCAGCACCCAGCAACACAGCGGTGGGAAGGAACCTCACAAAAACGCGCTCCGACGTACACATTGCGGTTCAATCCGCGAGCCTCCGTATAATTCTCATGTGCCCCTTTCTGGCACAGCGGTCCCCGGCAAACCACCGGGGAATAATGCCCAGCCGACACGACAAAAACCTGGTCACTGCAGGTTGCTCGCGTGGCGAAGATGGCGGACGGCTTTCACTCCAACCCGGGCTTTGAGGCCCGGATCCTCTGGAACCTCAATGAGAATACCTGACGACACAGGCTCCACGCATTCCGGCGATATTTCTTATCGCCCGAACTTCCCTTCAAGGATGCAAAGTTCACTCACACTGTACGTCAAACACTCGGGCCAGAGCTTCAACAACCACGTCTCTTTTCGATCTCCTCCCGCCTCTTTTTCTTCGCTCCCCCTCTTCCGGTCACAATCCGGATTTCCGGCCACATTTTACCAGGAGCGCTTTTAAATCTTTTCACCACAACAACCCTTTCCCTTAAGTCACAATAAGCATAATATCTAGCACCAACAATGATACCAACAATGATAACAACAACCATAATGAGGGCCGCATCCGTAACAGTAGGCCTACGTGATAAAGGGTATAGAGTCGAGGGATGGGGCGCTGCTGCAGCTGTTGCAGTCGTTGATGCTGCTGTTCTGTTGCAGGAGGCGGGGGCTAAATGTGGGCGGAGTTTACACACTGAACGTCCTTAACCATTCACGCTCGGGGAAACTTCCGTGAACATTTTGTTACCTCCATGTTTGGTAACTCTGATCAGGTGTTTTTGTGTAATTTATAACGAATAACGATCACGTTTTTTCACCTTTTCACATCGGTACAATCACACCATTGAAGGAGCTGTGCTCCAATGCGAGTCGGAAGGATTGACGCGACCAAAGACAGAAATTCGTCCGAGTTGCTTTATTGCACGTATCAAACTCGGGTACTCTGAAAAGCCCGTTTATCGGGCAGCAATATATATACACATTATGCCGGAGCGTTTGCCCGGGAAAAGCGAGCCCGGGCGTCAAGGGCGAGTCCTGGAAAGGCGACTCTGGACCTGCCCGGGCATCCTGGGCGAGCCCTGGAAAGGCGATAGCGGGCATGCCCGGGCATCCTGGGCGAGCCCTGGAAAGGCGAGAGCGGGCATGCCCGGGCGTCCTGGGCGTGCCCTGGGAAGGCGAGAGCGGGCATGCCCGGGCATCCTGGGCGAGCCCTGGAAAGGCGAGAGCGGGCATGCCCGGGTGTCCTGGGCGAGCCCTGGAAAGACGAGTCTGGGCATGCCCGGGAAAGGCGAGACCGGGCGTGCCCGGGAGGCTCGGGCGAGCCCGGGAACAGCGAGTCCGGGCATGCCCGGGAGAGGCGCGTCTGGGCCTGTCCGGGCGGCCTGGACGAGCCCGGCATGGTGATTGCTCCCTGGCCGTGTCCTGGTAGGTGCAAGGCGATTGTGTACACCCAGCGGTAACCGCTACACCATCCTCGGTACAATAGTTTATCAATAATAAATTATCATTGTAACTATAACTGGTTCATTCTTGCCTTTTCACAATTAACGTTGCGAGAAAACAAAAACATTCTTCATTTAGGAAGGTGAAGGTTGAACTGGGACATTTTACCTTTTGAAAAAGTCGCTAATTCTGTTGAACACGAAACAGAGCAAAATGTTCAGGCACCAAGCAACTAGGTAGCGCTTACCAAGCCAGCCGTTCCTTATCAGTTTTTAATGGAGTGCTTGCTCGAATGTTTAAACCACGTGGGGAGAACTCTACAAGAAACTTAGTAAATAAACACACCTGATGGTGTTGAGGTCCGACCCAAGATCTACTACAGTCTATATATCCCAGAGAGGAATGACCGATGCTGCCGCTCCCAGAGGCAACAGGTGTACTGATCAAATATGAATATAACAAACTTTATTACATATTCCCAAATCATTCACAGAATGACCAGCCGAGGGGTGTACATGTCTGATGCAGGTAAGGTGATTAACCAATGTGTGTGCCGTCCGTCCCTCAGGTGGACATTAAACTGGACATCCCGGCGCACACTCACCTCTAACCTGTTAAGCCTGGGTACGAATCCTGACATTGCTATAAACTGTCATCCCAGTATTTCACAGGTAAGATGATTAATCAAGGTGTGTGCCGTCCCTCGGTTTATCTTTCGGCCTATGTTGGCCTCCAAAATAATTGTTGGTTTAATTTCGTCACCTGATATGCAAATCCTGTTCAAATTTCAAGTCGATCAGATGAAAATTGATAGTTTTAGGAATTTGACAAAGTTGTTGACCTTGAGCCTATGTTGACCTTTTGACCTCAAAATAAATAGGCTCTTCCTTATGACCAACCCTACCGTTTCCTGAAGATCGGTTTAAAACTATGATCTGTCGACGATTGACTTGCAGACAAACAGACAAACAGAATAACGCACATGACCAACCAGTATTCATGAAAAATCTTCGAGTTCCCCATGTAACAAACAGACAAAGGTGAAAACATAACCTTGATTCTCTTTCAGTGCGCAGGTAACTAGAACAGCACTTGGTGGAGCGCATACCTGAGCCACGCTGGAGTGTTTACATTTTGTATCCTACTGATGGGACGGATCTACATTTGGACCTTGAAACCCAAATCTAATCGACTCATTCTTGTCACCTTTCCCGATTTCTCGATCTTTCTTGTCCGGTTTCTCGATCGAGGTTGCGACTTTTGTTCTCTCTGGGCATCAATAGTTAAATTATTACTTGCAAAATCGAACATTTTAAAAGTATATTGGTCGGTTGTGTTTGTCTGTTTGTCTGTTTGTTTGTCACCGGCCTACAGGTCACAATTTTCAACCGATCTTCACGAAACTTCACCAAATGGTAGAGTTGGTCAAAAGCAAGAAGCCTAGTGTTTTTGGGGTCAATAGGTCAAAAGGTCAACATAGGCCAAAGGTCACCAACTTTGCTAAATTTCTAAAATCCTCAATTTTCATCCGATTGATTTGAAATTTGAAGACCACTTGCATATCTCGTCACTGAATTCAACCACCAAGTATTCTTGAGGTCAACATAGGCCAAAAGGTCAACATAGGCCAAATTTCTAAAATCCTCAATTTTCATCCAATTGACTTGAAATTTGAAGAGGCCTTGCATATCTGGTCACTGAATTCAATCACCAAGTATATTTGAGGTCAACATAGGCCAAAAGGTCAACAAAGGCCAAATTTCTAAAATCCTCAATTTTCATCCGATTGACTTGAAATTTGAAGAGGACTTGCATATCTGATCACTGAATTCAACCACCAAGTATATTTGAGGTCAACATAGGCCAAAAGTTCAACATAGGCCAGATTTCTAAAATCCTCAATTTTCATCCAATTGACTTGAAATTTGAAGAGGCCTTGCATATCTGGTCACTGAATTCAATCACCAAGTATATTTGAGGTCAACATAGGCCAAAAGGTCAACATGGGCCACATTTCTAAAATCCTCAATTTTCATCTGATTGACTTGAAATTTGAAGAGGACTTGCATATCTGGTCACTGAATTCAACCACCAAGTATACTTGAGGTAAACACAGGCCAAAAGGTCAACATAGGCCAAATTTCTAAAATCACCAATTTTCATTTGATTGACTTGAATTTCTAAGAGGATTTATATATATGGTCACTGAATTCAACCACCATCTATTTTTGAGGTCAACATAGGCCAATTTTTAGGCCAACATAGGTCAACATAGGTCAACATAGGCCAATTTTTTAATATCCTCAATTTTCATCCGATTGACTTGAAAATTGAACAGCATTTGCATATTGAGTCATTAAATAGGGAAACTAACTATTTTGTGAGGTCAAAAGGTCAAAGGTCAACTCAAGGTCAACCTTCCAAAATCATCATTTTTCATCTGAAAAATCGTCGCTTTTCATCCTGTTGACCCGAGCTTTGATCAAGATTGTAAATTTTAATCTTCATGAAATGGACAATTTGCTGTATCAATGGAAAACGTTTGGGGGGGGGGGGATTTTGCAAGTATCGTGCTACGCATGACGTCTTCTTGTTTTTCCATTCGTGTGTTTGTCAAATGATAAAAATTGTTGTTCTCAATTAATCGTTTTCTGTTCGCTCCGCGTGCGCGGCCTTGTAGCATGAGGCTTCCCCCGTTGGTGTTTGTTAACTTAAGTTTCTTCCTTCGCTGTTTTTGCTTGGTTCTTAGATTTTTCCCTTCTCCCTCGAACTTCCCTGAACATCTACTCTTTGTCCAACGTTTTAAATCCCCCCCCCCCCCTCCAAAAACAACAACAACAAAAAAAACATTTATTTCCATTTCTCCACGTGTGCTGTTCGTGTGCTTCTGCCCACGTGCGTTGTCTCGCCCCGCCCCAATTATCTCCTTGCCGTCCACCTTTTGCCCTGTTCACGTGACTCGTGGTTGTCCCTCTCGGCCCTCTCCCAGTTGGTATTTTGTGAATATAAGATTGTTCTTCACGGTTCTGTTTAAATATTATTTAAATATGTTTAAACTTTCCCCTGCAGTGTTTTATTCAGTGGTACATTACAACACGCTATTTTCCTTCCTATTTAAAAGGCTCTTTTCAATTTCTTCTTCAAGTCATTCCACTTCAAAAAAAATATTCAATCTCTTACAATTCCTCCTCCCTCCATGCTCTAAATTCTCCTTCATTCCACCCCTCCTCTATCGTTCTTAAACGGATCTCTGACTTGAAAATCACAATAAACCCAATTTGTTATAAATGTTCGTCTTTCATAAATCATCCACTTTCTAATCTCCCCCCTCGCTCCTCCCCTCCAAATCTCCCCCCTTGCTCCTCCCCTCCTAAACTCCCCCCTCACCCCTCCCCTTCAAAACTCCCCCCAATCCCTCCCCTTCAAATCCCCTCCCCCCTACCATCCCTCTCCAATTCTCCCCCTTCCCCCCTCCTCCTCAAAGCTGCCTCCTCCCCACTTCATCTCCCTTCTATCTCAGACCTCCACCTCCCCCAACCTTCTACTTTCCTCTGCCCCCCCCCCCCCCCCTCAAACAACCCCTCACTATGCCTCATACCATTACCATCAAACCTTTCGTCCTCCTCATCTTCCCCTTTCCTGTAACTCTTCTGTAATCTCTGACACACTATCAACAGCTCTCCCTACCTCCCCCTCTCATCCTTCATCTGACCCTACCAGTACCCAGCCCCTCCCCTGTTCTGCACCCGATGCTCCCCCTCCCTCTTCATTAACGGTATGGACCTCAAACATCCGGGGCCTTCGCTCAAACCTGATTGATCTCTCCATACATTCAGGTTGCTTCTGACAATCCAGACTTGATCTGCTTAACAGAAACTTTCCTCCTTCAAGATGTCTCTGATTCCTTAATATCTCTTCCTGGTTACTCCCTCCTCCGGTATGATAGACCTGAGCCTCGTCCTGGAGGTGGGGTTGATATCTTTATCAAAAACTCTCTTCCTTACTCGCCCTGCACTGCCCCCTCTCCACCTCACCCCCAGGAGTACCTCTGGCTACGGCTTTCTCTCCGCTCCCACCTTTTGTTCATATGTTTACTGTCCCGTCCTCCAAACAGTGACAACTCGATTTACATTTCGCTGTCTGACAACATGGACCAACTTCTATACACTCATCCCAACTCTCTCTTCCTCATATGTGGCGACTTCAACCGTCATCATGCCAGCTGGCTGGGTGTGGGTTCCTCTCTCACCAGTCATGGCATCTCAGCAAAGGACTTCTGCGACTCATTGGGACTGACACAATCTGTCAATTTCCCGACCCGGATCAAGGTCAATGGAGTATCTTCTCTTCTAGACTTGATTATGACAAAATTCCCTGCAAATGTCTGCTGCTCTTCTTCTGCTCCAATCGGTTTTCTGATCATGTGCTTGTTAAAGTGGACATATCTCTGGCCATTCTCAGAGAGCCCTCTCAGCGGCGACGAGTCTGGCATTTCACTCAGGCTGACCTGCACGGTCTTCAAGCAGCCATCAATCATCTGGACTGGTCTCCCATCTCCACTGCCTCTGACCTCAATTCTTCCTGGGAATTCTTCCAAAGCAAACTGCTCTCTCATGCACAGACTTATCCCATCTCGTCTTCAGTTGTCTTACCCTTCCTTCCGTCCATGGTACACTGAATTTTGTGGTGAGGCACTTGCCCTGAAACAACTTGCCTTTGCCCCTTGTAAGGCTAATCCAACTGAAGGCAATCTCAGTTCCTTCCACCAATCTCGGAACAAATGTGTGTCTGCACGATCTCTCCATACTCAAGAATGAACTCTCAAACCTGTCTCCTTCCTCCAAATCCTGGTGGCATCTGGTCAAATCCGTTTCTGGTGTTTGTTCCCCCTCCATCCCCTCCCTTACCTCAAATGGCTACACAGTTGACACCGCACCTGACAAAGCCGAATGCCTCAACTCTGTGTTTGCCTCAAAATCTTGTGTCCCAAACCCATCTCTCTCTGTTCCCACCTTACCCAGTCGAACCCAACTGCTTCTGGACTCTGTGTCCTTCTCTCCTGACAAGGTGGAGAAGTTTTGTCAAACCTCGACTCTAATTCTGCAACTGGACCAGACGGCATCAGCCCACGGGTCCTAAAATCCTGCTCTGCCGCTCTATCTCACCCTCTCTCTGTTCTTTTCGCCCTCTCTTTTGCTCAAGGTCATCTGCCAGCATCTTGGAAATCAGCAAACATTACCGCTTTACACAAAAAAGGTGCAAAAACAAATCCTTGCAAGTACAGACCAATCAGCCTGCTCCCAATTATCAGCAAAGTCATGGAATCCATCATTGCTTCGGATATCAAATCCTTCCTCTTCTCCAATGGCTTGATCTCTGATCATCAATTTGGATTCAGACCAGGTCATTCTACTCTGGACATGCTGTTTCTGCTGTCTCAACAATGGATGGAGGTCCTCAATGCCAAACAGGAAATCAGAGCTGTCTCCCTTGACATATCACGTGCCTTGACATATCACAGACCCAGCTCTGCTCACCAAACTCTCCTCCTATGGTATCCATGGAAATCTCCATGCATGGCTTGCGGACGTCCTCTCTGGTCGTAGTCAACGTGTGGCCCTGAATGGATTTCTCTCATCTTCCCTTCCTGTTCTGGCTGGAGATCCCCAAGGTAGTGTTCTGGGCTCTGTGCTTTTTCTGGTCTTCATCAATGATCGCTCCGAATCTCTGGAAAATCCTCTCTATCTCTTTGCTGATGACTCAACTCTCTGCCGCTCCATTCCTCATCCAGCAGATCGCAGGCTGCAGCCTCCTCACTCTCTGCAGACCTGGACAAAATCACAGACTGGTCAAACAAGTGGAACATGTCTTTCAATCCTGACAAATCTCACACTCTTACTATGTCTCTCCGAAAAGACCGACTGGACAACCCTCCCATCGACTTTCTCAACAATCCTCTCCAAGAAGTTCTGTCGCTCAAGCTTTTGGGTCTCACTATCTGCCATGATCTTTCCTGGGAAAACCACAATTCCAAGCTGGCCTCCAAAGCCAGTCGCCGACTGGGCATCCTCCGTCGTGCATAGGCCTTCCTTGGCACACCTGAGCTCCTCACCACATACAAGGCTTTCATTCGCAGCTCAATCGAATACTGTTCTCCCCTCTGGGCCGGTGCTCCTGCTTCACACCTAGCTCGGCTTCACGCTGTTGAAACCAAAGCTTTCAGAATCATTGGAATCTCCCGCGATGAAGATAACTCCGAGGGCCTTTCACTCACTCACCACAGGCAGGTTGGTGGTCTTTCTGTCTTCTACCGACTCCTCTCTGGCGTTGCTCCCCCAGCTCTCTCTGTGCTCTGTCCCCCAAATATTCCTGCAGGTCGCACAAGATCTGCCAGCAACCCTCTTATGGTTAAACTGCCAAAATCTCGGCTCTCTGCTCACCTTTACTCTTTCATTCCTCTTTTCTCCCACCTCTGGAACAAACTACCGCACTCCCGTTAATCCCACTCCTCCCTCCAGGTCTTTAAAACAGCTATTCACCACCATCTCTTATCTCTCCAGTCCCCCCATCCGAAACCTTGATCTTTTCTACCCCTGCTAATTCACCCCAGATCCACTTTCTTGAAATTCCAACTTCTTTCCTGGAAGTCCTTGCAGTGTCCATATGTTTTATACCTCTCCCACCTCCCCCCAAGCCCTCTCCCTCTCACAGATCTCTCGATGTCCCTGCTCTCTAATGTTGTGTTTGTGTCCTTCCCCCTCTCTCCCCATCTTGTCTTCCGCTCCCCTTATTATATGTTTTATGAGTCGGTTTGACTTTTTGTGTGATTAATGTTCGCTCTTTCACGAGCCTCGATGTTGTATACGAAAAAATAAATAAATAAATAAAAACCTGACCAGCTCATCCACCAAGTTTTGGCTGATGCATCCACAACCTTTTAAGATATCGTGATAATATAATCGGGCCCCATCTCTTATTGATGCAAAATTAAAATAAAATGATCGTATCCAGATGCAGATGTTCACCAATCAATTCATCCTTGTCACACACCCTACCTGTTTATCAAATTTAGTCTGATTCCATCTATAACTTCATACTATTCCATCAGACCAGACAGACAAATAGACTGGGGTGAAAACAGCCTCCGTCCAAATTAGGGGGCAGAGGTAAAAATCAAAAAATTATCTGGTTGTTCACCGAATTCTAATCAATTCGACCTTGGGACATACCCAACCTGTCCACCAAATTTCATCCGAATCCATCCGTAACTGAGATATCCTGCGATGTATCGTTTTTGGCCCTATCTCTCAATGGTGAAGAAATCACTTCTGAAGTATTATAAAATTCTTGTATCCTCATCCGGGTCTTCACCAAAATGTAATCAATTTGTCCCTGTCACACACTCAACCTGTCCACCAACTTTTGTCCAAATCCGCAAATTGCTGTTTGAGATATCATCCTCACAGCCAGCAAACACAGACATACAGACAGACATACAGACAGACATACAGACAGACATACAGACAGACATACAGACAGACATACAGACAGACATACAGACAGACATACAGACAGACATACAGACAGACATCAGACAAAGGCAGCTGTGAAAACATAACCTCCGTCCACTTTCTGTCACAGAGGTACTAAAAAGGCTGGAATTTGGCCATTTTTATTTCCTTTTTGCTCACACATTAATCCGGGGACTAGACTTACTCAGCGGACATCGTAGCTCACTCTCGACATTGATCAGCCTGTTTATGGCTTTGGTTTTGATCACTACTAAGGTTGAGACCCTAACAAGTACCATTCTAGTTTTGTTTGTCTCTGTAGTGTGCTTCTTCCTCTCCCAAATTCCTTCACTCACTTCAAATGTCACCACAACTGACTGCTCGTGAAAAGGCCAAAAGCCTCAATTGATTGTTTACTTCCAAATCTTGTGCCCAAAACCCTCATTCTTTGTAAGCACCTGATGTAGGTAAACCCAACTGCTCCTAGACTTTTGCACATGAGAAGGTGGGTAACTAAGTCTCTCGCAACACTCAACTGAACCTGCACTGGACAAGATGGCATCAGTACACGTGTCTGAAAAACCAGTTATGCTTCTCCTGCATATCCTCTTTCTCCTCTGTCCACCATAAAATTTGTCCTGGGTCACCTTGCATCTGCTTGGAGTTCAGACAACAAAGGCCGTGTTTCCACAATGGCAAAAGGCAGCTATAAATCGATTTTTGTGACCATGATCAAAAACTACTCAAATTTTGGATATGTTGTAGCTGAATAGTTGCCGAATCTTTAATGACCTGTTGTTACTTCAACGATCCTGCAGTATTTTTTGTAGACCACTTTGTGGCAATTAGACCACAATTTGTGGTCCTTTGTTTTTTTTGTGGCAATTTGTGGACCTTTGTGGAAATTAGTGTAGACCACAACACGGCTGTTGGGGTCAAAAAGCACGTTTTTGTCATTTTGGCAATTTTTGCGAATTTGCTGTTCCAACTGTATATCAAAAATTGAAGATCAACTCTTACCACAATGAAACTCATTCAGAACACGGAACCTAGAACTTGGTTTCAGGAGATGAAGTTTCATGACTTTGACATGATTAGCGGCTCAGGTATAGGTAATGAAAATAGGTGATTTTCTTTAATTATTGTTATGTTTCATTGCATTCTAGCAGAATTAACAAAGCTGACACTCCACTGCAGGAGCGCTGTAGAGGGACACTTGGGAGGGTTTCCGGTTGTGTTGCAGGGCCTGGGGGAAGTAAAGCGGCTGCAGTGGGGCATTGTGGGGAGATGGGTCAGCGCTGGGGACTTGAGGTGTAAGACGATCTGCGGTGAGTCTGGGAGGCACTGAGCGAGGTGTTGGGGGGGAACTGGGGAGAAGAGGTAGATTAAGATTTTCTTTGGGGGGGATCCTGGTTTAGGCTTTAGACCAAAAAATATTTTGGCCCAAAACATTCCCCCCAAAAACATGAATGCATCAACACATCAGACTCTATTCAATGTTTCACTGGGTGAAGTTGATACAATACACACAAAATTAACAGGTTAGTTTTTCCAAATATATTTGTGTTTGCCTCGCATTGTCGCACCGCTCCTGGTTGTGGTAGGAGAGGGTATTACGAGTGATGCTTTCAAACCTTAAATTGTATCACGAGTAAGAGAACTCCCTCCATGTTATATTCACAATCGCTCAGCATGGGTTGCTTTCGACTCCACTGCAAAAAATTGGACGAATTCCCATGGTTTATTGCGTTTTTGCACCTTGGCACAAAGAAATTCCATGAGAAGGTGTCCAAATCTTGGTGACTGAACGCATTCCAGCAATTGCAGAGCTAAAGCTAAAGGAAGAGCTAAAGGTTTGTGGAGTGCTCGACAAGTGGCTGAAGCACTCGGGCAACCACTCCAATTAAATAATTGTTGATAAGGAATGTCTGGCTTGGCAAGCAATACCAAGCTGCTTGGTCATGGAACACACCCCACATGTGCTGGACCCAGCACCATTTTCTGGTTCTGCCGTTTGTGCCATGAAAAAAGTTAATTTCAGGTGATTTTTCCACCCCTTTTTACCTTTTGTTGAGCTATTTTTAGTTTTTTCAGTACCACTTGGGTGGTGGTTTTGTACCTTGGGACAGGTGCTTGGACACACTTCTGATTTCAAAGAAATTGTAAAATTCTGCCGTGCGCATGGGTTAGTCCATTTACTAATGAGGGGTTATTTTGTGATTGCACAATTAATTATAACGAGCGTGGATTTGCTAAACAATATTGTTTTAACATTAGTAATTATACAAATGTATTGTGATTATTGTTGCATTTGTATAAATTAAACGTTATTATTCCACTTGCTTTCTCTACTAATAATAACCTCACCCCCTCGTTTTGTAAAAGTCCTGTCGAGTTGAAGATCAGAGGAAAACGTTTTTTAATGGATTCATTACGTGACAGTTCTTTCTTTCCTTGAGATGGAGCATTTCATTTTTGCAATGTTTATCTCCTCTCACAAGTTGATATGTTTGTCGGCAAAGTGAGACCCCACCCTATCAGGGAGTCTATCAGGAGTCTCATCTCGAAAGATCAGAAACCACCTGCCGTCATGTGGGGCCCCTCGTTATATCAGGGCCCCATGTGATTACCTGGGTTGCATGACTCGCACACCACCTTTTCCGGGGCCCACATTGAGCTTGTGGATCCCTGGGCACGGGCTCTGCATGCCCGTGCTTTCGTTAATCTGTCACTGCTGGGGAGGAGCTGCCGAGCATTGGTTCAGAAGCATTGAGGAGGAGGTGGGGAGCTGGAGGAGGTGCTGTGGAGGTATGGGGGAGGGAGAGGGTTCTGTGGTGGTGGGAGGTAGAGGGTTGCTGTGGTACTGCAGAGGTGAGGAGGCCCTGTGAGGAACCGGGGAGAGGGGGGTGGCTCATCAATTCAGAGGTCTTCTGCTGAACATTTACACGGACGTACCCTACACACCCACTTGCTAATTGATGGCCTACAGACCAGAACACCTGCTGCAAAGCACTGGGGCATGAGACATTGTGTTAAAAAGGGTTAAAACAAGTCTAAACTATACAGAAACAAGTACCATGGAGCAAATCTCCCATCTTTCATTGTGGTTCTTTTGTTCAAGTTTGTAAACCGAGATTCCACATGGAAGGTCAAACTCCAGTTTCACCAACCCTGAAAGATCCTCAATCATCAAGGTTCTGCTACCTACAGACTCTGTGATGTGAATTGCATTCCACACTTTCCCCTTACACAAGCAATGCAGACCACAAATAGACTTGCTTCTGAAAGTCTAACAGGTTTTGATGATTATATTGTATGCAACCCTGTCCACAAAATGCCCCCACAAGGTTTCTTTTACCCCAGTTGTTCTTCATAGAACCAGACATTGCCGAGCTCCTGTGTGGGCCAAGGACTTTGGCAGCTTTATCATGTTGTTTTTTTCATTACTAGTTGATGTCAATATACATTAAATAGTATTAACTAGCCGAAACCCATGGAACATCCACGGAAGGGAGGATGTGGTGTATGGATAGAGTGTACCATTATGGATGGCATAGGGGATTTGCTTGTCCGAGTAAGAGTTAGGAAGAAAGATGAGAATGAAGAGTGCGTATATGAACAACATATTTATTGCAATCTACTTAAATGACAACGCTACGATATACTTTTGAAAAATGAATGGATTCGTAATAGGAATCGGCATAGCACCACTCTGGGATTGTCCACTCAGTGGATGGCTTGCTGTCGCCTTCGACTGTCCAATCAGCGGACGGCTTGCTTCGCCTTCGCCCAGCAGACGCCAATACGATGGCGTCGTAAGATGACGTCGTATCGGCAATTAATCGGATGCTTTTGGGCCCCAACGTCGGCTAATTCAGATTTTTCGAGTATGGCTGTACGTGATAAACAAAGAGCGCGGTTCGTAGATCGTAAATCCATTAGTGCCGTGGGCATCGGGTCACTGGGTGCGGCGTAAAAGGGATAACAAAGTCGAGTCCTTACGCTATTATTATATAGAATTATATTCATAAAAAGGGGACATGGAGTAGTGTGAGATGACCTGAATACTAATGATGCATAAAAATTGTGGGTGGTCACAGGAAATGGAAATGATGTAAGGGATGAAGGAAACTCGTCATCTATCTTCTATCTTCTATCTATTTATTATCTTCTTTCTTCTTCTATATATATATATATAAAAGAAAGTTTTTGTTTGTTTGTTTGTCTGCACACGCTAATCTCCTGAACGCTGAAAGATAGGAGGAAACCTCGAATACAAAAAATGTCGGGACGGGCCCCGGGAAGGTTATAGGCTAGGTGGCGAGTCCGGTCGAGGCCGCTTCGGCCGGGCTGGGCCCATTTTGCAGTTAAAAGCTGAGCTGAATTATAGTAGTCAATCTTCTATGGCCACGAGTAAAAGCTGAATTATAGTAATAAATTCATTCAAAAAGAACCCGGGCAACGCCGGGTGCATTCAGCTAGTTATTTATAATTTAAGCTGGTATTCATTTTGCCAACCTCGGAAGGATGACAGGCTGAGTCAACCCACCTGGTGTTAATTCAACGGCACACAACAGTGGCTCAAACTCAAGACCCTAAGATCTCAAGCCAGCCACTTTAACCCTTAAGCCAACACCTGGCTGATAGTGGGGTGAAGAGTCATGATTGTAAGACGTCGCAAAGTTTGGAGGCAACTTGATAGCAAAGCGGAGAGTGGTGGGGTGATGGGAGGAGGGGGGGGGGGTTGGGGGGGGAAACAATTAATCACTTCCTTATGCGTCGAAGTTCCTCACATACCTCCTTTTCAACACCAGCTGCATAGTTGTTTTCAGCCTATCAGGAGTCAGTATGACCAGTAGTCCCACCCACTGGCAGGCAAGAGACTCCCTGAACAAAAATACCCGTCACACTTGCGTCACGAGATCGTGGCAGGTATAGTGTGCTATTCCTTCACTTATGGCTTTACCGACATTTTAACTAAACTTTTTTCACTTTTTCATTAATTTAATGTTCGTGAAAACTATATTGATGGCTCATGGTGTTTCTGGTGTTGTTAATTGTGAATGTTTATTTAATCATTGATTTATCCATTTATGTATTGATTTATCCATTTATTTATTGATTTATCCATTTATTTATTGATTTCAGAATGCCAAACCTGAATGTGTAGGTGTACACTTGTAGTCCCATTTGTGTTGAAAAATGTTTCAAAATTTGATTCATTCTCATCACCATATTGTAGGCAGAGATGGCGAAACTACCTTTTGAGATGTGTAGTCTTTGTTCGATTCCCGACCCAAATCTAACCTGTCAGATTGGTGATTTGCATTCAGGTCGTTGTGCATCACAAAGTGTACCGTCAATCACCAAGGAGCTCGGACTTGAAGCAGGGAATTGACGAATCTATATCTTCTTCTTCTATCTATCTTCTATATTTTTTACCTATTATTTTTATTTATCTTCTATATATACAGACTTGGCATTTAATATGGAATATTTTTTTTGTGGGGGTGAACTTACTTTTCAAGATGACTTAGAACCAAAAGTTCATTGGAATTATGTTGAAATTATTCTAGATTTTGTTAATGTGACCTTTAAAAGAAACAAAAACCACATTTGACATTTCGAAGCAAATAAATTGATCCTTGAAAGTGATGTAAACTGATATCGAACTCAATTCACGGACAGTACTGTGTTAAACTTCTGTGCGTTTTCCAGAAGTATCTCTTTATTTTGCACATTAGCCAAAAATTTTTTTTAACAAAAACAAAAGTTAAATTGCGACTGGGACTACGGACAGTAAAATTACAGTTCAGTACTTGGTGTAACCCCCACGAGCATTCAGGAGAGCACGTACACGTTGAGGCATGCTGTTCACGAGATTTGCCAAGGTTTGGACAGGAATCGCTTGCCATGCAGTTACAATAGCCTGCTGCAATTCATGCACAGAGGCAGGCTGCTGGTCCAAGTTGTCGATTTGACGCGTTAATTGTGCCCACAAGTTCTCTATCGGATTCATATCCGGGGACATGGCAGGCCACTCCATATGCTCTACACCACGGTCAGCAAGAAAGTGTTGGATCATGCGAGCACGATGAGGCCGTGCATTGTCATCTTGGAAGACAAAGGTTCCTCGAAAGGCTGCACGAACAAATGGAAGCAATGTTTCTTCCAGAATGGCCCTGTGCTTGAACTGGTTCAGGTTTCCATTCAGAACAACCAGGTCAGTTTTGCCCCCTGCATGAAAAGCAGCCCAAACGGTCACCCCACCACCTCCAGCTTGGACTCTTGACACTATACAATCTTCGTTGTGGGCTTCATGCACTTGTCTGCGCACTCGGACGCGGCCAAAATTGACGATAGACCAGAAATCTAGACTTGTCACTGAAGATCACGTGATTCCAGTGTCCTGGCTGCCATTGACGCTGCTCTCTGGCCCACTGCAATCAGCGCTGGCGGTGTTGTCTGGTCAGACGTGGCTTTCTCAGGGGACGCCTGGCACGATAGCCTGCTTGAACCAGTCGTTGGTTGACTAGCCTTCTGGATACAGGCACATTTGTCAGTTTCTGCCACTCAGCCCTAAGCCGATTAGCTGACTTGGTACGGCCATTGCGGACTAACCGGTGCAGCTGGCGATCATCCCTCCTTGTGGTTCTGCGGGGATGTCCTGACCTCGGTATTGGAGTAGGGACACCCCTCTGAGCATTTTGTTTCAGGATCTTTGAGACCTGACCTTGAGTGATGCCATACTGCTGAGCAATAGCACGCTGTTTCATGCCGGAATTTCGTAAAGCCACCACTAAATGACAAAAAGCATTGTCGAGTTGACGGACCATCTCCAGGGGAAGCGGCAATAACTTTTGTAGATGTGCAGCAGTTGTTTTCCACGAATACAGAACGCAACAACCCTTATATACCCGATTGTGAAGCCAATCGTCAAATGTACCTCTCTGTACATTTTGTCACGCCACCTGTGATATAATCCTGTTATTGACTTCTTGCTGCGACAGACAATCAGTGACATGGTTCTTTTGACAAAGAAATCACCGAAGCGTAAAAGAAACTCACCAGATTGATATACCGAGTTCAGAAAGTAAACCCAAGTCAAGAAAAAAAAAAAATTCCATATTAAATGCCAAGTCTGTATAAAAGAAAGTGTTTGTTTGTTTGTTTGTCTGCACGCGCTAATCTCTTGAACTGTGAAAGATAGGAGGAAACCTCTGAAACAGAAAATGTCGGGACGGGCCCCGGGAAGGTTATAGGCTAGGCGGCGAGGCTGGTCGAGGCCACCTCGGCCGGGCTGGGCCTATTTCGCAATTAAAAGCTGAGCTGAATTATAGTAGTCAATATTCTACGGCCGCGAGTAAAAGCTGAATTATAGTCGTAAATTCATTCAAAAAGAAATAAAAATGCCGGGGCGGGCCCCGGGAAGGTTATAGGCTAGGTGGCGAGGCCGGTCGAGGCCACCTCGGCCGGGCTGGGCCCATTTCGCAATTAAAAGCTGAGCTGATTATAGTAGTCAATCTTCTACGGCCACGAGTAAAAGCTGAATTATAGTAGTAAATTCATTGAAAAATAACTAAAAATGTCGGGACGGGCCCCGGGAAGGTTATAGGCTCGGTGGTGAGGCTGGCGAGGCCCACCTCCGCCGTGCTGGGCCCATTTTGCAATTAAAAGCTGAGCTGAATTGTAGTAGTCAATCTTCTACGGCCGCGAGTAAAAGCTGAATTATAGTAGTAAATTCATTCAAAAAGAACCCGGGCAACGCCTGATGCATTCAGCTAGTTAAGGATGAAGCCTTTAAATGAAAATTGTGCAGTCATGTGATCATTTGCTTGTTCCCCAGCATACCAACTTTGAAAAATGAGTGAACCAAACTGAGAAGAATCTTTCACCAATGAAACCGTTTCATTCTGGAAGCCATGATGGATCTCCTGTGGCGGCTTCTCCTAATTACCTTCATCACGGTACATTTCATTTACAGTGACACCATCCTCAATAGATACACAAAAAGCCATATTGTTCCAAGCTTTTAACTGTCTATTTTTTAAGTCAATGTTCTGTTCTGACAATTTTGCAATTGTCCAGAGAGTATGTGATATTGGTATTTTGCCTTTATCGTGACTTGTTAGACAACAGGTGCACTGTGGGATGAAGGAAAACTCACATTGTTTGTTATCTCACCTCCTTAACTGTCTAACTGGGGATGAATGTAACAATTGAGGTTCAAGTAATATACATGTATTTGGTTTAACGTGTACATGTGTTGCACACTGGTGGTAGTTAATTACGTAAATAATATGTGTTCAGGGAATGACTTGTGCTGGACATGCTTGTTCATTTGTGTGCATAGTTTCGAAAAACTGGATTTATTTGTTCCAACGTGGAAGCAGTTTTGATATTGTTAAGTTTGTGGGGGTAGATGATGGAATCCAACATAAAAGATAGGATCGTATAGGTTTAACATGTGTTACGTGGTCCTCCCGGTGACTACCTGGTCTCGGTGACCCCCGGACCGTGAGAGGAACTCCGCCAGAAAGATCTATTATTTATGCGCTTTCGTAACACAATCAATATGAATTCCAATCAATAAGAAACCCCACACCAAGGATCCGGAATAATCAATGATATATTCCCCGAGCAATCAACAACCATCCAAAATCAGCAATCAATAGTACAAAGATGTAAACTCATCTATAATAACTCTAAGATGGCCATCTTATACATTCCTCACGTGAGCCCCACTCCCGACTCCCTCCATGGTCAATGTCTCTCTCAATGTCTCCGTACTCCTGTAGTTCGACCTCCGCACGTGGGCGGTTGAACGGACCCTTCCTGACGTGCTTTCACCGGGCACGTCCCGTACCGGGAACAACGGCTGCAGCGCACACCTCCTGGCCAAGCAAAGCGGGTAAAGAAAAGCAGGCAAAGCAACACGCGGCTTGCCCAGCGCGCGCGGCCCAAGGTGCGACCCGTACGCGGCCTTGTAGACGGTGAGGCGAACTGTGCCGGCTGCTTGGTTCCGTGCACAAACCCACGGTGACTTGACGTGTCAAAGGGTAGTTACACGTCCCGGTAACTCCTCTCGCCAGACGGGCTTTTAAACGCCGATTCTGTTACGTTGCTCAATAGCGATACCGCTCGCCTCCGAGCTCGGCGAGGAAGAAGAAGAATCGTCGCGTCTCCAGGACCTCGTGTCTTTTCTTCTTCCGTTTCCGGTCTCCTTTTTCTCAGAAGGGCTCCTGACCCTTTAATCACAACAACCTTTAATCGACTACACATTGATAAGCAAAGACCTGAATAGTAATTCACATACATTCACATAAATATGTAACACATGGACCATGGACGCGTAGTCGGCATCTCGATGTATTTAAGTAGGGAAACTGGAGCTTAAGATTGTTTATGTATCTTCACATGGGGAGTGAAGCTGTGTTAACTAGATAGGGATTAAGGTTAGTTTTCCACAGTATGTGATTGCCTCCTGTAGTTTTTCCCTACATTTGTTTTTTTTACAACTACAACAAGGCCGGCCATAATAACCTCGGTAAAAAAACAACAATAACAACGACCGTCCCCTGCAAACAGGCAGAGCGGTTCGGCAACTAAACCCAGCCTCCAAACGATCGGAACTGGCAGGCCATGCCCCGAGCTTCGTCATTGGTCGAGGAGACATGGGGGATCTGATGGAGCATAGTGATTTGGCAGTGATGTCAGGAGAGAAGCCCCGAGCAAGAGAAAGAAGAGCGCATCTCTTGGCTCTCTCTCTCTCAGTAGTTCTCTGGTGATATGCTCTAGGAGTAGGGGGCACCATCTTTCTCTGTTCGTGTGCTGTGGTAGTTTTTGGTGTGCGCATTTGAGAGCAAGGAGCTCTTAGCTGCGGTGGCGGCTATTGAAGGTTTTGGAGACTGCTGCGCCCGTGGTGGACTGAAGGCTGTGCCGTTTGGAGGAGGGATGGCGAGAGAGCAAAAGAGGGCCGTTTTCACAGCTCATTCGACGGCTCTGTGCTCATCGCCGGCCGGCGCCATTTTGGGCACTCCGGCGCGGGAGGCATTGGAACCGGACTGTCACAGTTACCTTTACAAAATAACTCGTTGGGACCAACTAAGTGGCTGCTCGATATTTAAAAAGAACATTTATTTTACTTTATCATTCCCCTGTGTGTTCGTAATCGTATCTGAGTGGAGGATCCTCAAAGTCGGAATTGAAATTAGTTTACTTCAACATTTATTTAATCTTGCATTAATTTTATTAAATCATTATTGTGGCAATTTTCATTTGTTGTGTTGTTAATTCGTTGTGGGTTTAGGAACAAACCTGTGTGCTTTTGTTCAGGTAAGCGCCTTCGCTGCCTTCCTTCCCGCGCATGCCATAAAAATAACCACCAAGATTTCCGGAGTTCGCCTCGGGAGTAAAAACGATCAGTCCTTCATTCGTCATCCAGTGGTCTTAATCGCTGGGCGACACGACAATATGATGCTCTAATAGTAAATTGTTCAACAAATTTATATTCTGAAAGAAAGATAAAGAAGAATAACAGTCCATTTTTCAGGATATTGTTCTCAACGAGACACATGCACCATCACATTGGATCAGATTCCAACCAGGAAGGGTATTTGTAAAATTTAATTCAGATCACCTTGCATTGGATCAATATCAAAAACCAATATGCCGGATCGGAAATAACTTTTTTTTCATGCAGTTTGACTTTCATTACATGAAATGTTTATTCCATTTCTCTGAATGGCAGATAAACTGTCTTCCTATTGATGTTATTCCATCGATTTGCTCACCTGGAACAAAGTTCCGGGGAGCTTATGCGCATCGTCAGTCCATAAACACTTGCAACTTCTTCTCCAAAACCGCTGATGGGATCATGACCAAATTTGGCACAAATGATTGTTATGTTGTGACTAAAGTTTGTACACAGCATTAACAGAATCTGGGTTTAAGGTGGTCTACGGGGGATCAAAGTGGGTCCAGATTTGACCCCCAAAATAGGAATTTACTTTTTCCTCTGAAACTACATACACGAGTTCGATCAAACTTGACCACAATCTTCACCAACTGTGATGCATCAAAGTTTGGTCACGGCATTAAAAGAAATTGGGCGCTGAAGGGGTCTACTGTGGGGGTTGACCCCCAAAATAGGTATTTGATTTATTCTCAGAAACTACACATACAATTCTGATGAAACTTGACCACTACGTTCCGTTCATCACCCATGATGTACCAACGTCTTTGTTCCCAGTAATTACAAAGTCGGGGTCTAAGGTGGTCCATGGGGAGTGGGGGGGAGGGGGGGGTTGCTTCCCAAAATAGGTATTTGGTTTTTTTTCTCAGAAACTCCACACACAATTTCGATGAAACTTCACTGCAACCTACAACACCCATGATGTACCAAAGTTTGTTCACGGCATTAAAACAATCGCACCCTAAGTGGAGGTGTGGGGTTGGGGTGCCCGCAAAGTAGGTATTTGCTCTTTTCTCCGAAACTACATACACAATTTCAATGAAACTTCACCACAACCTTAATGACCCGTGATGTACCAATGTTTGTTCAAGGCATAAGAAAAATTGGGGTCTGAGGAGGTATACGAGGTTGGGGGGTGGAAGGCAGGGAGGGTTGGTTGGTCCCCAAAATAGGTATTTTTTAGTTTGTTTGTTTAAAGTATTATGATTATGTGAATATGATTCTACATGCTGCCCTGTCTTCGAGCAACCATTGAAATTGGTTTAAAATACCTTAAGTCAGTGCACTGTTTATTATTTCTACCAGTTTATTCTACCAGTTGAGCGCCCTTGGGTATTGCCCCTGTTTTTAGATACTAATCTTTGAACTGGGTACAACAACAACAGCATGCATTTTAAAGGCCATTTTCCCTGCTAGAGCGGGGGTTAGCCATCTTTGAACTGGGTAAAGTAAAATAATTTGGTGCCACTGCTGTTGTGATCCCAAAGACAGATTATTGATTTTATAGACACTGTGGTGCAATGGTGAGCGTCCACTGAGTCTGGGATGTTCTTTCTTCCTTACTTTACGCACAGAATTTTAATAGGATAAAACATGGACAGTCATAGGTTGGCAACCTTTCCACAAGCTTGATGGGCCTAATGGCCTCCTCCTGCATTGAAGTTCCTTGTAAGTGAGCTCGTATTGAAGGTTGAACTAGTTAGATCGACATCAATTTAAATTAGAAAAACTATGTGAAACGATCAACTTGTGAATGTACTGTAGTGTAGTTCGTTCCCATTTGATAAAAGGTTGGAATTCCTTGTGTTTCCCTTTTAATAGCTTTTTCCAATACTATAAATACAAGTGTCCATCCGTCCAAGTAAATAACGTCCATCCCTCTCCTCCACGGCTGCAGAAACCCTCATCCACGCATTCATCACCTCCCGTCTGGACTACTGCAACAGCCTCCTCTTTGGTTCATCCTCGATAATCACCAATAAACTCCAATACATTCAGAACTCCGTTGCCCGTCTACTCACCCATTCCCAGACCCGTGACCACATCACCCCCGTCCTTTACAAGCTTCACTGGCTCCCCATCCCTCAGAGAATCCAGTACAAAATCCTCCTCTTGACCTACAAAGCCCTCCATAACCTGGCCCCATCCTACCTGACTGACCTCTCCAGACACACTCCCATCCGCAACCTCCGCTCTGCTGGTACCAACCTCCTGACCCCCCCCCCCCCCCCCCCCATGCGGACCAAATTCAGATCCTGGGGGGACAGGGCCTTCTCCATCGCTGCTACCACCCTCTGGAACTCACTACCTCACACCATCAGAGACTCCTCCTCACTCACCACAGTCAAAACATCACTCACGACCCACCTGTTCAACACTGCATTCAACATTTAACCCACAGCATTTAACCCCTGACTATCTCTTCTCCTTCTCCTTCCTTTTGCTTTGATTAATTTACCGATTGATTTTTGTCTTTTTGCACTTGTTTTTTGTACTCTGTCAAAGCGCCTTTGGGCTTCTTGAAAAGCGCTATATAAAATAAATGTATTATTATTATTATTATTATAAACGACATGAGGAACAATTTGATATAACAACAATGCAAAACTTGTACATAAAAACCTGACATAGGTTACTCTGTTTCAGGTTTATTGACGAGGGTTACACTGGGTAGGATGCCATTGCCTTCCCCGCATTGTTTTGTCCGTTCCCATCCCATTAAATGCTGAGTGTCAAGCAAGGAAGCAGCACGTACCTTTATTTATTTATTTTATTTTATTTTTTAATAGTCTTTGTTATGACTCGGCTGGGGATTGAAACAAACAATGTTTTAAACTTGAATTTGCTTTCTTCAATAAGAGCATTGATTGGACAATAGAACAACCTGGAACTTGATCAGGAAGGAAGTAAAAAATTATGACATTTCAGATGACTTCATCACAGTATTTGATCTTTAATTTTAATTTGTTTGCCCCAATTCAATTTTAAAGATAAATAATTTAATTATTCATTGCACAAATATATCATGAAAACGAATCAACATTACGATTGTTGTGTTTTGTGTTTTCAGGGTTCTAGTTTTGGAACAGAAAGTTCAACTCCATGTCCAGCAAATCAGTTCTTTAATGATGCTAATGGGGTCTGCTGTCTATTTTGTCCCAGGGGTGAGTTCCAAAATAAGAATGCCATTGTTTTTTTTGCATGTTCCTGGAATTTTTCAATCAATCCAACTGGTTTTATACTTCACAGGAGCATACATGGATAAGCCATGTCACCATCCTGGAATTTTTCAATTAATCCATCTGGTTTTATACTTCACAGGAACATACATGTATAAGCCATGTCACCATCCTGGAAGTAATCCTTTGTGCTTCCCTTGTGAAATGGAGAAAACGTACATGGACGAGCAAAGCAACATGTCAACATGCAAGGAATGTCGTGTGTGTGACCCAGGTAAACTATTCTACTCTGTTTACATTTACACTGAATTACTCAAAGTATAAGCTCAAACACAACCAAGTATGAAATATCAGGGAAATAAAATACCGTAAGTGGTGATTGATCCACCATGGAGAGAAGAAAAGCTGACGTTTCAGGCCTTACCTTCCAATGAAGCAGGTATGGCCCGAAACATCAACTTCTCTTCTCTCGAGGGCGGAACAATCACCATTTCAGGTATTTTGTTTCTTATTTGTTTTGACCTATTTTGCCACCCACGCAGATCGATAATTTTGTGTTTTGATTGGTGATGACATTCTTCCCAGCATGAAATTTACATTTGTTATCGGCATTTGAATTTTCATCCACAACGACATAGCTGGTTGTGTTGTGTTAAGTTGTGTAGTGGAATTTCATCCTTTAACATGGAATGGATATCTACCTCTGCCTCCAACGGTGTTTTTTCACTTGCGAAATTGAAAATTTGCAAGTACATTGCTTAGTCTGGTCTGTGATTGTCTGTTTGTAACTTGCGAAAATCGAGGATTTTTCAACGACAGCATATTGTTTGTCACGTGTGTTATTCTGTCTGTCAGTCAATCGACTACAGGTAACAATTTTAACCCAATCTACACCAAATGGTAGCGTTTGTCATGAGGAGGAAGCCTATTGATTCTGATGTCGAAAGGGGTAATTCATTGGTGAAACACCAGCACAGTTGTCTTCGGAGCCTTCGAATCACCCCTTTTAGGATGAGCACTCCTGAAATAATGAAGATGACTTCAGGAAAAAAAATCGTCCCCTCGTTGCAGAATATCTCTGCCTGGAACAATAATCTGAAACGATACTATTAAAGCGCGGCGTTACGCGCGCTGCTTGCGAGCAAGGAGGAAGCGGACAAGCGGTAACTTATAAGCGTCTTTATTTCAGGAGCTCACTGTCACACCGGCGCGCTCCGGGCTGCGCGCCCGGTGTATATCATGAGGCCACGCCTACCCCTCGGGCGTGGCCACCGCCCACTTGGTGCGCGGAATGATGTCACCACGCCAGTGGGCTTTTGTGTCCGCCACACGCGCCCCCCCAGAATTCCCGCGCACCTGGAGGGCCAGTTTGCGGGGCAGACAAATGACCCGGCCGAAGCGCCCCCTGGCGATCGGCGGCGTCCGGGGTGCAGGGATGCCAGGTGGGATGCCCCTGGCTGCCCCTGGGATGGGTGCAGGACCGGGGGGCGGCGTGGCGGCGGGGCTGGGCGGTGCCGGGGGTCCGCCCGCAGGGGGGCGGCCCCGACGTGGGGGTCGGGCCACTGGCGGTGGATGGTCCACGTCGAGGTGGGCCGGCTTGAGGCGGTCTACCGAAATGCGGTCAGGAGTACCGCCGATGTCCAGGGTGAAGTGCTTCGCCCCGGTCTCCAGCACACGAAAAGGCCCGTCGTACGGGGGCCGCAGTGGTGTCCGGTGGGCATCGTGGCGGACGAAGACGTACTCCGCCGTGCGAAGCTCCGGGGCGACGTGCGTCGGTGGGTGCCCGTGGCATGCCGTTGGCACCGTGGCGAACCTCTGGGCGGTCTCTTGCAGAGCGGAGCGCTGCTGTGCCGCGGACCATGGTGCCGTGGAGTCGGGGAGGAACTCGCCCGGCACCCGCTGCGGTTGCCCGAAGACCAACTCCGCCGTGGATGCGCGCAGGTCCTCCTTGGGCGCCGTCCGGAGGCCCAGCAGGACCCAGGCGAGCCTGTCGACCCAGCCGCCGTCGCGGAGGGTGGCCCGGAGCGCGGCCTTCAATGAGCGGTGAAATCGCTCACACAGGCCATTAGCCTGGGGGTGGTAGGCCGTGGTTCGGTGCAGCCGGACCCCGAGCCCCTGCGCGACCGCCCCCCAGAGCTCCGAGGTGAACTGGGGGCCGCGGTCGGACGAGATGTCTGAGGGGGCGCCGAACCGGGCGACCCAGGTGGCGATGAAAGCCTGCGCGACATCGGCCGCCATTGTCGACGCCAAGGGCACGGCCTCCGGCCACCGGGTGGTGCGGTCCACCATGGTGAGGACGTAGGTGAAACCCCGCGAGGGGGGCAGAGGTCCCACCAGGTCCACGTGGACGTGGTCAAACCGGCGTTCCGGCACCGTGAACGGGGCCAACGGGGCCTGGGTGTGCCGGTGCAACTTGGCGCGCTGGCACGCGAGGCACGTCCTGGCCCAGCCGCGGACGGCCTTCCGGAGGCCATGCCAGACGAACTTGTCGGCGATCAGCCTTTGGGAGGCCCTCGCGCCCGGGTGGGACAGGCCGTGGATGGCGTCAAACACCTGGTGCTGCCAGCCCGCGGGCACGATGGGGCGAGGACGCCCGAGGGAGACGTCGCACAAGAGGGCCGCGCCCGCGTCGTCAAACGCCACCTCGGTGACGCGGAGGCCCGTGACGGCGGTCCGCAAGGCCTGGACGTCGGGGTCAGCGGCCTGGTCCACTGCCATCCGGGCATAGTCGATGCCGAGGTGGACTGCGTGGGCGACGGCCCGGGAAAGGCAATCCGCCACCGGGTTGTCCTTCCCCGCGACGTGCTGGATGTCCGTCGTGTACTCGGACACGGCCGAGAGGTGACGCTGCTGCCGGGCCGACCACGGCTCGGTGACCTTGCCCATCGCGAAGATCAGCGGCTTGTGGTCGACGAAGGCAGTGAACGCACGGCCCTCGAGCAGATGGCGGAAGTGCCTGACCGCCAAGTGAAGCCCGAGCAACTCGCGGTCGAAGGTACTGTAACGGCGTTCGGGCGGGCGAAGCTGCCGGCTAAAGAACGCCAGCGGTTGCCTAGCTCCACTTTTGCCACCGCCAGCTTCGTCGGCTCGAGGCGGCGTGCCCGGGCGTAGACCGTTGGCCCGACGGTGGGGATGTGATGGGCCACCCCGTGCTTGACGGCCCCCGCCGAGAAGGTGGGCCGCGTGAGGGCCGGGAAGCCGGCGAGGAGGCGGGTGAATGCGTCCGCTGCCGGAAGCGTACAGACCAACGTGGCCGGAACCGAACCGTTCAGCAAGCCGCTTGGCAAGCCGCTCGTTGAGCTGGGCAACGCACAAGCGAGCGAGCTGAACGTCTCGGCCTGGACAAGACGTCTGCGCTTGACGTCGACCAGGAGCCCATTAGCGCACAGGAAGTCCGCGCCAAGCAGTGCCATGGGCACGTCGGCGGTGACGAACGTCCATCGGAAAACCTGCCCTCCGAACCGCAGAGAGAGGCAGCGTTTTCCGTACGTACGGATGGGCGTCCCGTTCGCGGCAAGCAGCGCGGGGCCCCCACCCGCAGCGTGCTTGTCTGACGTGCCGGCGGGAACGACACTCACCTGCGCTCCCGTGTCACACAGGTAACGGCACCCGGAGAAGGTGTCCGTTATGAACAGCAGGCTGCTCGAACGGCCGGCGCTCATCGCCACTATTGAGCGCCGGCCCGGGCGTTTCCCGACCTGTTGAAGGAGCATGGCGGATGACACTGCCGAGCTTCGTGGCCGAACTTGGCGTGGAACCAGCACCAGGTGGTGGAGCTGGAGGAGCGCGGCTGGCTCTGCCAGGCCGGTGGAGTTGGCGGGTTTCCCCGCGGTGGCGGTTTTCGCCGCGGCGGTGGGCGGGGCGTGGCGGCGGTCACGAGGTGCGTATCAGCATGCTGCGTATGCTGTATAAGCTGATGCTGTGGATCAGCAGCAGCATCAGCAGCATCAGCCACGAGGGCCGCGACGGCCATGCCGACTCTTGCCCGCGTGTCCGAAGCGGTGAAGTACTTGTCCGCCTCGGCTGCCAATGCTCGGGGTTCAGTTAGCCCGGTCCCGGCCAACGCGAGGCGAACCTGCGCTGGAAGTTGGCGACGGAAAAGCACCCGGAATAGAGAACCGGGGGCTTCGTCGCCCAACAGTGACAGCATATGGTCCATTCGGACCGACGGGCGCGTGTCACCGAGCTCGGGGAGATCCAGGAGGCGGTCGGCCCGTGCGTCGTCCGTGAGGCCGAACGTGGCTAGGAGTAGCCGCTTGAGTGCCTCGTACTTGTGGCCGTCCGGTGGGTGGCGAAGGACGGACACAACTCGAGCGGCCGTGCCGGGCCCGAGGGAGGCGACGACGTGGCAATAGCGCGTGTAAACGCCGGTGAGGCGCCGAAGCTGAAATTGGGCTTCGGCCTGGACGAACCAGACTTCGGCCTGAGCCTCCCAAAATTCGGGAAGTTTGATGAAGTTGGCCATGGCAATGGCGTCGCGTGTGGAAGGATCGCTCCGGCAGATCCAACGTCGAGGGGGTCACCAGTAAAGCGCGGCGTTACGCGCGCTGCTTGCGAGCAAGGAGGAAGCGGACAAGCGGTAACTTATAAGCGTCTTTATTTCAGGAGCTCACTGTAACACTGGCGCGCTCCGGGCTGCGCGCCCGGTGTATATCATGAGGCCACGCCTACCCCTCAGGCGTGGCCACCGCCCACTTGGTGCGCGGAATGATGTCACCACGCCAGTGGGCTTTTGTGTCCGCCACACTATACTCGAAACTATACTCTGAGGTTCCTGGACTTCAGACCAGACTTTGGTGGGTTAAACCGGTGTATGAGCGCTCAACCGTCCCTCTTCCCTCAGAGCATATTTCTGGTGTGGGAAGTAATAATATTTGTCTGAAGACCTTTGAGGTTCTGTATATCCAGGTGACATAGCTTGCTCTAAGGGCCATTTTGGAATCGGTGTCCATAATAATCTTCCTCTTTCCTTTTGGAATGCCTTAAAGGACAAGGCATTTGCTGAAAGATGTATTGTAAAATCCTCTACTTCCTATTTCTACTGGAAGGTCGTTTACAGACCATGCTCCATGTTCACAATCAGCTACCAGGTCTTCGTATTTGCCTTTCTTTCTGCCATATGCAATAGACAGGTTCTCCTCCATCAGGACTGTCAATTCAATATTGATGACATTCTTAGTTACTGCCGAATAGATGGTGATATCAGGCAGTTTGGCAGTTTCCGTAATTTGTGGAGGGAACACGATTGGCTTATGGTCTTCATCCATCAGAAACATCCACTCATTAGCCTTCTGTAGGATGTCCTATGTTTCTACCCATGGAAGTGGCGAGGCTGGGTTCCTGAAGGATGGACCATCAGCTGAACGGAATGCAATCGTGGGAATGGAGCTTGGCTTTGATACAATACTGGTCTTCGTATTTGCATCTTTGATAGAAGGAGCCAGGCCTGATGCAATCATTCTTAGTGTTTGGTCATGGCACCACTACCAGTTGTATCTTCCATTTTAGAGTGAGTAGCTGCATCCATTTAAGATGTGGAGCAGTGTGCTATGGTGATGGTGACACAGCTGACCAGTCCAAGGTTGGTTTTTCCCCACAGTCTTAGGTTGGCCTGGGGAAGGGAGTTGGTCGTGCATAGCGTTGATGTGGAATGACAGCAGTTCCGGTATCCATACATAGAGGAGTTTCTTCCATGATGTATCAGTCTGTATGGCAGAATCCCATCTCAACCACTGTCCTTGTTTAGCACATCCATACAGATAGACCAATATGTCTTCCTCATCGATATCCTTTCCCAAATTGGTGAGGCTTTTCCTGTGTTCCCTTCTGGACATGTCTCTTATCAGCGTTTGATTTTCCTGAAGCTGAAGCCTGCTCAGTCGGTTTGACCTCTGCACATCTCATTCAGGATAAGGTGTCGCTCCTTCCGTTCTAACTCTTTCACACCATTCCCCCTAGCCTTGTCTTTCTTTGTTTCTAAGCAATCTCTGCACAGTGTTTGGGTCTTTCCATCCCTGGAGTGTTTGTTGAGGTGGTACTTGGTGACCTGCATATATTTCACGGAGGTGGTAAGCCTTTTCAGTTGTAGACCATACCTCTTTCTTGTTCTGTAGAGGGCACTGTTGGAAATACATCTGCTTACCCCTGCCCTTCTATTCAGGTACTTGATGCAGGTTGCCTCTTGACTCTCAATGTAAGATATTGGGAAGTTATAGATAGTGAACTCCCAGGTCATGGCACAATTGCATTGTTGTATATCCACATCTTTACGATTCCAGACAGATTGCTTTTCTTGGCTGTTTGTAACATGGCTACCAGCTTCATCTTGACCATTTCTCTGATGTTATCATCTTTCAAATCTTCGTAGATCAGCTTTCCGAGGAATCATATGGGTTGACTGTGGATATACGTGATCTGATTTTCATTAATTTCGAGTTGGGGAACATAGGCTATACGTAGTGTGTTCAAAAAGTATCCGACCTTTATTTTTCGTGCGTAAAAAAAAAAGAAGCTAGGGAGGCGTTGATTGGTGAACGTATGTAGGCGATCCTAATGCGCACGCGTGAATTTTTTCCCACCTGCAGAAGCTGTCATTCGACGGCAGACCGCCGATGAGTGAGGACATGTAAGTGAGCGCCATCGGATTTTCGTTTTTGACAAAATGACGGAAAAACTTGAACAACGCTAATGCATCAAATTTTGTGTTTCATCAAACTTGCATCAAAACTGCAACTTGGTTTCTGGGTCGTACCCATAAACCCAGGACTCATCGCCAGTGATCACAGTGTTGAGGAAGCTGGGATCGCTGTTCACAGTCTCCAGCATGTCCTGTGCGATCTCCAAACGGAGTTGCTTCTGCTCAATCGTTAGCAGCTTTGGTATGAACTTCGCTGAGATTCTCCTGAAGCCCAAATCCTCCTTCATAATGGAATGAACGGTGTTGAATCTTGCGGATCGTTTCCACTTGGGAATCGCCAAGCTTTACACAAAATTTGATGCAGTAGCGTTGTTCAAGTTTTTCCGTCATTTTGTCAAAAACGAAAATCCGACGGCGCTCACTTACATGTCCTCACTCATCGGCGGTTTGCCGTCGAATGACAGCTTCTGCAGGTGGGAAAAAATTCACGCGTGCGCATTAGGATCGCCTACATACGTGCACCAATCAACGCCTCCCTAGCTTCTTATTTTTTACGCACGAAAAATAAAGGTCGGATACTTTTTGAACACAGTAGTATGTTGTGTCTTATGTCCTCCACGCCTCTGCTCTGCCTTTGGGACAACTTTCTTCATAGCGTGGGACTTCGATTTGGAAGGCTTAGCTTTCATGTTTCGTGTCCACTGAAGGAACGTTTGAACCTTGTTGATTTGTTGACATTCTTCTGGACTTTTTGCTAATCCTTGGTTTAGTCCAATCCTTGGTTTTCACACATATAAACAGCTCATCATAGTACTTGAACACGATCTTCCTGATATGAGCTGGAATGTGGTACCACTCAAGTGCAAACTGTACTGTATGAGGTTATGTAGCACAGTGCCATCTGCATTTTGTAGGTCAAGCCAGGTTGTCACTATCGGTTTTTTATTATTTTTGGTGTCGAGGAGCATTTCAGTTAGTGCCTCCTTTTGTTCTACACAGCCTGATATTTTTTTTGGTTCTTTGTGGAAGGATACCCATTCCAAGGTTACAACTGGAATTCGTCAGTTATGGGTCTGAAGCAAGAAGGATTACTCGTATTCTCCTGTTTTGATATCAGGAGCATCTCTCCTACTCTCCAACAACTGGGTATGGAGGCAGTTCTCCATATATATTACATATAAACTTGTGTAGCACCTTTGTTGCTCTTGGACATTTCTTTCATACTAAGTATGGAATACGATTAGTTCCAGGAGCACTGGCATATCTTCTTTTCCGGAGATAGGCATTCAGTTCTGACAAGCTTGGTGGTTTAGTTTTGAATGGGGTCTTGGTTTTTAGTGGTCTTTTCATGCCCTTCAGTATTTCATATTTGTAATTACGTTTTTTTAAAATCGTTATTAACATCCTTAAATAACTTTTCAGAAACTACTTTGCTGAAGGATGGAGATCTATTTTGCTTCATTCAGCATCCGTTTTGCTTACTGGTCCCGGATTTCGTCTGAATTGTTGCTGAGCTTTATTGGCAGATATTCGTTCTTGTGATTTCAATTCTAATTTCCTCACTATGTTGTGGAGTCTTACTAACTTGTAAGTTCGTAAGACTTATTCTCCTTGTTAGTAAGACTCTAGTTAGTTAGACTTACTCTCCTTGTAAGTCTTACTCCTGTTATGGAGTCTTTCCTGAGGTTTGCTACGAGTGTTTCATTTCTATCTTTTAGGGCTTGTTTAAACTGATGCTTGGTAGCTTTCTCAAGGCATCTCAATTTCCTTCGTTGTCTCGTAGACTGCTGCTTTTTGTTAGTCTTCTATGTTACTGATTTCATACCGAATCTGTCCACAAGACTTTTGTAGACATAATTTTCCAAATTTTCTAGTTGCTCATCAAGGCTGTTTCCTATTTCTAATAATTTTCATGTTTCAACTTCAAGGTGAAATTTCTAAATCCACAATTTTCATCCGATTTACTTGAAAATTGATCAGGATTTGCAGAGGGGGTCGCCAAGCCCAGGGAGCCCAGGGAGAAAATAAAGAGAGACCGACAAAGGGATGCATGGGTATGGTTGAGGGTTAGGTGAAAATGCAGGGGGTGGATGAGGATAGAGAAAGAAAATATGAGGTGGGGTGGGTTAACAGGGGTAGAAAATATCATGGTTTTGGATTGGTGATGATCTGAGATGGTCGTGAGTCGTCGTCTTGAAGACCTCAAGGGAAGAATGAGATTGCAGAGAATATGGAAGTTGGTTCCTCGTGTGGGGAAAATGAGGAACAAATGAGTGGAAATTAGCAATGATTCTGGATTTTTGGAGTTTCACGAGAAGGGGGTTGCTGGTGGATCGTGATTGTAATGGAGTGAAGTGAAGAGTAAAATTTATTGTACTCTTATAAATTTTACAACCTGGTGAAGGAGTTCTACATTTGATAAATGTGAGGGGCCTTCATAGAATTCTCCGAACGACATATGATAATCCAAGACATATGTCACATTTTATATTTTTGTGTCTCTGCCGACAAAGGATGCTTTATGTTTTTGGGTTGTCCGTCTGTCTGTCCATTCTTCCGTCCATCGGTGATGGGTTTTCATTGCCACAATAACTTAAGAACAGCTAAAGGGATCGAAGTCAAACTTGGTACAAATATGTATGATGATGCAATTATGATCCGATTAGATTATGGGGTCAATAGGTCAAAGGTCAGAGGTCCCGTTAGGTAAAAATTCTTACCGAGCTTTGTGTGTGAACCAGTAATAGGATTTTGACCGAATTTGGAAGAAGTATATTTTGTGATGCAAAGATGAACTAATTAGATTTTGGCATCAAAGATCAGAAGTCAAATCGGGTAAAAATGTGACACTTGAGTACAGCTGAATGGATTTAAATCAAACTTGGTACAAATATGTTTAATGATGTTGAAATATGGGCGGAGGCATATCTGTCGACGTCGTGACGTCAGAGTGCTGTTCTAGTTTCATTATCTCTTCGCTCACTCTCCCATGTTTTCTATTTTCTTCCACAGAGACCGAGGTTGAAGAGAAAAAGTGTGACATACACAATAACCAACAATGTGTTTTCCGTGAAGGTTTCTACATGAAAGGGAACGAATGTGTGATGGAGAGCACTCTGGGATGTAAGGACACAAGTAAAAGCAAACAAATCAGTGTTTTTCCTGCCTTCCTCGACCCGTCTCCTGTTTTGAAATCATCATCCCTGGTCAAGCAAATTAAACTGCTGTTTAACATCCTTTAACAGGTGAAACTGGTTCAGCATCGAACAAGTATCTTCCATGGTGGTTTTGGGTCTTCTTGATTGTGATCCTCCTGAACATGTTATTCATTTTCCTTTTTGGTAAGTCTCAAGTGTAATGTTATTGTTCTTAGGAATGGGGATGTTTGTGTGAGTATAAATAATATTGAGCATAAATATTGTGACTCCCATTGACCTTCTGACAAGAATTACAAAAGGTGAAAATGAGAGGAAAACACACGAAGAACTAGAGTTCATAAGACACGTTACATCTACACAGTGTTAAAATTTATACTTCAGTTTAAATATGAGATTTTAAAGATAATTATAAAACAATTCTGGAAGTTTCGCGCTGTTGAAGCAGTCTTATACACCACCTTATTTAACACGTCAGTACTGCTAAATGGTCGGGTTTTAAAACTGCAAATAAGAAGATTTGTGTTCTACAGTATTTATTTATATATTTCAATTATAATAAAATATAGATTCTAAAAGTCATATAAATTAATTACGGAATTTACCGCCATTTTACCACCTTTGGCGCAGTGTCTATTACATCCCCTATCGAAAACGTTACATTTGTTATTCGTCCTGTTAATTGGGTCCTTTATGATGTTAAAATCAGTAAGTTTTCTGGTTGGAGACAGACCAGCAGACAAAGTGAAAATATTATTCCATTCTGGTGGAGACAAATTCATATACAAAGTACTCTTAAACAGCATGTTTGTTTTCTGTTTCATTGTTCGATTTGTGTTCAAAATATACCATTAAAATGAAATAAGTTGTTCCTCGATCATAAACTGACGTTTGTAGACAGACAGACAGATGGACGGACATGAACCAATTGCTTAACACCGCTTTTCGCTTCGCGTGTGCGGGGTAATTATTTCAAAAAGGTTATTTAATCGAAAATATCTACAAGTACTCAACTCCATGAATTTACAATCGTTGATCAAATTGCAGAAACAGCAAAAGTAAAAATATATAAATCATGTAAATATAAAATATAATCCCCCCTCTTCTTTTCCCGATTGTTCATTCACTTTCTTGTTGTGTCAAACTGTAGGCCCCATTGTCCCACTTCGAGTTTGTTGTCTTTTTAACACAAAACCTCACTCTTGCATGAACATAAAAATTGTATATAAATCTCTCGACTTGATCACCTTGCCTTTGTGAACCAGCTCAATCAGCTTGCGTTACAAAACAAACAACCATCTCAAAACATAACCACCACCACCACCAACTCAACTTCACTCGACTCAATATCAGAGAAAACACGTGTGCACGACAAGCACCACAATTAACTTGCAAGATCTTTGAAAAAATATTTAAAAGTCGTAGTAAAAAAAAAAAAAATCACATTATTTCTCCAAAATAAAACCTTCACCAATGTGGAGAATCACAAAGAAGTTTAATTTGTACATCGAGCCGAATGGATCACTTTGTTTTTGATAGTCATGGACTCATGTGATTCGTGCCTGGACTTTGCTTAAAGTTTTGTTATTTTACAGGGAAATGTCAACCGAGTGTGAATGGAGTTTTTAAAATAATCTGTAATCTCTTGCTGATGTGATGTGATTTGATGAATAAAATCATCCTTGGAAGGAGATGACGGGTTTGAGAATGATGATGCTTTCTGTGCAAGGAATGTGAAAAATTCCTTTTTAAACTTCATTCTTTTCTTCTCATTTCAGTGAAACGATGCTTTTGTCCATGGGTAGGTCTGGAATCATTTCCCCCCATTATGTTATTTGAAATCTTCACTTTCATGGCTTATTTTTCTGTATTTATGAAATTTGTAAAACTTAATTAATTTGGTACAGCGATGGATGATATCTTTGTACGGGGTTTTAAATTCACCATAAATGTGCAGCAACTCACTGTATAATTTCAAAGAATGAACAAATCTGTGATACATTATGTTTCTGGGGGTTAATTCAAACTTGTGTTTTTAATTGTGAAGTTTTTAATTCTCTCATCTTCATGACAAACACTTGGTATTGGTAAATTACATGATTTAATGTGAGTTCTTTGTGAATCAGCCCTGTTTCTTCCGCAAAAGGTAAAAAATATTATATAACTTTATCCATGTATGATGTTATCAACAAGGGAAAGTTGAGACATGGGGGCCAGCCCAAAGGGGAGAGCTGTACTCCAAGCTGTGAATTAAGGCCTTCTAGGTTATCAAAAGTTGAGATTGGCCAAGGAAAGAATGCACGATGGAGGATGCCCAATCAGCAGTTGGCTTCAGAGGTAATATTGGTCATATGATCTGCCCAAGAAAACATCATGACTGATAGTCAGGTTCACTATGTTTTTTCGTTCAAAATTTTGGTAGATTAGCAAAACTATACATTTTTGGAATATTCAGAGCATGAGGAATCCAAAAATTAATGTTTACATTTGCGTAGACACGTTTGCGAAAATGACACCCAGGACAGTGATGAAGATCTGTAAAAGCATATTCCTGAACGGTATAGACCTCGTAGATCCTGTGTATAGGACTTATAGTTCAATCTGATACTACCTATAACTTCCTATAACAACCTATAACTTCAAAGGACTTGCAATATCATGTATTATGTAATACAGTTATATCACAAATATAAAGACAATGGTTTTCAATTACCTTTGTTTGTTGCTTTTCTATAATCCTGAGCACTATTTTGAGGCCTTTATTGGATTCCTTGACCCAGAAAACATAGGATTAGCATATTTAATTAAGTCTCTAGGTTGACTAGAAGCCGAGATCGCGCAAAATATGTATTTTATGGCGGCCATTTTCAAAATCCAAAATGGCGGCCATGCAGGTGTCTGTGCAAATGCCAACATTGATTTTCAGATTCTCCATGCTCTGAAGATTCCAAAAATATACAGGTTTGCTAATCCCAAAATTTTGAAAGAAATTATATTTGTTAACATAGTGAACCTGACTATCTTCATCACTGTCCTGAGTGTCATTTTCGCAAAGGTGTCTACGCAAATGTAAACATTAATTTTTGGATTCCTCATGCTCTGAATATTCCAAAAATGTATAGTTTTGCTAATCTACCAAAATTTTGAACGAAATTATATTTGTTAACATAGTGAACCTGACTATGATGGTGAGTCCCAAAAGTTTCACTAAACATCTTGAAGTGGTTTGTTTCTGAAGTAGATGTGAGGGTTTGTCAGATGGTCCTTTCAGAGTAACAAGTTACTTTTCAGTAACTTTCCTAGTAACAGATCCTAGTAACTACAGAACAATCAGCCTTCTCCCAATTATCAGCAAAGTCATGGAATCCATCATTGCTTCGGATATGAAATCTTTCCTCTTCTCCAATGGCTTGATCTCTGATCATCAATTTGGTTTCAGACCAGGTCACTCCACTCTGGACATGCTGCTTCTGCTGTCTCAACAATGGATGGAGGTCCTCAATGCCAAACAGGAAATTAGAGCTGTCTCCCTCGATATATCACGTGCTTTCGATACGGTCTGGCACCCCGCTCTGCTCACCAAACCCTCCTCCTTTGGTATCCATGGAAATCTCCACGCATGGCTGGCGGACTTCCTCTCTAGTCGTAGTCAACGTGTGGCCCTGAATGGGTTTCTCTCATCTCCTCTTCCTGTTCAGGCTGGAGTTCCCCAAGGCAGTGTTCTGGGCCCTGTGCTTTTTCTGGTCTTCATCAATGATCTCTCCGACTCTCTTGAAAATCCTCTCTATCTCTTTGCTGATGATTCCACTCTCTGCCGCTCCATTCCTCATCCCTCAGATCGGCAGTCTGCAGCCTCCTCACTCTCTGCAGACCTGGACAAAATCACTGACTGGGCAAACAAGTGGAAGATGTCTTTGAATCCTGACAAATCTCACTCTCTTACGATGTCTCTCCGAAAAGACCGACTGGACAACCCTCCCATCCACTTTCTGAATAATCCTCTCCAAGAAGTTCTGTCACTCAAGCTTTTGGGTCTCACTATCTGCCATGATCTTTCCTGGAAAAACCACATTTCAAATCTGGCCTCCAAAGCCAGTCGCCGACTGGGCATCCTGGGTCGTGTGAAGTCCTTCCTTGGCACACCTGAGCTCCTCACCACATAGAAGGCTTTCATCCGCAGCTCAATGGAATACTGCTCTCCCCTCTGGGCTGGTGCTGCTCCCTCACACCTAGCTCGTCTCACGCTGTTGAAACCAAAGCGTTCAGAATCATTGGAATCTCCCACGATGAAGCTAACTCCAAGGGCCTTTCACTCACTCATCGCAGGCAGGTTGGTGGTCTTTCTGTCTTCTACCTACTCCTCTCCGGCCTTGCTCCTCCAGCTCTCTCTGGGCTCTGTCCCCCAAATATTCCTAAAGGTCGCACAAGATCTGCCTGCAACCCTCTTCTGGTTAAACTGCCAAAATCAAGACTCTCTGCTCACCTTCACCCTTTCATTTCTCTTTTCTCCCGCCTCTGGAACAAACTCCCCCACTCCCTTCAATCCCACTCCTCCCTCAGGTCTTTAAAACAGCTGTTCATCACCATCTCTTATCTTCCCCCACCCAAAACCTTGATCTGTTCTACCCCTGCTAATTTCACCCCAAATCCTCTTTTTTTGAAATACCAACTTCTTTCCTGGAAGTCCTTGGTGTCCTTGTGTTTATATTTCTGCCACCCCCCCCCCACCCCCTTCCCACGCCGCCTCCCTCCATGCCCTCTCCCTCCCACACATTCCCGATGTCCCTCACAAATGTTGTGTTTATGTGCTTCCCCTTCTCTCCCCATCTTGTCTACCGCTCCCCTTTTTATACACATTTTTTTTGTTTGTCTGTTTGATTTGTTTGTGTGATAAATGTTAGCTCTTTCACGAGCCTCGATTATGTATACAAAAAAACAAACAAACAAAAAAACAACAACAGGGTGAGTGTGAGGAAAATGCCTCGGTTGAATGGTATTCCAAGTGTTGATCCAGCTCCTGATTGTATCAAGGTCTGTAGAGAGGGAAGAGACTTCTGCATGCTGTCTGAAGGATGAGAAATGATATGGCCAAGAGTCGATCAAAAGCAGGATTGTCCAGGAGCTGATGCCACAGGATTTTCCAGGGAATAAAAGATCATGAAGGGGAGGAAGAGGACTGGGCTCCAGATTGGGAAAATTGGCACCTTAGGGAACTCGATCCTTCACGCGGGAGAATGTGTGAGAACAGAGGATCTTCTTAAGTGGTACACTCTGCGAGTGGAAGAAGTCAGTAATGCATTGGAGGAGATGGCCTTGCACACCAGACGCAGAGAGTTTGGAGATCAGGGCAGGGTGCCAGACTATGAAATGCTCGAAATATGTCCAGAGAGCCGGCATTGCTCTCACGTCTGTGATTGAGGATTTTCATCCATTGGTGGGAGTGTAGAGGCATCATGTTCGGGGTAGAATGATAGGGTCGGAAACAATAATGATGATCTGAGATCAGACAGTTGGAGAAAAGGAAGGCTTTGATGCCAATTGCAATGCGAGATTCAATGACGTAGCTTATGATTGGAAGCAAGCTAATAGGCCTATAGTTAAAAGGTTCCATTACTGCGATGTTTTTGGTAAACTTCCGGGCAGAGAAAATTGACAAAGGATGAACAAGAGCAGCAGAGCAGATTTTTAGGATGCATGCACTGATGTCTTCTGGGCATGTTGCATAATCAGAGTCGAGGTTTGCCAGACACCTCTCCACCTTCAGTGTGAAAGACAGTGTCCAGGGTACGGGAGGTGAGGGCAGGGAATATGTAGGGAGTGGGGGCTCAGGTATGCAAGATTTCAAAGCAAAGCTGAATTGAGGCTTTCCGCCTTCTCAACAGCAGAGTCAACTACGGCTGTGGTACCACAGTGGGGAATTGAGTTCGTGACAAACTGCAAATCCGTTACCAGAACGGGGTTAACCTGTTGAACCTGAAGAGACAATACCCAGGGATAAACACCGATAAATCGTGGACATCTTGTGGGAGGAAGGATTCTGTTGGGGAGATAATATCAGGTGTACAATTGCAGCTTGGGTTGAGAGATTTGTCAAATTGTAGTGAAAACCTTGGATTTTTTAGGTCCAGAGTGCAAGAGAAGTGCTGTTGACAAGGACGTGAAAGAGGGGAGGAGGTGGGGCGGCACACTGGGGAAGCAGGGATGGGGCAGCACGCTGGGGAAGCAGTGATGGGGCGGCAGGGACGGGGCGGCACATTGGGGGAAGCAGGGACGGGACGGCACGCTGGGGAAGCAGGGACGGGGCGGCACACTGGGGGAAGCAGGGACGGCTCGCTGGGGAAGCAGGGACGGGACGGCACGCTGGGGAAGCAGGGACGGGACGGCACGCTGGGGAAGCAGGGACGGCACGCTGGGGAAGCAGGGATGGGACGGCACGCTGGGGAAGCAGGGACGGGACGGCACGCTGGGGAAGCAGGGACGGGACGGCATGCTCGGGAAGCAGGGGCGGGGCGGCATGCTGGGGAAGCAGGGACGGGGCGGCACGCTGGGGAAGCAGGGACGGGGCGGCACGCTGGGGAAGCAGGGACGGGACGGCACGCTCGGGAAGCAGGGGCGGGGCGGCATGCTGGGGAAGCAGGGACGGGGCGGCACGCTGGGGAAGCAGGGACGGGGCGGCACGCTGGGGAAGCAGGGGCGGGGCGGCACGCTGGGGAAGCAGGGACGGGACGGCACGCTAGGGAAGCAGGGACGGGACGGCACGCTGGAGAAGCAGGGACAGGACGGCATGCTCGGGAAGCAGGGGCGGGGCGGCATGCTGGGGAAGCAGGGACGGGGCGGCACGCTGGGGAAGCAGGGACGGGACGGCATGCTGGGGAAGCAGGGACGGGACGGCATGCTCGGGAAGCAGGGGCGGGGCGGCACACTGGGGGAAGCAGGGACGGCTCGCTGGGGAAGCAGGGACGGGACGGCACGCTGGGGAAGCAGGGACGGGACGGCACGCTGGGGAAGCAGGGACGGCACGCTGGGGAAGCAGGGACGGGACGGCACGCTGGGGAAGCAGGGGCGGGGCGGCACGCTGGGGAAGCAGGGACGGGACGGCACGCTGGGGAATCAGGGACGGGACGGCACGCTGGGTAAGCAGGGACGGGACGGCACGCTGGGGAATCAGGGACGGGACGGCACACTGGGTAAGCAGGGACGGGACGGCACGCTTTGGAAGCACGCTGGTAAAAGTGATTTTGTTTGCTCATTCAATCAAACATGTTCATGCTGTGGCCTGTTCTAATTAGCTGGAGGGAAAGTTTTTTCACGTTTGTGTTGACACATTTATGCTTAAAATTACCTGAAACATTCTACGTCCTATCAATAATCTTTATTGTACAATGCGATTTTGCTTGGAGAGTTTGAGAATAAAATGAACTCTGATCTGTTATTCTCAACTCACCGAAAACCCGATTTACCTGTTCAGGCTCGTTTCACGTTTGACAAACATGGTCGTTCCAGAAAACAAACTGCTATCATATCAAGACTGATGAACAATCTGACAGACTTCCTGAAGTTGTCTCATAAACTCGAGTGACAATGTTGTTGCAAATTGAAGTAAAGAGTAAGTCAATGCGTATAAAGAAGGCTAAAGTTTCATGTGTTTTGTCCATCGATCTCTGCAATTATTTATTTCATGATCGCATCCTAAATTAATCTTTTAACTTTGCTAAACAGATCCCCTTCGAAGGTTCGTCTATTTCCTTCTCGTCCCTACTGATGCTCATTCATCCCCTTATTGTTTGTCTATTGTCCCATTCTTCCATTGTCGATCTGTCACCTTCTACCTCCTTTCATGTCACTCTTCCATGATTGGAGGACTTCTCGACTGCTTTCAGAAAAGACTTCACTTTTTCATTTCGACTAAAAAAATGTACATTTCCAGAACACATTGGTGTCCAATGAGCATTACAAGCTTATACTGTGTTGTTTTGACAAACATCGATTGTTTTGTCTTTGTAGGGATGCGTACAAGGAATGTAAGAAAACAAGAAAAAGACAACTCCATCCATTCAGCCCAAGTGACCACCAATCCCACAACTTCGGGCAGATTACAATCACAACAGAAACAGAGATCCTTGAGGATTATTTTTAATTATTGGTTGGAGAGGATAAGTTTCACACATCATTGAATGAAGTGATTTGGGGGTGGGAGAGTTGTAGGGCAGGAGGTTTCACAAGGACCTCCATTGCCACTACCAGACCCGAGTAATGAATCTCTCTTCAGGACCAAAGGTTTTAACATCTGGACTGAAAAAGGTTTTTTTATAGGTTTTTTTTTTATAACTTAGAGGAGTTGTGCCAAGAAGGTACGTCAGGGTTGTGTGTCTACTACTCGCTATCAAGGTGGGCTTCTGTCTGGGTTGTGTGTCTGCTACTCGCTATCTGCACATTATATGTGAGAAGGTACTGCCTCTTGTGGCCAACTTTGTTTTTTTCTATCGTAATTTTGCCATAGGTTTGGATTTATTTGAAGCAACGTGTGCTTATTTTATTTATTTTCTCTCTGAGGAGTATTTCCGTGTTACATTGGGCGACAAACACAGACAGTATTCGCCTATTTATGTTTACCCAGCAGGGACCCACCGGACATCTGCGCATTGTAAATGATGCGACTTCATTACTTCAATGGAACAATAGGAGATTCCCTTCATCCGGTATCTTTGTGAATGAATGAATGAATGAATGAATGATCGTTTTAAGGCCATTTTCCCCGCTAGAGCAGGGGTTAGCCTTGTGGGCCCCATGACAATCATGGTTCCCTGTTTGAGGCAATGTTTTTATGGCCGGATGCCCTTCCTGACGCCAACCCTTGGTCACGCTCTTAGGATGCGCAGGGATACGGTGTACCTATTCTAAACCGGGGTACACACCATGATCATTAACTGCATAAAGTCATTAACTGATTAACTGTATATATAAAATATTTTGATGTCCTTTTGTTCTCCCTCCCCGTTTACCGAATAAACTCGCACATGAAGTCACTTGGTCTCTGAGTGATTGGAGTTGCCCTGATAAAAAATGGCTTTTGTTGTTAATCTTCCATTAAAGCAGTGGTTCTTCACCTTTTTCTCAACAGGGAATGACAAAGGTCACCGATAAATGACCACGGACTGCCAATTATGAACCACGTACTTAATGTTCTCTACTGTCTATACTTTCGCAGGCCATAAATCTCTAACCTTTTGGTAATTTTTGGTTGTTTTACAATTGCTTAGTTTACCTGCCTTTGATGTCACAAACCTTCGAGTAAACATGAAGTGCTTGATGGAATTACTTGAAAACGTGGTGTTATACTCATTGCCATGAAAAAGGGAAAAAAATGTTGCCCCTTGCACTGTCACGCCATGTGCTGTCATGGCGCCTAAGAACAGATCAAACCCTAACCCTAACAAATCTTCGCTTGTGTGTAAATAATATATGCAGGGAAAATGTAGTTGGAACTGCTCACCGCATATTCACGAACATACACAGTGTGAAGGGGAACTGTTTCTGATTTCCCCAGCAGGCTCAGCTCTTCTACTCTTTTTGAAGTAGAACACCGTGGGATCTTTAACGTCGGCCAACTCATGCTGGCAAACAGGATGCCTGGTTAAACATCCATTCGAAGGATTGGCACACACATTGACGAATCACCCAACCTGCGAAGCACCAGGATGACAGTTTGTAGCTGGGTTGGGATTCAAACCCATACTAGACACGAGACAGCTTAGAGGAGATTGTGTGTATCTCAAAGCCATCCTGCCAGGCCAACACTCACTGAGGCCTTTCACCATGTTTTCCCTTATGTCCAGACCCT